>NW_028255042.1:600000-1084457 GCF_964263255.1 Lissotriton vulgaris | reverse complement strand
AGTTCACATTTGTAGGTGGATCATCAGTGTTAGAGCTAAAATTAGCATGTTTAAAGTGATTTTCATGCTTCCAGGGGCTCGGGAAGTGAATTAAATACTATTTGGAGGCATTTAATGTTCAATCAAAAACAGCTGATTTTTGACAAAAGAGATAACACCCCCCCATTACGTCATGCTTCAGGAATGTGGAAAATGGTCCGTTTTCAAATGTTTTATTTTTGAACGTCAGTTCACATTTGTAGGTGGATCATCAGTGTTAGAGCTAAAATTAGCATGTTTAAAGTGATTTTCATGCTTCCAGGGGCTCGGGAAGTGAATTAAATACTATTTGGAGGCATTTAATGTTCAATCAAAAACAGCTGATTTTTGACAAAAGAGATCACACCCCCCATTACGTCATGCTTCAGAAATGTGGAAAATGGTCCGTTTTCAAATGTTTTATTTTTGAACGTCAGTTCACATTTGTAGGTGGATCATCAGTGTTAGAGCTAAAATTAGCATGTTTAAAGTGATTTTCATGCTTCCAGGGGCTCGGGAAGTGAATTAAATACTATTTGGAGGCATTTAATGTTCAATCAAAAACAGCTGATTTTTGACAAAAGAGATAACACCCCCCCATTATGTCATGCTTCAGGAATGTGGAAAATGGTCCGTTTTCAAATGTTTTATTTTTGAACGTCAGTTCACATTTGTAGGTGGATCATCAGTGTTAGAGCTAAAATTAGCATGTTTAAAGTGATTTTCATGCTTCCAGGGGCTCGGGAAGTGAATTAAATACTATTTGGAGGCATTTAATGTTCAATCAAAAACAGCTGATTTTTGACAAAAGAGATAACACCCCCCATTACGTCATGCTTCAGAAATGTGGAAAATGGTCCGTTTTCAAATGTTTTATTTTTGAACGTCAGTTCACATTTGTAGGTGGATCATCAGTGTTAGAGCTAAAATTAGCATGTTTAAAGTGATTTTCATGCTTCCAGGGGCTCGGGAAGTGAATTAAATACTATTTGGAGGCATTTAATGTTCAAGCAAAAACGGCTGATTTTCGACAAAAGAGATAACACCCCCCCATTACGCCATGCTTCAGAAATGTGGAAAATGGTCCGTTTTCAAATGTTTTATTTTTGAACGTCAGTTCACATTTGTAGTTGGATCATCAGTGTTAGAGCTAAAATTAGCATGTTTAAAGTGGTTTTCATGCTTCCAGGGGCCCTAAACACAAGATTTATGGAATGGTTAAAAGTGCATGAAAATGGCCAATTTACTCACTCTGAGTTCTCAAAAAGGGGTTCTTCACCCAGGGAAGTTAATTAAATACCATTTGGAGGCATTTAATGTTCGAGCAAAAACGGCTGATTTTCGACAAAAGAGATAACACCCCCCCATTACGTCATGCTTCAGAAATGTGGAAAATGGTCCGTTTTCAAATGTTTTATTTTTGAACGTCAGTTCACATTTGTAGGTGGATCATCAGTGTTAGAGCTAAAATTAGCATGTTTAAAGTGATTTTCATGCTTCCAGGGGCTCGGGAAGTGAATTAAATACTATTTGGAGGCATTTAATGTTCAATCAAAAACAGCTGATTTTTGACAAAAGAGATAACACCCCCCCATTACGTCATGCTTCAGAAATGTGGATAATGTTCCGTTTTCAAATGTTTTCTTTTTGAACGTCAGTTCACATTTGTAGGTGGATCATCAGTGTCAGAGCTAAAATTAGCATGTTTAAAGTGATTTTCATGCTTCCAGGGGCCCTAAACACAAGATTTATGGAATGGTTAAAAGTGCATGAAAATGGCCAATTTACTCACTCTGAGTTCTCAAAAAGGGTTTCTTCACCCAGGGAAGTTAATTAAATACCATTTGGAGGCATTTAATGTTCGAGCAAAAACGGCTGATTTTCGACAAAAGAGATAACACCCCCCCATTACGTCATGCTTCAGAAATGTGGAAAATGGTCCGTTTTCAAATGTTTTATTTTTGAACGTCAGTTCACATTTGTAGGTGGATCATCAGTGTTAGAGCTAAAATTAGCATGTTTAAAGAGGTTTTCATGCTTCCAGGGGCCCTAAACACAAGGTTTATGGAATGGTTAAAAGTGCATGAAAATGGCCAATTTACTCACTCTGAGTTCTCAAAAAGGGTTTCTTCACCCAGGGAAGTTAATTAAATACCTTTTGGAGGCATTTAATGTTCGAGCAAAAACGGCTGATTTTCGCCAAAAGAGATAACACCCCTCCATTACGTCATGCTTCAGAAATGAGGAAAATGGTCCGTTTTCAAATGTTTTATTTTTGAACGTCAGTTCACATTTGTAGGTGGATCATCAGTGTTAGAGCTAAAATTAGCATGTTTAAAGTGATTTTCATGCTTCCAGGGGCTCGGGAAGTGAATTAAATACTATTTGGAGGCATTTAATGTTCAATCAAAAACAGCTGATTTTTGACAAAAGAGATAACACCCCCCCATTACGTCATGCTTCAGAAATGTGGAAAATGGTCCGTTTTCAAATGTTTTCTTTTTGAACGTCAGTTCACATTTGTAGGTGGATCATCAGTGTTAGAGCTAAAATTAGCATGTTTAAAGTGGTTTTCATGCTTCCAGGGGCCCTAAACACAAGATTTATGGAATGGTTAAAAGTGCATGAAAATGGCCAATTTACTCACTCTGAGTTCTCAAAAAGGGGTTCTTCACCCAGGGAAGTTAATTAAATACCATTTGGAGGCATTTAATGTTCGAGCAAAAACGGCTGATTTTCGACAAAAGAGATAACACCCCCCCATTACGTCATGCTTCAGAAATGTGGAAAATGGTCCGTTTTCAAATGTTTTATTTTTGAACGTCAGTTCACATTTGTAGGTGGATCATCAGTGTTAGAGCTAAAATTAGCATGTTTAAAGTGATTTTCATGCTTCCAGGGGCTCGGGAAGTGAATTAAATACTATTTGGAGGCATTTAATGTTCAATCAAAAACAGCTGATTTTTGACAAAAGAGATAACACCCCCCCATTACGTCATGCTTCAGAAATGTGGATAATGTTCCGTTTTCAAATGTTTTCTTTTTGAACGTCAGTTCACATTTGTAGGTGGATCATCAGTGTCAGAGCTAAAATTAGCATGTTTAAAGTGATTTTCATGCTTCCAGGGGCCCTAAACACAAGATTTATGGAATGGTTAAAAGTGCATGAAAATGGCCAATTTACTCACTCTGAGTTCTCAAAAAGGGTTTCTTCACCCAGGGAAGTTAATTAAATACCATTTGGAGGCATTTAATGTTCGAGCAAAAACGGCTGATTTTCGACAAAAGAGATAACACCCCCCCATTACGTCATGCTTCAGAAATGTGGAAAATGGTCCGTTTTCAAATGTTTTATTTTTGAACGTCAGTTCACATTTGTAGGTGGATCATCAGTGTTAGAGCTAAAATTAGCATGTTTAAAGAGGTTTTCATGCTTCCAGGGGCCCTAAACACAAGGTTTATGGAATGGTTAAAAGTGCATGAAAATGGCCAATTTACTCACTCTGAGTTCTCAAAAAGGGTTTCTTCACCCAGGGAAGTTAATTAAATACCTTTTGGAGGCATTTAATGTTCGAGCAAAAACGGCTGATTTTCGCCAAAAGAGATAACCCCCCTCCATTACGTCATGCTTCAGAAATGAGGAAAATGGTCCGTTTTCAAATGTTTTATTTTTTAACGTCAGTTCACATTTGTAGGTGGGTCATCAGTGTTAGAGCTAAAATTAGCATGTTTAAAGTGATTTTCATGCTTCCAGGGGCTCGGGAAGTGAATTAAATACTATTTGGAGGCATTTAATGTTCAATCAAAAACAGCTGATTTTTGACAAAAGAGATAACACCCCCCCATTACGTCATGCTTCAGGAATGTGGAAAATGGTCCGTTTTCAAATGTTTTATTTTTGAACGTCAGTTCACATTTGTAGGTGGATCATCAGTGTTAGAGCTAAAATTAGCATGTTTAAAGTGATTTTCATGCTTCCAGGGGCTCGGGAAGTGAATTAAATACTATTTGGAGGCATTTAATGTTCAATCAAAAACAGCTGACTTTTGACAAAAGAGATAACACCCCCCCCCCATTACGTCATGCTTCAGAAATGTGGAAAATGGTCCGTTTTCAAATGTTTTATTTTTGAACGTCAGTTCACATTTGTAGGTGGATCATCAGTGTTAGAGCTAAAATTAGCATGTTTAAAGTGATTTTCATGCTTCCAGGGGCTCGGGAAGTGAATTAAATACTATTTGGAGGCATTTAATGTTCAAGCAAAAACGGCTGATTTTCGACAAAAGAGATAACACCCCCCCATTACGCCATGCTTCAGAAATGTGGAAAATGGTCCGTTTTCAAATGTTTTATTTTTGAACGTCAGTTCACATTTGTAGGTGGATCATCAGTGTTAGAGCTAAAATTAGCATGTTTAAAGTGATTTTCATGCTTCCAGGGGCTCGGGAAGTGAATTAAATACTATTTGGAGGCATTTAATGTTCAATCAAAAACAGCTGATTTTTGACAAAAGAGATAACACCCCCCCATTACGTCATGCTTCAGGAATGTGGAAAATGATCCGTTTTCAAATGTTTTATTTTTGAACGTCAGTTCACATTTGTAGGTGGATCATCAGTGTTAGAGCTAAAATTAGCATGTTTAAAGTGATTTTCATGCTTCCAGGGGCTCGGGAAGTGAATTAAATACTATTTGGAGGCATTTAATGTTCAATCAAAAACAGCTGATTTTTGACAAAAGAGATAACACCCCCCCCCATTACGTCATGCTTCAGAAATGTGGAAAATGGTCCGTTTTCAAATGTTTTATTTTTGAACGTCAGTTCACATTTGTAGGTGGATCATCAGTGTTAGAGCTAAAATTAGCATGTTTAAAGTGGTTTTCATGCTTCCAGGGGCCCTAAACACAAGATTTATGGAATGGTTAAAAGTGCATGAAAATGGCCAATTTACTCACTCTGAGTTCTCAAAAAGGGTTTCTTCACCCAGGGAAGTTAATTAAATACCATTTGGAGGCATTTAATGTTCACGCAAAAACGGCTGATTTTCGACAAAAGAGATAACACCCCCCCATTACGTCATGCTTCAGAAATGTGGAAAATGGTCCGTTTTCAAATGTTTTCTTTTTGAACGTCAGTTCACATTTGTAGGTGGATCATCAGTGTTAGAGCTAAAATTAGCATGTTTAAAGTGATTTT
Organism: Lissotriton vulgaris; assembly: GCF_964263255.1. Lineage (NCBI taxonomy): Eukaryota > Metazoa > Chordata > Amphibia > Caudata > Salamandridae > Lissotriton > Lissotriton vulgaris. The sequence goes on along the minus strand of NW_028255042.1, from coordinate 1,079,242 downwards.
CATGCTTCCAGGGGCCCTAAACACAAGATTTATGGAATGGTTAAAAGTGCATGAAAATGGCCAATTTACTCACTCTGAGTTCTCAAAAAGGGTTTCTTCACCCAGGGAAGTTAATTAAATACCATTTGGAGGCATTTAATGTTCGAGCAAAAACGGCTGATTTTCGACAAAAGAGATAACACCCCCCCATTACGTCATGCTTCAGAAATGTGGAAAATGGTCCGTTTTCAAATGTTTTATTTTTGAACGTCAGTTTACATTTGTAGGTGGATCATCAGTGTTAGAGCTAAAATTAGCATGTTTAAAGTGGTTTTCATGCTTCCAGGGGCCCTAAACACAAGGTTTATGGAACGGTTAAAAGTGCATGAAAATGGCCAATTTACTCACTCTGAGTTCTCAAAAAGGGTTTCTTCACCCAGGGAAGTTAATTAAATACCTTTTGGAGGCATTTAATGTTCGAGCAAAAACGGCTGATTTTCGCCAAAAGAGATAACACCCCTCCATTACGTCATGCTTCAGAAATGAGGAAAATGGTCCGTTTTCAAATGTTTTATTTTTGAACGTCAGTTCACATTTGTAGGTGGATCATCAGTGTTAGAGCTAAAATTAGCATGTTTAAAGTGATTTTCATGCTTCCAGGGGCTCGGGAAGTGAATTAAATACTATTTGGAGGCATTTAATGTTCAATCAAAAACAGCTGATTTTTGACAAAAGAGATAACACCCCCCCATTACGTCATGCTTCAGAAATGTGGAAAATGGTCCGTTTTCAAATGTTTTCTTTTTGAACGTCAGTTCACATTTGTAGGTGGATCATCAGTGTTAGAGCTAAAATTAGCATGTTTAAAGTGATTTTCATGCTTCCAGGGGCCCTAAACACAAGATTTATGGAATGGTTAAAAGTGCATGAAAATGGCCAATTTACTCACTCTGAGTTCTCAAAAAGGGTTTCTTCACCCAGGGAAGTTAATTAAATACCATTTGGAGGCATTTAATGTTCGAGCAAAAACATCTGATTTTCGACAAAAGAGATAACACCCCCCCATTACGTCATGCTTCAGAAATGTGGAAAATGGTCCGTTTTCAAATGTTTTATTTTTGAACGTCAGTTCACATTTGTAGGTGGATCATCAGTGTTAGAGCTAAAATTAGCATGTTTAAAGTGGTTTTCATGCTTCCAGGGGCCCTAAACACAAGGTTTATGGAATGGTTAAAAGTGCATGAAAATGGCCAATTTACTCACTCTGAGTTCTCAAAAAGGGTTTCTTCACCCAGGGAAGTTAATTAAATACCTTTTGGAGGCATTTAATGTTCGAGCAAAAACGGCTGATTTTCGCCAAAAGAGATAACACCCCTCCATTACGTCATGCTTCAGAAATGAGGAAAATGGTCCGTTTTCAAATGTTTTATTTTTGAACGTCAGTTCACATTTGTAGGTGGATCATCAGTGTTAGAGCTAAAATTAGCATGTTTAAAGTGATTTTCATGCTTCCAGGGGCTCGGGAAGTGAATTAAATACTATTTGGAGGCATTTAATGTTCAATCAAAAACAGCTGATTTTTGACAAAAGAGATAACACCCCCCCATTACGTCATGCTTCAGAAATGTGGAAAATGGTCCGTTTTCAAATGTTTTATTTTTGAACGTCAGTTCACATTTGTAGGTGGATCATCAGTGTTAGAGCTAAAATTAGCATGTTTAAAGTGATTTTCATGCTTCCAGGGGCTCGGGAAGTGAATTAAATACTATTTGGAGGCATTTAATGTTCAAGCAAAAACGGCTGATTTTCGACAAAAGAGATAACACCCCCCCATTACGCCATGCTTCAGAAATGTGGAAAATGGTCCGTTTTCAAATGTTTTATTTTTGAACGTCAGTTCACATTTGTAGGTGGATCATCAGTGTTAGAGCTAAAATTAGCATGTTTAAAGTGATTTTCATGCTTCCAGGGGCTCGGGAAGTGAATTAAATACTATTTGGAGGCATTTAATGTTCAATCAAAAACAGCTGATTTTTGACAAAAGAGATAACACCCCCCCATTACGTCATGCTTCAGGAATGTGGAAAATGATCCGTTTTCAAATGTTTTATTTTTGAACGTCAGTTCACATTTGTAGGTGGATCATCAGTGTTAGAGCTAAAATTAGCATGTTTAAAGTGATTTTCATGCTTCCAGGGGCTCGGGAAGTGAATTAAATACTATTTGGAGGCATTTAATGTTCAATCAAAAACAGCTGATTTTTGACAAAAGAGATAACACCCCCCCCCCATTACGTCATGCTTCAGAAATGTGGAAAATGGTCCGTTTTCAAATGTTTTATTTTTGAACGTCAGTTCACATTTGTAGGTGGATCATCAGTGTTAGAGCTAAAATTAGCATGTTTAAAGTGGTTTTCATGCTTCCAGGGGCCCTAAACACAAGATTTATGGAATGGTTAAAAGTGCATGAAAATGGCCAATTTACTCACTCTGAGTTCTCAAAAAGGGTTTCTTCACCCAGGGAAGTTAATTAAATACCATTTGGAGGCATTTAATGTTCACGCAAAAACGGCTGATTTTCGACAAAAGAGATAACACCCCCCATTACGTCATGCTTCAGAAATGTGGAAAATGGTCCGTTTTCAAATGTTTTATTTTTGAACGTCAGTTTACATTTGTAGGTGGATCATCAGTGTTAGAGCTAAAATTAGCATGTTTAAAGTGGTTTTCATGCTTCCAGGGGCCCTAAACACAAGGTTTATGGAACGGTTAAAAGTGCATGAAAATGGCCAATTTACTCACTCTGAGTTCTCAAAAAGGGTTTCTTCACCCAGGGAAGTTAATTAAATACCTTTTGGAGGCATTTAATGTTCGAGCAAAAACGGCTGATTTTCGCCAAAAGAGATAACACCCCTCCATTACGTCATGCTTCAGAAATGAGGAAAATGGTCCGTTTTCAAATGTTTTATTTTTGAACGTCAGTTCACATTTGTAGGTGGATCATCAGTGTTAGAGCTAAAATTAGCATGTTTAAAGTGATTTTCATGCTTCCAGGGGCTCGGGAAGTGAATTAAATACTATTTGGAGGCATTTAATGTTCAATCAAAAACAGCTGATTTTTGACAAAAGAGATAACACCCCCCCATTACGTCATGCTTCAGAAATGTGGAAAATGGTCCGTTTTCAAATGTTTTCTTTTTGAACGTCAGTTCACATTTGTAGGTGGATCATCAGTGTTAGAGCTAAAATTAGCATGTTTAAAGTGATTTTCATGCTTCCAGGGGCCCTAAACACAAGATTTATGGAATGGTTAAAAGTGCATGAAAATGGCCAATTTACTCACTCTGAGTTCTCAAAAAGGGTTTCTTCACCCAGGGAAGTTAATTAAATACCATTTGGAGGCATTTAATGTTCAAGCAAAAACATCTGATTTTCGACAAAAGAGATAACACCCCCCCATTACGTCATGCTTCAGAAATGTGGAAAATGGTCCGTTTTCAAATGTTTTATTTTTGAACGTCAGTTCACATTTGTAGGTGGATCATCAGTGTTAGAGCTAAAATTAGCATGTTTAAAGTGGTTTTCATGCTTCCAGGGGCCCTAAACACAAGGTTTATGGAATGGTTAAAAGTGCATGAAAATGGCCAATTTACTCACTCTGAGTTCTCAAAAAGGGTTTCTTCACCCAGGGAAGTTAATTAAATACCTTTTGGAGGCATTTAATGTTCGAGCAAAAACGGCTGATTTTCGCCAAAAGAGATAACACCCCTCCATTACGTCATGCTTCAGAAATGAGGAAAATGGTCCGTTTTCAAATGTTTTATTTTTGAACGTCAGTTCACATTTGTAGGTGGATCATCAGTGTTAGAGCTAAAATTAGCATGTTTAAAGTGATTTTCATGCTTCCAGGGGCTCGGGAAGTGAATTAAATACTATTTGGAGGCATTTAATGTTCAATCAAAAACAGCTGATTTTTGACAAAAGAGATAACACCCCCCCATTACGTCATGCTTCAGAAATGTGGAAAATGGTCCGTTTTCAAATGTTTTATTTTTGAACGTCAGTTCACATTTGTAGGTGGATCATCAGTGTTAGAGCTAAAATTAGCATGTTTAAAGTGATTTTCATGCTTCCAGTGACTCGGGAAGTGAATTAAATACTATTTGGAGGCATTTAATGTTCAATCAAAAACAGCTGATTTTTGACAAAAGAGATAACACCCCCCCATTATGTCATGCTTCAGAAATGTGGAAAATGGTCCGTTTTCAAATGTTTTCTTTTTGAACGTCAGTTCACATTTGTAGGTGGATCATCAGTGTTAGAGCTAAAATTAGCATGTTTAAAGTGATTTTCATGCTTCCAGGGGCCCTAAACACAAGATTTATGGAATGGTTAAAAGTGCATGAAAATAGCCAATTTACTCACTCTGAGTTCTCAAAAAGGCTTTCTTCACCCCGGGAAGTTAATTAAATACCATTTGGAGGCATTTAATGTTCGAGCAAAAACGGCTGATTTTCGACAAAAGAGATAACACCCCCCCATTACGTCATGCTTCAGAAATGTGGAAAATGGTCCGTTTTCAAATGTTTTATTTTTGAACGTCAGTTCACATTTGTAGGTGGATCATCAGTGTTAGAGCTAAAATTAGCATGTTTAAAGTTATTTTCATGCTTCCAAGGGCTCGGGAAGTAAATTGAATACTATTTGGAGGCATTTAATGTTCAAGCAAAAACGGCTGATTTTCGACAAAAGAGATAACACCCCCCCCATTACGTCATGCTTCAGAAATGTGGAAAATGGTCCGTTTTCAAATGTTTTATTTTTGAACGTCAGTTCACGTTTGTAGGTGGATCATCAGTGTTAGAGCTAAAATTAGCATGTTTAAAGTGATTTTCATGCTTCCAGGGGCTCGGGAAGTGAATTAAATACTATTTGGAAGCATTTAATGTTCAAGCAAAAATGGCTGATTTTCGACAAAAGAGATCACACCCCCCCCATTACGTCATGCTTCAGAAATGTGGAAAATGGTCCGTTTTCAAATGTTTTATTTTTGAACGTCAGTTCACATTTGTAGGTGGATCATCAGTGTTAGAGCTAAAATTAGCATGTTTAAAGTAGTTTTCATGCTTCCAGGGGCCCTAAACACAAGATTTATGGAATGGTTAAAAGTGCATGAAAATGGCCAATTTACTCGCTCTGAGTTCTCAAAAAGGGTTTCTTCACCCAGGTAAGTTAATTAAATACCATTTGGAGGCATTTAATGTTCACGCAAAAACGGCTGATTTTCAACAAAAGAGATAACACCCCCCCATTACGTCATGCTTCAGAAATGTGGAAAATGGTCCGTTTTCAAATGTTTTATTTTTGAACGTCAGTTCACATTTGTAGGTGGATCATCAGTGTTAGAGCTAAAATTAGCATGTTTAAAGTGATTTTCAAGCTTCCAGGGGCTCTGGAAGTGAATTAAATACTATTTGGAGGCATTTAATGTTCAATCAAAAACAGCTGATTTTTGACAAAAGAGATAACACCCCCCCATTACGTCATGCTTCAGAAATGTGGAAAATGGTCCGTTTTCAAATGTTTTCTTTTTGAACGTCAGTTCACATTTGTAGGTGGATCATCAGTGTTAGAGCTATAATTAGCATGTTTAAAGTGATTTTCATGCTTCCAGGGGCCCTAAACACAAGATTTATGGAATGGTTAAAAGTGCATGAAAATGGCCAATTTACTCACTCTGAGTTCTCAAAAAGGGTTTCTTCACACCGGAAAGTTAATTAAATACCATTTGGAGGCATTTAATGTTCGAGCAAAAACGGCTGATTTTCGACAAAAGAGATAACACCCCCCCATTACGTCATGCTTCAGAAATGTGGAAAATGGTCCGTTTTCAAATGTTTTATTTTTGAACGTCAGTTCACATTTGTAGGTGGATCATCAGTGTTAGAGCTAAAATTAGCATGTTTAAAGTGATTTTCATGCTTCCAGGAGCTCGGGAAGTGAATTAAATACTATTTGAAGGCATTTAATGTTCAAGCAAAAAACGGCTGATTTTCGACAAAAGAGATAACACCCCCCCATTACGTCATGCTTCAGAAATGTGGAAAATGGTCAGTTTTCAAATGTTTTCTTTTTGAACGTCAGTTCACATTTGTAGGTGGATCATCAGTGTTAGAGCTAAAATTAGCATGTTTAAAGTGATTTTCATGCTTCCAGGGGCCCTAAACACAAGATTTATGGATTGGTTAAAAGTGCATGAAAATGGCCAATTTACTCACTCTGAGTTCTCAAAAAGGGTTTCTTCACCCCGGGAAGTTAATTAAATACCATTTGGAGGCATTTAATGTTCGAGCAAAAACGGCTGATTTTCGACAAAAGAGATAACACCCCCCCATTACGTTATGCTTCAGAAATGTGGAAAATGGTCCCTTTTTAAATGTTTTATTTTTGAACGTCAGTTCACATTTGTAGGTGGATCATCAGTGTTAGAGCTAAAATTAGCATGTTTAAAGTGATTTTCATGCTTCCAGGGGCTCGGGAAGTGAATTAAATACTATTTGGAGGCATTTAATGTTCAAGCAAATACGGCTAATTTTCGACAAAAGAGATAACACCCCCCCATTACGTCATGCTTCAGAAATGTGGAAAATGGTCCGTTTTCAAATGTTTTATTTTTGAACGTCAGTTCACATTTGTAGGTGGATCATCAGTGTTAGAGCTAAAATTAGCATGTTTAAAGTGGTTGTCATGCTTCCAGGGGCCCTAAACACAAGATTTATGGAATGGTTAAAAGTGCATGAAAATGGCCAATTTACTCACTCTGAGTTCTCAAAAAGGGTTTCTTCACCCAGGGAAGTTAATTAAATACCATTTGGAGGCATTTAATGTTCGAGCAAAAACGGCTGATTTTCGACAAAAGTGATAACACCCCCCCATTACGTCATGCTTCAGAAATGAGGAAAATGGTCCGTTTTCAAATGTTTTATTTTTGAACGTCAGTTCACATTTGTAGGTGGATCATCAGTGTTAGAGCTAAAATTAGCATGTTTAAAGTGCTTTTCATGCTTCCAGGGGCTCGGGAAGTGAATTAAATACTATTTGGAGGCATTTAATGTTCAATCAAAAACAGCTGATTTTTGACAAAAGAGATAACACCCCCCCATTACGTCATGCTTCAGAAATGTGGAAAATGGTCCGTTTTCAAATGTTTTATTTTTGAACGTCAGTTCACATTTGTAGGTGGATCATCAGTGTTAGAGCTAAAATTAGCATGTTTAAAGTGATTTTCATGCTTCCAGGGACTCGGGAAGTGAATTAAATACTATTTGGAGGCATTTAATTTTCAATCAAAAACAGCTGATTTTTGACAAAAGAGATAACACCCCCCATTACGTCATGCTTCAGAAATGTGGAAAATGGTCCGTTTTCAAATGTTTTCTTTTTGAACGTCAGTTCACATTTGTAGGTGGATCATCAGTGTTAGAGCTAAAATTAGCATGTTTAAGGTGATTTTCATGCTTCCAGGGGCCCTAAACACAAGATTTATGGAATGGTTAAAAGTGCATGAAAATGGCCAATTTACTCACTCTGAGTTCTCAAAAAGGCTTTCTTCACCCCGGGAAGTTAATTAAATACCATTTGGAGGCATTTAATGTTCGAGCAAAAACGGCTGATTTTCGACAAAAGAGATAACACCCCCCCTTTACGTCATGCTTCAGAAATGTGGAAAATGGTCCGTTTTCAAATGTTTTATTTTTGAATGTCAGTTCACATTTGTAGGTGGATCATCAGTGTTAGAGCTAAAATTAGCATGTTTAAAGTGATTTTCATGCTTCCAGGGGCTCGGGAAGTGAATTAAATACTATTTGGAGGCATTTAATGTTCAAGAAAAAACGGCTTATTTTCGACAAAAGAGATAACACCCCCCCCCCATTACGTCATGCTTCAGAAATGTGGAAAATGGTCCGTTTTCAAATGTTTTATTTTTGAACGTCAGTTCACATTTGTAGGTGGATCATCAGTGTTAGAGCTAAAATTAGCATGTTTAAAGTGATTTTCAAGCTTCCAGGGGCTCGGGAAGTGAATTAAATACTATTTGGAGGCATTTAATGTTCAATCAAAAACAGCTGATTTTTGACAAAAGATATAACACCCCCCATTACGTCATGCTTCAGAAATGTGGAAAATGGTCCGTTTTCGAATGTTTTATTTTTGAACGTCAGTTCACATTTGTAGGTGGATCATCAGTGTTAGAGCTAAAATTAGCATGTTTAAAGTGATTTTCATGCTTCCAGGGGCTCGGGAAGTGAATTAAATACTATTTGGAGGCATTTAAAGTTCAATCAAAAACAGCTGATTTTTGACAAAAGAGATAACACCCCCCATTACGTCATGCTTCAGAAATGTGGAAAATGGTCCGTTTTCAAATGTTTTCTTTTTGAACGTCAGTTCACATTTGTAGGTGGATCATCAGTGTTAGAGCTAAAATTAGCATGTTTAAAGTAGTTTTCATGCTTCCAGGGGCCCTAAACACAAGATTTATGGAATGGTTAAAAGTGCATGAAAATGGCCAATTTACTCACTCAGAGTTCTCAAAAAGGGTTTCTTCACCCAGGGAAGTTAATTAAATACCATTTGGAGGCATTTAATGTTCGAGCAAAAACGGCTGATTTTCGACAAAAGAGATAACACCCCCCATTACGTCATGCTTCAGAAATGTGGAAAATGGTCCGTTTTCAAATGTTTTATTTTTGAACGTCAGTTCACATTTGTAGGTGGATCATCAGTGTCAGAACTAAAATTAGCATGTTTAAAGTGATTCTCATGCTTCCAGGAGCTCGGGAAGTGAATTAAATACTATTTGAAGGCATTTAATGTTCAAGCAAAAACGGCTGATTTTCGACAAAAGAGATAACACCCCCCCATTACGTCATGCTTCAGAAATGTGGAAAATGGTCAGTTTTCAAATGTTTTATTTTTGAACGTCAGTTCACATTTGTAGGTGGATCATCAGTGTTAGAGCTAAAATTAGCATGTTTAAAGTAGTTTTAATGCTTCCAGGGGCCCTAAACACAAGATTTATGGAATGGTTAAAAGTGCATGAAAATGGCCAATTTACTCACTCAGAGTTCTCAAAAAGGGTTTCTTCACCCAGGGAAGTTAATTAAATACCATTTAGAGGCATTTAATGTTTGAGCAAAAACGGCTGATTTTCGACAAAAGAGATAACACCCCCCCATTACGTCATGCTTCAGAAATGTGGAAAATGGTCCGTTTTCAAATGTTTTATTTTTGAACGTCAGTTCACATTTGTAGGTGGATCATCAGTGTTAGAGCTAAAATTAGCATGTTTAAAGTGGTTTTCATGCTTCCAGGGGCCCTAAACACAAGGTTTATGGAATGGTTAAAAGTGCATGAAAATGGCCAATTTACTCACTCTGAGTTCTCAAAAAGGGTTTCTTCACCCAGGGAAGTTAATTAAATACCTTTTGGAGGCATTTAATGTTCGAGCAAAAACGGCTGATTTTCGCCAAAAGAGATAACACCCCTCCATTACGTCATGCTTCAGAAATGAGGAAAATGGTCCGTTTTCAAATGTTTTATTTTTGAACGTCAGTTCACATTTGTAGGTGGATCATCAGTGTTAGAGCTAAAATTAGCATGTTTAAAGTGATTTTCATGCTTCCAGGGGCTCGGGAAGTGAATTAAATACTATTTGGAGGCATTTAATGTTCAATCAAAAACAGCTGATTTTTGACAAAAGAGATAACACCCCCCCATTACGTCATGCTTCAGGAATGTGGAAAATGGTCCGTTTTCAAATGTTTTATTTTTGAACGTCAGTTCACATTTGTAGGTGGATCATCAGTGTGAGAGCTAAAATTAGCATGTTTAAAGTGATTTTCATGCTTCCAGGGGCTCGGGAAGTGAATTAAATACTATTTGGAGGCATTTAATGTTCAATCAAAAACAGCTGATTTTTGACAAAAGAGATAACACCCCCCATTACGTCATGCTTCAGAAATGTGGAAAATGGTCCGTTTTCAAATGTTTTATTTTTGAACGTCAGTTCACATTTGTAGGTGGATCATCAGTGTTAGAGCTAAAATTAGCATGTTTAAAGTGGTTTTCATGCTTCCAGGGGCCCTAAACACAAGATTTATGGAATGGTTAAAAGTGCATGAAAATGGTCAATTTACTCACTCTGAGTTCTCAAAAAGGGTTTCTTCACCCAGGGAAGTTAATTAAATACCATTTGGAGGCATTTAATGTTCGAGCAAAAACGGCTGATTTTCGACAAAAGAGATAACACCCCCCCATTACGTCATGCTTCAGAAATGTGGAAAATGGTCAGTTTTCAAATGTTTTATTTTTGAACGTCAGTTCACATTTGTAGGTGGATCATCAGTGTTAGAGCTAAAATTAGCATGTTTAAAGTGGTTTTCATGCTTCCAGGGGCCCTAAACACAAGATTTATGGAATGGTTAAAAGTGCATGAAAATGGCCAATTTACTCACTCTGAGTTCTCAAAAAGGGTTTCTTCACCCAGGGAAGTTAATTAAATACCATTTGGAGGCATTTAATGTTCGAGCAAAAACGGCTGATTTTCGACAAAAGAGATAACACCCCCCCATTACGTAATGCTTCAGAAATGTGGAAAATGGTCCGTTTTCAAATGTTTTATTTTTGAACGTCAGTTCACATTTGTAGGTGGATCATCAGTGTTAGAGCTAAAATTAGCATGTTTAAAGTGATTTTCATGCTTCCAGGGGCTCGGGAAGTGAATTAAATACTATTTGGAGGCATTTACAGCCTGATTCATGTACGGGCCGTTTTGCGTGTCCCTAATAGCGAATCATAGCGATTCGCTATTGAGGACACGCAAAACGGCATTCATGTAGGAATTGCTACTTAAATAGCGATTCCTACATGTTCTTTATTTGCGAGTAGCAATTTGCTACTCGCAAATACTCCCCATTCATTCCTATGGGCCAAGAGGCCCATTGGAATGAATGGGGATTTGCGAGTAGCAATTTGCTACTCGCAACTGAGATAGCGATTTTAAGGGTGACAGGGGTGTCCAAAGGACGCCCTGTAGCACCCCTAAAATGCACTTTTGGACTCGTGTTGCGCACACACATGTCCAAAGGACATGTGTGTGTGCTACATGCAACTTTGAAAAATGCTTTTAAAAGCATTTTTCTGAGTTTTTGCTATTTACCGACAGGTCTGACCTGTCGGTAAATAGCGGCCCCAAAAGTCCAATATCGCTATTTTGTTGTGTGTCATGAATAGCATTTAAGGAATCTCTATTAGAGATTCCTTAAATGCCATTCCACGCAAATATGCGAATTCTTAAATAGCGATTTTTGCATTTGGTATCATGAATACCAAATGCAAAAATTGCGCTCGCAAAGGGCCAGATTCTGAGAATCTGGCCCTTTGCGAGTGCAATTTAGCTACATGAATCAGGCTGTTAATGTTCAATCAAAAACAGCTGATTTTTGACAAAAGAGATAACACCCCCCTATTACGTCATGCTTCAGAAATGTGGAAAATGGTCCGTTTTCAAATGTTTTCTTTTTGAACGTCAGTTCACATTTGTAGGTGGATCATCAGTGTTAGAGCTAAAATTAGCATGTTTAAAGTGATTTTCATGCTTCCAGGGGCCCTAAACACAAGATTTATGGAATGGTTAAAAGTGCATGAAAATGGCCAATTTACTCACTCTGAGTTCTCGAAAAGGGTTTCTTCACCCAGGGAAGTTAATTAAATACCATTTGGAGGCATTTAATGTTCGAGCAAAAACATCTGATTTTCGACAAAAGAGATAACACCCCCCCATTACGTCATGCTTCAGAAATGTGGAAAATGGTCCGTTTTCAAATGTTTTATTTTTGAACGTCAGTTCACATTTGTAGGTGGATCATCAGTGTTAGAGCTAAAATTAGCATGTTTAAAGTGATTTTCATGCTTCCAGGGGCTCGGGAAGTGAATTAAATACTATTTGGAGGCATTTAATGTTCAATCAAAAACAGCTGATTTTTGACAAAAGAGATAACACCCCCCCATTACGTCATGCTTCAGAAATGTGGAAAATGGTCCGTTTTCAAATGTTTTATTTTTGAACGTCAGTTCACATTTGTAGGTGGATCATCAGTGTTAGAGCTAAAATTAGCATGTTTAAAGTGATTTTCATGCTTCCAGTGACTCGGGAAGTGAATTAAATACTATTTGGAGGCATTTAATGTTCAATCAAAAACAGCTGATTTTTGACAAAAGAGATAACACCCCCCCATTATGTCATGCTTCAGAAATGTGGAAAATGGTCCGTTTTCAAATGTTTTCTTTTTGAACGTCAGTTCACATTTGTAGGTGGATCATCAGTGTTAGAGCTAAAATTAGCATAATTAAAGTGATTTTCATGCTTCCAGGGGCCCTAAACACAAGATTTATGGAATGGTTAAAAGTCCATGAAAATGGCCAATTTACTCACTCTGAGTTCTCAAAAAGGCTTTCTTCACCCCGGGAAGTTAATTAAATACCATTTGGAGGCATTTAATGTTCGAGCAAAAACGGCTGATTTTCGACAAAAGAGATAACACCCCCCCATTACGTCATGCTTCAGAAATGTGGAAAATGGTCAGTTTTCAAATGTTTTATTTTTGAACGTCAGTTCACATTTGTAGGTGGATCATCAGTGTTAGAGCTAAAATTAGCATGTTTAAAGTGATTTTCATGCTTCCAGGGGCTCGGGAAGTGAATTAAATACTATTTGGAGGCATTTAATGTTCAATCAAAAACAGCTGATTTTTGACAAAAGAGATAACACCCCCCCCCCATTACGTCATGCTTCAGAAATGTGGAAAATGGTCCGTTTTCAAATGTTTTATTTTTGAACGTCAGTTCACATTTGTAGGTGGACCATCAGTGTTAGAGCTAAAATTTGCATGTTTAAAGTGGTTTTCATGCTTCCAGGGGCCCTAAACACAAGATTTATGGAATGGTTAAAAGTGCATGAAAATGGCCAATTTACTCACTCTGAGTTCTCAAAAAGGGTTTCTTCACCCAGGGAAGTTAATTAAATACCATTTGGAGGCATTTAATGTTCACGCAAAAACGGCTGATTTTCGACAAAAGAGATAACACCCCCCATTACGTCATGCTTCAGAAATGTGGAAAATGGTCCGTTTTCAAATGTTTTATTTTTGAACGTCAGTTCACATTTGTAGGTGGATCATCAGTGTTAGAGCTAAAATTAGCATGTTTAAAGTTATTTTCATGCTTCCAAGGGCTCGGGAAGTAAATTGAATACTATTTGGAGGCATTTAATGTTCAAGCAAAAACGGCTGATTTTCGACAAAAGAGATAACACCCCCCCATTACGTCATGCTTCAGAAATGTGGAAAATGGTCCGTTTTCAAATGTTTTATTTTTGAACGTCAGTTCACGTTTGCAGGTGGATCATCAGTGTTAGAGCTAAAATTAGCATGTTTAAAGTGATTTTCATGCTTCCAGGGGCTCGTGAAGTGAATTAAATACTATTTGGAAGCATTTAATGTTCAAGCAAAAATGGCTGATTTTCGACAAAAGAGATCACACCCCCCCATTACGTCATGCTTCAGAAATGTGGAAAATGGTCCGTTTTCAAATGTTTTATTTTTGAACGTCAGTTCACATTTGTAGGTGGATCATCAGTGTTAGAGCTAAAATTAGCATGTTTAAAGTAGTTTTCATGCTTCCAGGGGCCCTAAACACAAGATTTATGGAATGGTTAAAAGTGCATGAAAATGGCCAATTTACTCGCTCTGAGTTCTCAAAAAGGGTTTCTTCACCCAGGGAAGTTAATTAAATACCATTTGGAGGCATTTAATGTTCACGCAAAAACGGCTGATTTTCGACAAAAGAGATAACACCCCCCCATTACGTCATGCTTCAGAAATGTGGAAAATGGTCCGTTTTCAAATGTTTTATTTTTGAACGTCAGTTCACATTTGTAGGTGGATCATCAGTGTTAGAGCTAAAATTAGCATGTTTAAAGTGGTTTTCATGCTTCCAGGGGCCCTAAACACAAGATTTATGGAATGGTTAAAAGTGCATGAAAATGGCCAATTTACTCACTCTGAGTTCTCAAAAAGGGTTTCTTCACCCAGGGAAGTTAATTAAATACCATTTGGAGGCATTTAATGTTCGAGCAAAAACGGCTGATTTTCGACAAAAGAGATAACACCCCCCCATTACGTCATGCTTCAGAAATGTGGAAAATGGTCCGTTTTCAAATGTTTTATTTTTGAACGTCAGTTCACATTTGTAGGTGGATCATCAGTGTTAGAGCTAAAATTAGCATGTTTAAAGTGATTTTCATGCTTCCAGGGGCTCGGGAAGTGAATTAAATACTATTTGGAGGCATTTAATGTTCAATCAAAAACAGCTGATTTTTGACAAAAGAGATAACACCCCCCCATTACGTCATGCTTCAGAAATGTGGAAAATGGTCCGTTTTCAAATGTTTTCTTTTTGAACGTCAGTTCACATTTGTAGGTGGATCATCAGTGTTAGAGCTAAAATTAGCATGTTTAAAGTGATTTTCGTGCTTCCAGGGGCCCTAAACACAAGATTTATGGAATGGTTAAAAGTGCATGAAAATGGCCAATTTACTCACTCTGAGTTCTCGAAAAGGGTTTCTTCACCCAGGGAAGTTAATTAAATACCATTTGGAGGCATTTAATGTTCGAGCAAAAACATCTGATTTTCGACAAAAGAGATAACACCCCCCATTACGTCATGCTTCAGAAATGTGGAAAATGGTCCGTTTTCAAATGTTTTATTTTTGAACGTCAGTTCACATTTGTAGGTGGATCATCAGTGTTAGAGCTAAAATTAGCATGTTTAAAGTGGTTTTCATGCTTCCAGGGGCCCTAAACACAAGGTTTATGGAATGGTTAAAAGTGCATGAAAATGGCCAATTTACTCACTCTGAGTTCTCAAAAAGGGTTTCTTCACCCAGGGAAGTTAATTAAATACCTTTTGGAGGCATTTAATGTTCGAGCAAAAACGGCTGATTTTCGCCAAAAGAGATAACACCCCTCCATTACGTCATGCTTCAGAAATGAGGAAAATGGTCCATTTTCAAATGTTTTATTTTTGAACGTCAGTTCACATTTGTAGGTGGATCATCAGTGTTAGAGCTAAAATTAGCATGTTTAAAGTGATTTTCATGCTTCCAGGGGCTCGGGAAGTGAATTAAATACTATTTGGAGGCATTTAATGTTCAATCAAAAACAGCTGATTTTTGACAAAAGAGATAACACCCCCCCATTACGTCATGCTTCAGAAATGTGGAAAATGGTCCGTTTTCAAATGTTTTATTTTTGAACGTCAGTTCACATTTGTAGGTGGATCATCAGTGTTAGAGCTAAAATTAGCATGTTTAAAGTGATTTTCATGCTTCCAGTGACTCGGGAAGTGAATTAAATACTATTTGGAGGCATTTAATGTTCAATCAAAAACAGCTGATTTTTGACAAAAGAGATAACACCCCCCCATTATGTCATGCTTCAGAAATGTGGAAAATGGTCCGTTTTCAAATGTTTTCTTTTTGAACGTCAGTTCACATTTGTAGGTGGATCATCAGTGTTAGAGCTAAAATTAGCATGTTTAAAGTGATTTTCATGCTTCCAGGGGCCCTAAACACAAGATTTATGGAATGGTTAAAAGTGCATGAAAATGGCCAATTTACTCACTCTGAGTTCTCAAAAAGGCTTTCTTCACCCCGGGAAGTTAATTAAATACCATTTGGAGGCATTTAATGTTCGAGCAAAAACGGCTGATTTTCGACAAAAGAGATAACACCCCCCCATTACGTCATGCTTCAGAAATGTGGAAAATGGTCAGTTTTCAAATGTTTTATTTTTGAACGTCAGTTCACATTTGTAGGTGGATCATCAGTGTTAGAGCTAAAATTAGCATGTTTAAAGTGATTTTCATGCTTCCAGGGGCTCGGGAAGTGAACTAAATACTATTTGGAGGCATTTAATGTTCAAGCAAAAACGGCTGATTTTCGACAAAAGAGATAACCCCCCCCCTATTACGTCATGCTTCAGAAATGTGGAAAATGGTCCGTTTTCAAATGTTTTATTTTTGAACGTCAGTTCACATTTGTAGGTGGATCATCAGTGTTAGAGCTAAAATTAGCATGTTTAAAGTGATTTTCATGCTTCCAGGGGCCCTAAACACAAGATTTATGGAATGGTTAAAAGTGCATGAAAATGGCCAATTTACTCACTCTGAGTTCTCAAAAAGGTTTCTTCGCCCAGGGAAGTTAATTAAATACCTTTTGGAGGCATTAAATGTTCGAGCAAAAACGGCTGATTTTCGCCAAAAGAGATAACACCCCTCCATTACGTCATGCTTCAGAAATGAGGAAAATGGTCCGTTTTCAAATGTTTTATTTTTGAACGTCAGTTCACATTTGTAGGTGGATCATCAGTGTTAGAGCTAAAATTAGCATGTTTAAAGTGATTTTAATGCTTCCAGGGGCTCGGGAAGTGAATTAAATACTATTTGGAGGCATTTAATGTTCAATCAAAAACAGCTGATTTTTGACAAAAGAGATAACACCCCCCCATTACGTCATGCTTCAGAAATGTGGAAAATGGTCCGTTTTCAAATGTTTTATTTTTGAACGTTAGTTCACATTTGTAGGTGGATCATCAGTGTTAGAGCTAAAATTAGCATGTTTAAAGTGATTTTCATGCTTCCAGGGGCTCGGGAAGTGAATTAAATACTATTTGGAGGCATTTAATGTTCAATCAAAAACAGCTGATTTTTGACAAAAGAGATAACACCCCCCCATTACGTCATGCTTCAGAAATGTGGAAAATGGTCCGTTTTCAAATGTTTTCTTTTTGAACGTCAGTTCACATTTGTAGGTGGATCATCAGTGTTAGAGCTAAAATTAGCATGTTTAAAGTGATTTTCATGCTTCCAGGGGCCCTAAACACAAGATTTATGGAATGGTTAAAAGTGCATGAAATTGGCCAATTTACTCACTCTGAGTTCTCAAAAAGGGTTTCTTCACCCAGGGAAGTTAATTAAATACCATTTGGAGGCATTTAATGTTCGAGCAAAAACGGCTGATTTTCGACAAAAGAGATAACACCCCCCCATTACGTCATGCTTCAGAAATGTGGAAAATGGTCCGTTTTCAAATGGTTTATTTTTGAACGTCAGTTCACATTTGTAGGTGGATCATCAGTGTTAGAGCTAAAATTAGCATGTTTAAAGTGGTTTTCATGCTTCCAGGGACCCTAAACACAAGGTTTATGGAATGGTTAAAAGTGCATGAAAATGGCCAATTTACTCACTCTGAGTTCTCAAAAAGGGTTTCTTCACCCAGGGAAGTTAATTAAATACCATTTGGAGGCATTTAATGTTCACGCAAAAACGGCTGATTTTCGACAAAAGAGATAACACCCCCCATTACGTCATGCTTCAGAAATGTGGAAAATGGTCCGTTTTCAAATGTTTTATTTTTGAACGTCAGTTCACATTTGTAGGTGGATCATCAGTGTTAGAGCTAAAATTAGCATGTTTAAAGTTATTTTCATGCTTCCAAGGGCTCGGGAAGTAAATTGAATACTATTTGGAGGCATTTAATGTTCAAGCAAAAACGGCTGATTTTCGACAAAAGAGATAACACCCCCCCATTACGTCATGCTTCAGAAATGTGGAAAATGGTCCGTTTTCAAATGTTTTATTTTTGAACGTCAGTTCACGTTTGCAGGTGGATCATCAGTGTTAGAGCTAAAATTAGCATGTTTAAAGTGATTTTCATGCTTCCAGGGGCTCGTGAAGTGAATTAAATACTATTTGGAAGCATTTAATGTTCAAGCAAAAATGGCTGATTTTCGACAAAAGAGATCACACCCCCCCATTACGTCATGCTTCAGAAATGTGGAAAATGGTCCGTTTTCAAATGTTTTATTTTTGAACGTCAGTTCACATTTGTAGGTGGATCATCAGTGTTAGAGCTAAAATTAGCATGTTTAAAGTAGTTTTCATGCTTCCAGGGGCCCTAAACACAAGATTTATGGAATGGTTAAAAGTGCATGAAAATGGCCAATTTACTCGCTCTGAGTTCTCAAAAAGGGTTTCTTCACCCAGGGAAGTTAATTAAATACCATTTGGAGGCATTTAATGTTCACGCAAAAACGGCTGATTTTCGACAAAAGAGATAACACCCCCCCATTACGTCATGCTTCAGAAATGTGGAAAATGGTCCGTTTTCAAATGTTTTATTTTTGAACGTCAGTTCACATTTGTAGGTGGATCATCAGTGTTAGAGCTAAAATTAGCATGTTTAAAGTGGTTTTCATGCTTCCAGGGGCCCTAAACACAAGATTTATGGAATGGTTAAAAGTGCATGAAAATGGCCAATTTACTCACTCTGAGTTCTCAAAAAGGGTTTCTTCACCCAGGGAAGTTAATTAAATACCATTTGGAGGCATTTAATGTTCGAGCAAAAACGGCTGATTTTCGACAAAAGAGATAACACCCCCCCATTACGTCATGCTTCAGAAATGTGGAAAATGGTCCGTTTTCAAATGTTTTATTTTTGAACGTCAGTTCACATTTGTAGGTGGATCATCAGTGTTAGAGCTAAAATTAGCATGTTTAAAGTGATTTTCATGCTTCCAGGGGCTGGGGAAGTGAATTAAATACTATTTGGAGGCATTTAATGTTCAATCAAAAACAGCTGATTTTTGACAAAAGAGATAACACCCCCCCATTACGTCATGCTTCAGAAATGTGGAAAATGGTCCGTTTTCAAATGTTTTATTTTTGAACGTCAGTTCACATTTGTAGGTGGATCATCAGTGTTAGAGCTAAAATTAGCATGTTTAAAGTGGTTTTCATGCTTCCAGGGGCCCTAAACACAAGGTTTATGGAATGGTTAAAAGTGCATGAAAATGGCCAATTTACTCACTCTGAGTTCTCAAAAAGGGTTTCTTCACCCAGGGAAGTTAATTAAATACCTTTTGGAGGCATTTAATGTTCGAGCAAAAACGGCTGATTTTCGCCAAAAGAGATAACACCCCTCCATTACGTCATGCTTCAGAAATGAGGAAAATGGTCCGTTTTCAAATGTTTTATTTTTGAACGTCAGTTCACATTTGTAGGTGGATCATCAGTGTTAGAGCTAAAATTAGCATGTTTAAAGTGATTTTCATGCTTCCAGGGGCTCGGGAAGTGAATTAAATACTATTTGGAGGCATTTAATGTTCAATCAAAAACAGCTGATTTTTGACAAAAGAGATAACACCCCCCCATTACGTCATGCTTCAGAAATGTGGAAAATGGTCCGTTTTCAAATGTTTTATTTTTGAACGTCAGTTCACATTTGTAGGTGGATCATCAGTGTTAGAGCTAAAATTAGCATGTTTAAAGTGATTTTCATGCTTCCAGTGACTCGGGAAGTGAATTAAATACTATTTGGAGGCATTTAATGTTCAATCAAAAACAGCTGATTTTTGACAAAAGAGATAACACCCCCCCATTATGTCATGCTTCAGAAATGTGGAAAATGGTCCGTTTTCAAATGTTTTCTTTTTGAACGTCAGTTCACATTTGTAGGTGGATCATCAGTGTTAGAGCTAAAATTAGCATGTTTAAAGTGATTTTCATGCTTCCAGGGGCCCTAAACACAAGATTTATGGAATGGTTAAAAGTGCATGAAAATGGCCAATTTACTCACTCTGAGTTCTCAAAAAGGCTTTCTTCACCCCGGGAAGTTAATTAAATACCATTTGGAGGCATTTAATGTTCGAGCAAAAACGGCTGATTTTCGACAAAAGAGATAACACCCCCCCATTACGTCATGCTTCAGAAATGTGGAAAATGGTCAGTTTTCAAATGTTTTATTTTTGAACGTCAGTTCACATTTGTAGGTGGATCATCAGTGTTAGAGCTAAAATTAGCATGTTTAAAGTGATTTTCATGCTTCCAGGGGCTCGGGAAGTGAACTAAATACTATTTGGAGGCATTTAATGTTCAAGCAAAAACGGCTGATTTTCGACAAAAGAGATAACCCCCCCCTATTACGTCATGCTTCAGAAATGTGGAAAATGGTCCGTTTTCAAATGTTTTATTTTTGAACGTCAGTTCACATTTGTAGGTGGATCATCAGTGTTAGAGCTAAAATTAGCATGTTTAAAGTGATTTTCATGCTTCCAGGGGCCCTAAACACAAGATTTATGGAATGGTTAAATGTGCATGAAAATGGCCAATTTACTCACTCTGAGTTCTCAAAAAGGGGTTCTTCACCCAGGGAAGTTAATTAAATACCATTTGGAGGCATTTAATGTTCGAGCAAAAACGGCTGATTTTCGACAAAAGAGATAACACCCCCCCATTACGTCATGCTTCAGAAATGTGGAAAATGGTCCGTTTTCAAATGTTTTATTTTTGAACGTTAGTTCACATTTGTAGGTGGATCATCAGTGTTAGAGCTAAAATTAGCATGTTTAAAGTGATTTTCATGCTTCCAGGGGCTCGGGAAGTGAATTAAATACTATTTGGAGGCATTTAATGTTCAATCAAAAACAGCTGATTTTTGACAAAAGAGATAACACCCCCCCATTACGTCATGCTTCAGAAATGTGGAAAATGGTCCGTTTTCAAATGTTTTCTTTTTGAACGTCAGTTCACATTTGTAGGTGGATCATCAGTGTTAGAGCTAAAATTAGCATGTTTAAAGTGATTTTCATGCTTCCAGGGGCCCTAAACACAAGATTTATGGAATGGTTAAAAGTGCATGAAATTGGCCAATTTACTCACTCTGAGTTCTCAAAAAGGGTTTCTTCACCCAGGGAAGTTAATTAAATACCATTTGGAGGCATTTAATGTTCGAGCAAAAACGGCTGATTTTCGACAAGAGAGATAACACCCCCCCATTACGTCATGCTTCAGAAATGTGGAAAATGGTCCGTTTTCAAATGTTTTATTTTTGAACGTCAGTTCACATTTGTAGGTGGATCATCAGTGTTAGAGCTAAAATTAGCATGTTTAAAGTGGTTTTCATGCTTCCAGGGACCCTAAACACAAGGTTTATGGAATGGTTAAAAGTGCATGAAAATGGCCAATTTACTCACTCTGAGTTCTCAAAAAGGGTTTCTTCACCCAGGGAAGTTAATTAAATACCATTTGGAGGCATTTAATGTTCACGCAAAAACGGCTGATTTTCGACAAAAGAGATAACACCCCCCATTACGTCATGCTTCAGAAATGTGGAAAATGGTCCGTTTTCAAATGTTTTATTTTTGAACGTCAGTTCACATTTGTAGGTGGATCATCAGTGTTAGAGCTAAAATTAGCATGTTTAAAGTTATTTTCATGCTTCCAAGGGCTCGGGAAGTAAATTGAATACTATTTGGAGGCATTTAATGTTCAAGCAAAAACGGCTAATTTTCGACAAAAGAGATAACACCCCCCCATTACGTCATGCTTCAGAAATGTGGAAAATGGTCCGTTTTCAAATGTTTTATTTTTGAACGTCAGTTCACGTTTGCAGGTGGATCATCAGTGTTAGAGCTAAAATTAGCATGTTTAAAGTGATTTTCATGCTTCCAGGGGCTCGTGAAGTGAATTAAATACTATTTGGAAGCATTTAATGTTCAAGCAAAAATGGCTGATTTTCGACAAAAGAGATCACACCCCCCCATTACGTCATGCTTCAGAAATGTGGAAAATGGTCCGTTTTCAAATGTTTTATTTTTGAACGTCAGTTCACATTTGTACGTGGATCATCAGTGTTAGAGCTAAAATTAGCATGTTTAAAGTAGTTTTCATGCTTCCAGGGGCCCTAAACACAAGATTTATGGAATGGTTAAAAGTGCATGAAAATGGCCAATTTACTCGCTCTGAGTTCTCAAAAAGGGTTTCTTCACCCAGGGAAGTTAATTAAATACCATTTGGAGGCATTTAATGTTCACGCAAAAACGGCTGATTTTCGACAAAAGAGATAACACCCCCCCATTACGTCATGCTTCAGAAATGTGGAAAATGGTCCGTTTTCAAATGTTTTATTTTTGAACGTCAGTTCACATTTGTAGGTGGATCATCAGTGTTAGAGCTAAAATTAGCATGTTTAAAGTGGTTTTCATGCTTCCAGGGGCCCTAAACACAAGATTTATGGAATGGTTAAAAGTGCATGAAAATGGCCAATTTACTCACTCTGAGTTCTCAAAAAGGGTTTCTTCACCCAGGGAAGTTAATTAAATACCATTTGGAGGCATTTAATGTTCGAGCAAAAACGGCTGATTTTCGACAAAAGAGATAACACCCCCCCATTACGTCATGCTTCAGAAATGTGGAAAATGGTCCGTTTTCAAATGTTTTATTTTTGAACGTCAGTTCACATTTGTAGGTGGATCATCAGTGTTAGAGCTAAAATTAGCATGTTTAAAGTGATTTTCATGCTTCCAGGGGCTCGGGAAGTGAATTAAATACTATTTGGAGGCATTTAATGTTCAATCAAAAACAGCTGATTTTTGACAAAAGAGATAACACCCCCCATTACGTCATGCTTCAGAAATGTGGAAAATGGTCCGTTTTCAAATGTTTTCTTTTTGAACGTCAGTTCACATTTGTAGGTGGATCATCAGTGTTAGAGCTAAAATTAGCATGTTTAAAGTGATTTTCGTGCTTCCAGGGGCCCTAAACACAAGATTTATGGAATGGTTAAAAGTGCATGAAAATGGCCAATTTACTCACTCTGAGTTCTCGAAAAGGGTTTCTTCACCCAGGGAAGTTAATTAAATACCATTTGGAGGCATTTAATGTTCGAGCAAAAACATCTGATTTTCGACAAAAGAGATAACACCCCCCATTACGTCATGCTTCAGAAATGTGGAAAATGGTCCGTTTTCAAATGTTTTATTTTTGAACGTCAGTTCACATTTGTAGGTGGATCATCAGTGTTAGAGCTAAAATTAGCATGTTTAAAGTGGTTTTCATGCTTCCAGGGGCCCTAAACACAAGGTTTATGGAATGGTTAAAAGTGCATGAAAATGGCCAATTTACTCACTCTGAGTTCTCAAAAAGGGTTTCTTCACCCAGGGAAGTTAATTAAATACCTTTTGGAGGCATTTAATGTTCGAGCAAAAACGGCTGATTTTCGCCAAAAGAGATAACACCCCTCCATTACGTCATGCTTCAGAAATGAGGAAAATGGTCCGTTTTCAAATGTTTTATTTTTGAACGTCAGTTCACATTTGTAGGTGGATCATCAGTGTTAGAGCTAAAATTAGCATGTTTAAAGTGATTTTCATGCTTCCAGGGGCTCGGGAAGTGAATTAAATACTATTTGGAGGCATTTAATGTTCAATCAAAAACAGCTGATTTTTGACAAAAGAGATAACACCCCCCCATTACGTCATGCTTCAGAAATGTGGAAAATGGTCCGTTTTCAAATGTTTTATTTTTGAACGTCAGTTCACATTTGTAGGTGGATCATCAGTGTTAGAGCTAAAATTAGCATGTTTAAAGTGATTTTCATGCTTCCAGTGACTCGGGAAGTGAATTAAATACTATTTGGAGGCATTTAATGTTCAATCAAAAACAGCTGATTTTTGACAAAAGAGATAACACCCCCCCATTATGTCATGCTTCAGAAATGTGGAAAATGGTCCGTTTTCAAATGTTTTCTTTTTGAACGTCAGTTCACATTTGTAGGTGGATCATCAGTGTTAGAGCTAAAATTAGCATGTTTAAAGTGATTTTCATGCTTCCAGGGGCCCTAAACACAAGATTTATGGAATGGTTAAAAGTGCATGAAAATGGCCAATTTACTCACTCTGAGTTCTCAAAAAGGCTTTCTTCACCCCGGGAAGTTAATTAAATACCATTTGGAGGCATTTAATGTTCGAGCAAAAACGGTTGATTTTCGACAAAAGAGATAACACCCCCCCATTACGTCATGCTTCAGAAATGTGGAAAATGGTCAGTTTTCAAATGTTTTATTTTTGAACGTCAGTTCACATTTGTAGGTGGATCATCAGTGTTAGAGCTAAAATTAGCATGTTTAAAGTGATTTTCATGCTTCCAGGGGCTCGGGAAGTGAACTAAATACTATTTGGAGGCATTTAATGTTCAAGCAAAAACGGCTGATTTTCGACAAAAGAGATAACCCCCCCCCTATTACGTCATGCTTCAGAAATGTGGAAAATGGTCCGTTTTCAAATGTTTTATTTTTGAACGTCAGTTCACATTTGTAGGTGGATCATCAGTGTTAGAGCTAAAATTAGCATGTTTAAAGTGATTTTCATGCTTCCAGGGGCCCTAAACACAAGATTTATGGAATGGTTAAAAGTGCATGAAAATGGCCAATTTACTCACTCTGAGTTCTCAAAAAGGGGTTCTTCACCCAGGGAAGTTAATTAAATACCATTTGGAGGCATTTAATGTCCGAGCAAAAACGGCTGATTTTCGACAAAAGAGATAACACCCCCCCATTACGTCATGCTTCAGAAATGTGGAAAATGGTCCGTTTTCAAATGTTTTATTTTTGAACGTTAGTTCACATTTGTAGGTGGATCATCAGTGTTAGAGCTAAAATTAGCATGTTTAAAGTGATTTTCATGCTTCCAGGGGCTCGGGAAGTGAATTAAATACTATTTGGAGGCATTTAATGTTCAATCAAAAACAGCTGATTTTTGACAAAAGAGATAACACCCCCCCATTACGTCATGCTTCAGAAATGTGGAAAATGGTCCGTTTTCAAATGTTTTCTTTTTGAACGTCAGTTCACATTTGTAGGTGGATCATCAGTGTTAGAGCTAAAATTAGCATGTTTAAAGTGATTTTCATGCTTCCAGGGGCCCTAAACACAAGATTTATGGAATGGTTAAAAGTGCATGAAATTGGCCAATTTACTCACTCTGAGTTCTCAAAAAGGGTTT
Organism: Lissotriton vulgaris; assembly: GCF_964263255.1. Lineage (NCBI taxonomy): Eukaryota > Metazoa > Chordata > Amphibia > Caudata > Salamandridae > Lissotriton > Lissotriton vulgaris. The sequence goes on along the minus strand of NW_028255042.1, from coordinate 1,054,305 downwards.
CTTCACCCAGGGAAGTTAATTAAATACCATTTGGAGGCATTTAATGTTCGAGCAAAAACGGCTGATTTTCGACAAAAGAGATAACACCCCCCCATTACGTCATGCTTCAGAAATGTGGAAAATGGTCCGTTTTCAAATGTTTTATTTTTGAACGTCAGTTCACATTTGTAGGTGGATCATCAGTGTTAGAGCTAAAATTAGCATGTTTAAAGTGGTTTTCATGCTTCCAGGGAACCTAAACACAAGGTTTATGGAATGGTTAAAAGTGCATGAAAATGGCCAATTTACTCACTCTGAGTTCTCAAAAAGGGTTTCTTCACCCAGGGAAGTTAATTAAATACCTTTTGGAGGCATTTAATGTTCGAGCAAAAACGGCTGATTTTCGCCAAAAGAGATAACACCCCTCCATTACGTCATGCTTCAGAAATGAGGAAAATGGTTAGTTTTCAAATGTTTTATTTTTGAACGTCAGTTCACATTTGTAGGTGGATCATCAGTGTTAGAGCTAAAATTAGCATGTTTAAAGTGATTTTCATGCTTCCAGGGGCTCGGGAAGTGAATTAAATACTATTTGGAGGCATTTAATGTTCAATCAAAAACAGCTGATTTTTGACAAAAGAGATAACACCCCCCCAATACGTCATGCTTCAGAAATGTGGAAAATGGTCCGTTTTCAAATGTTTTATTTTTGAACGTCAGTTCACATTTGTAGGTGGATCATCAGTGTTAGAGCTAAAATTAGCATGTTTAAAGTGATTTTCATGCTTCCAGTGACTCGGGAAGTGAATTAAATACTATTTGGAGGCATTTAATGTTCAATCAAAAACAGCTGATCTTTGACAAAAGAGATAACACCCCCCCATTATGTCATGCTTCAGAAATGTGGAAAATGGTCCGTTTTCAAATGTTTTCTTTTTGAACGTCAGTTCACATTTGTAGGTGGATCATCAGTGTTAGAGCTAAAATTAGCATGTTTAAAGTGATTTTCATGCTTCCAGTGGCCCTAAACACAAGATTTATGGAATGGTTAAAAGTGCATGAAAATGGCCAATTTACTCACTCTGAGTTCTCAAAAAGGCTTTCTTCACCCCGGGAAGTTAATTAAATACCATTTGGAGGCATTTAATGTTCGAGCAAAAACGGCTGATTTTCGACAAAAGAGATAACACCCCCCCATTACGTCATGCTTCAGAAATGTGGAAAATGGTCAGTTTTCAAATGTTTTATTTTTGAACGTCAGTTCACATTTGTAGGTGGATCATCAGTGTTAGAGCTAAAATTAGCATGTTTAAAGTGATTTTCATGCTTCCAGGGGCTCGGGAAGTGAACTAAATACTATTTGGAGGCATTTAATGTTCAATCAAAAACGGCTGATTTTCGACAAAAGAGATAACCCCCCCCCCCCCATTACGTCATGCTTCAGAAATGTGGAAAATGGTCCGTTTTCAAATGTTTTATTTTTGAACGTCAGTTCACATTTGTAGGTGGATCATCAGTGTTAGAGCTAAAATTAGCATGTTTAAAGTGATTTTCATGCTTCCAGGGGCCCTAAACACAAGATTTATGGAATGGTTAAAAGTGCATGAAAATGGCCAATTTACTCACTCTGAGTTCTCAAAAAGGGTTTCTTCACCCAGGGAAGTTAATTAAATACCATTTGGAGGCATTTAATGTTCGAGCAAAAACAGCTGATTTTCGACAAAAGAGATAACACCCCCCCATTACGTCATGCTTCAGAAATGTGGAAAATGGTCCGTTTTCAAATGTTTTATTTTTGAACGTCAGTTCACATTTGTAGGTGGATCATCAGTGTTAGAGCTAAAATTAGCATGTTTAAAGTGGTTTTCATGCTTCCAGGGGCCCTAAACACAAGGTTTATGGAATGGTTAAAAGTGCATGAAAATGGCCAATTTACTCACTCTGAGTTCTCAAAAAGGTTTCTTCGCCCAGGGAAGTTAATTAAATACCTTTTGGAGGCATTAAATGTTCGAGCAAAAACGGCTGATTTTCGCCAAAAGAGATAACACCCCTCCATTACGTCATGCTTCAGAAATGAGGAAAATGGTCCGTTTTCAAATGTTTTATTTTTGAACGTCAGTTCACATTTGTAGGTGGATCATCAGTGTTAGAGCTAAAATTAGCATGTTTAAAGTGATTTTAATGCTTCCAGGGGCTCGGGAAGTGAATTAAATACTATTTGGAGGCATTTAATGTTCAATCAAAAACAGCTGATTTTTGACAAAAGAGATAACACCCCCCCATTACGTCATGCTTCAGAAATGTGGAAAATGGTCCGTTTTCAAATGTTTTATTTTTGAACGTCAGTTCACATTTGTAGGTGGATCATCAGTGTTAGAGCTAAAATTAGCATGTTTAAAGTGATTTTCATGCTTCCAGTGACTCGGGAAGTGAATTAAATACTATTTGGAGGCATTTAATGTTCAATCAAAAACAGCTGATTTTTGACAAAAGAGATAACACCCCCCCATTATGTCATGCTTCAGAAATGTGGAAAATGGTCCGTTTTCAAATGTTTTCTTTTTGAACGTCAGTTCACATTTGTAGGTGGATCATCAGTGTTAGAGCTAAAATTAGCATGTTTAAAGTGATTTTCATGCTTCCAGGGGCCCTAAACACAAGATTTATGGAATGGTTAAAAGTGCATGAAAATGGCCAATTTACTCACTCTGAGTTCTCAAAAAGGCTTTCTTCACCCCGGGAAGTTAATTAAATACCATTTGGAGGCATTTAATGTTCGAGCAAAAACGGCTGATTTTCGACAAAAGAGATAACACCCCCCCATTACGTCATGCTTCAGAAATGTGGAAAATGGTCAGTTTTCAAATGTTTTATTTTTGAACGTCAGTTCACATTTGTAGGTGGATCATCAGTGTTAGAGCTAAAATTAGCATGTTTAAAGTGATTTTCATGCTTCCAGGGGCTCGGGAAGTGAACTAAATACTATTTGGAGGCATTTAATGTTCAAGCAAAAACGGCTGATTTTCGACAAAAGAGATAACCCCCCCCCCCATTACGTCATGCTTCAGAAATGTGGAAAATGGTCCGTTTTCAAATGTTTCATTTTTGAACGTCAGTTCACATTTGTAGGTGGATCATCAGTGTTAGAGCTAAAATTAGCATGTTTAAAGTGGTTTTCATGCTTCCAGTGGCCCTAAACACAAGATTTATGGAATGGTTAAAAGTGCATGAAAATGGCCAATTTACTCACTCTGAGTTCTCGAAAAGGGTTTCTTCACCCAGGGAAGTTAATTAAATACCATTTGGAGGCATTTAATGTTCGAGCAAAAACATCTGATTTTCGACAAAAGAGATAACACCCCCCATTACGTCATGCTTCAGAAATGTGGAAAATGGTCCGTTTTCAAATGTTTTATTTTTGAACGTCAGTTCACATTTGTAGGTGGATCATCAGTGTTAGAGCTAAAATTAGCATGTTTAAAGTGATTTTCATGCTTCCAGTGACTCGGGAAGTGAATTAAATACTATTTGGAGGCATTTAATGTTCAATCAAAAACAGCTGATCTTTGACAAAAGAGATAACACCCCCCCATTATGTCATGCTTCAGAAATGTGGAAAATGGTCCGTTTTCAAATGTTTTCTTTTTGAACGTCAGTTCACATTTGTAGGTGGATCATCAGTGTTAGAGCTAAAATTAGCATGTTTAAAGTGATTTTCATGCTTCCAGTGGCCCTAAACACAAGATTTATGGAATGGTTAAAAGTGCATGAAAATGGCCAATTTACTCACTCTGAGTTCTCAAAAAGGCTTTCTTCACCCCGGGAAGTTAATTAAATACCATTTGGAGGCATTTAATGTTCGAGCAAAAACGGCTGATTTTCGACAAAAGAGATAACACCCCCCCATTACGTCATGCTTCAGAAATGTGGAAAATGGTCAGTTTTCAAATGTTTTATTTTTGAACGTCAGTTCACATTTGTAGGTGGATCATCAGTGTTAGAGCTAAAATTAGCATGTTTAAAGTGATTTTCATGCTTCCAGGGGCTCGGGAAGTGAACTAAATACTATTTGGAGGCATTTAATGTTCAATCAAAAACGGCTGATTTTCGACAAAAGAGATAACCCCCCCCCCCCCATTACGTCATGCTTCAGAAATGTGGAAAATGGTCCGTTTTCAAATGTTTTATTTTTGAACGTCAGTTCACATTTGTAGGTGGATCATCAGTGTTAGAGCTAAAATTAGCATGTTTAAAGTGATTTTCATGCTTCCAGGGGCCCTAAACACAAGATTTATGGAATGGTTAAAAGTGCATGAAAATGGCCAATTTACTCACTCTGAGTTCTCAAAAAGGGTTTCTTCACCCAGGGAAGTTAATTAAATACCATTTGGAGGCATTTAATGTTCGAGCAAAAACAGCTGATTTTCGACAAAAGAGATAACACCCCCCCATTACGTCATGCTTCAGAAATGTGGAAAATGGTCCGTTTTCAAATGTTTTATTTTTGAACGTCAGTTCACATTTGTAGGTGGATCATCAGTGTTAGAGCTAAAATTAGCATGTTTTAAGTGGTTTTCATGCTTCCAGGGGCCCTAAACACAAGGTTTATGGAATGGTTAAAAGTGCATGAAAATGGCCAATTTACTCACTCTGAGTTCTCAAAAAGGTTTCTTCGCCCAGGGAAGTTAATTAAATACCTTTTGGAGGCATTAAATGTTCGAGCAAAAACGGCTGATTTTCGCCAAAAGAGATAACACCCCTCCATTACGTCATGCTTCAGAAATGAGGAAAATGGTCCGTTTTCAAATGTTTTATTTTTGAACGTCAGTTCACATTTGTAGGTGGATCATCAGTGTTAGAGCTAAAATTAGCATGTTTAAAGTGATTTTAATGCTTCCAGGGGCTCGGGAAGTGAATTAAATACTATTTGGAGGCATTTAATGTTCAATCAAAAACAGCTGATTTTTGACAAAAGAGATAACACCCCCCCATTACGTCATGCTTCAGAAATGTGGAAAATGGTCCGTTTTCAAATGTTTTATTTTTGAACGTCAGTTCACATTTGTAGGTGGATCATCAGTGTTAGAGCTAAAATTAGCATGTTTAAAGTGATTTTCATGCTTCCAGTGACTCGGGAAGTGAATTAAATACTATTTGGAGGCATTTAATGTTCAATCAAAAACAGCTGATTTTTGACAAAAGAGATAACACCCCCCCATTATGTCATGCTTCAGAAATGTGGAAAATGGTCCGTTTTCAAATGTTTTCTTTTTGAACGTCAGTTCACATTTGTAGGTGGATCATCAGTGTTAGAGCTAAAATTAGCATGTTTAAAGTGATTTTCATGCTTCCAGGGGCCCTAAACACAAGATTTATGGAATGGTTAAAAGTGCATGAAAATGGCCAATTTACTCACTCTGAGTTCTCAAAAAGGCTTTCTTCACCCCGGGAAGTTAATTAAATACCATTTGGAGGCATTTAATGTTCGAGCAAAAACGGCTGATTTTCGACAAAAGAGATAACACCCCCCCATTACGTCATGCTTCAGAAATGTGGAAAATGGTCAGTTTTCAAATGTTTTATTTTGAACGTCAGTTCACATTTGTAGGTGGATCATCAGTGTTAGAGCTAAAATTAGCATGTTTAAAGTGATTTTCATGCTTCCAGGGGCTCGGGAAGTGAACTAAATACTATTTGGAGGCATTTAATGTTCAAGCAAAAACGGCTGATTTTCGACAAAAGAGATAACCCCCCCCCCCATTACGTCATGCTTCAGAAATGTGGAAAATGGTCCGTTTTCAAATGTTTCATTTTTGAACGTCAGTTCACATTTGTAGGTGGATCATCAGTGTTAGAGCTAAAATTAGCATGTTTAAAGTGGTTTTCATGCTTCCAGGGGCCCTAAACACAAGATTTATGGAATGGTTAAAAGTGCATGAAAATGGCCAATTTACTCACTCTGAGTTCTCAAAAAGGGTTTCTTCACCCAGGGAAGTTAATTAAATACCATTTGGAGGCATTTAATGTTCACGCAAAAACGGCTGATTTTCGACAAAAGAGATAACACCCCCTCATTACGTCATGCTTCAGAAATGTGGAAAATGGTCCGTTTTCAAATGTTTTCTTTTTGAACGTCAGTTCACATTTGTAGGTGGATCATCAGTGTTAGAGCTAAAATTAGCATGTTTAAAGTGATTTTCATGCTTCCAGGGGCCCTAAACACAAGATTTATGGAATGGTTAAAAGTGCATGAAAATGGCCAATTTACTCACTCTGAGTTCTCAAAAAGGGTTTCTTCACCCAGGGAAGTTAATTAAATACCATTTGGAGGCATTTAATGTTCGAGCAAAAACGGCTGATTTTCGACAAAAGAGATAACACCCCCCATTACGTCATGCTTCAGAAATGTGGAAAATGGTCCGTTTTCAAATGTTTTATTTTTGAACGTCAGTTCACATTTGTAGGTGGATCATCAGTGTTAGAGCTAAAATTAGCATGTTTAAAGTGGTTTTCATGCTTCCAGGGGCCCTAAACACAAGGTTTATGGAATGGTTAAAAGTGCATTAAAATGGCCAATTTACTCACTCTGAGTTCTCAAAAAGGGTTTCATCACCCAGGGAAGTTAATTAAATACCTTTTGGAGGCATTTAATGTTCGAGCAAAAACGGCTGATTTTCGCCAAAAGAGATAACACCCCTCCATTACGTCATGCTTCAGAAATGAGGAAAATGGTCCGTTTTCAAATGTTTTATTTTTGAACGTCAGTTCACATTTGTAGGTGGATCATCAGTGTTAGAGCTAAAATTAGCATGTTTAAAGTGATTTGCATGCTTCCAGTGGCCCTAAACACAAGATTTATGGAATGGTTAAAAGTGCATGAAAATGGCCAATTTACTCACTCTGAGTTCTCAAAAAGGCTTTCTTCACCCCGGGAAGTTAATTAAATACCATTTGGAGGCATTTAATGTTCGAGCAAAAACGGCTGATTTTCGACAAAAGAGATAACACCCCCCCATTACGTCATGCTTCAGAAATGTGGAAAATGGTCAGTTTTCAAATGTTTTATTTTTGAACGTCAGTTCACATTTGTAGGTGGATCATCAGTGTTAGAGCTAAAATTAGCATGTTTAAAGTGATTTTCATGCTTCCAGGGGCTCGGGAAGTGAACTAAATACTATTTGGAGGCATTTAATGTTCAAGCAAAAACGGCTGATTTTCGACAAAAGAGATAACCCCCCCCCCCATTACGTCATGCTTCAGAAATGTGGAAAATGGTCCGTTTTCAAATGTTTTATTTTTGAACGTCAGTTCACATTTGTAGGTGGATCATCAGTGTTAGAGCTAAAATTAGCATGTTTAAAGTGATTTTCATGCTTCCAGGGGCCCTAAACACAAGATTTATGGAATGGTTAAAAGTGCATGAAAATGGCCAATTTACTCACTCTGAGTTCTCAAAAAGGGTTTCTTCACCCAGGGAAGTTAATTAAATACCATTTGGAGGCATTTAATGTTCGAGCAAAAACAGCTGATTTTCGACAAAAGAGATAACACCCCCCCATTACGTCATGCTTCAGAAATGTGGAAAATGGTCCGTTTTCAAATGTTTTATTTTTGAACGTCAGTTCACATTTGTAGGTGGATCATCAGTGTTAGAGCTAAAATTAGCATGTTTAAAGTGGTTTTCATGCTTCCAGGGGCCCTAAACACAAGGTTTATGGAATGGTTAAAAGTGCATGAAAATGGCCAATTTACTCACTCTGAGTTCTCAAAAAGGTTTCTTCACCCAGGGAAGTTAATTAAATACCTTTTGGAGGCATTAAATGTTCGAGCAAAAACGGCTGATTTTCGCCAAAAGAGATAACACCCCTCCATTACGTCATGCTTCAGAAATGAGGAAAATGGTCCGTTTTCAAATGTTTTATTTTTGAACGTCAGTTCACATTTGTAGGTGGATCATCAGTGTTAGAGCTAAAATTAGCATGTTTAAAGTGATTTTAATGCTTCCAGGGGCTCGGGAAGTGAATTAAATACTATTTGGAGGCATTTAATGTTCAATCAAAAACAGCTGATTTTTGACAAAAGAGATAACACCCCCCCATTACGTCATGCTTCAGAAATGTGGAAAATGGTCCGTTTTCAAATGTTTTATTTTTGAACGTCAGTTCACATTTGTAGGTGGATCATCAGTGTTAGAGCTAAAATTAGCATGTTTAAAGTGATTTTCATGCTTCCAGGAGCTCGGGAAGTGAATTAAATACTATTTGGAGGCATTTAATGTTCAAGCAAAAACGGCTGATTTTCGACAAAAGAGATAACACCCCCCCATTACGCCATGCTTCAGAAATGTGGAAAATGGTCCGTTTTCAAATGTTTTATTTTTGAACGTCAGTTCACATTTGTAGGTGGATCATCAGTGTTAGAGCTAAAATTAGCATGTTTAAAGTAGTTTTCATGCTTCCAGGGGCCCTAAACACAAGATTTATGGAATGGTTAAAAGTGCATGAAAATGGCCAATTTACTCATTCTGAGTTCTCAAAAAGGGTTTCTTCACCCAGGGAAGTTAATTAAATACCATTTGGAGGCATTTAATGTTTGAGCAAAAACGGCAGATTTTCGACAAAAGAGATAACACCCCCCCATTACGTCATGCTTCAGAAATGAGGAAAATGGTCCGTTTTCAAATGTTTTATTTTTGAACGTCAGTTCACATTTGTAGGTGGATCATCAGTGTTAGAGCTAAAATTAGCATGTTTAAAGTGATTTTCATGCTTCCAGGGGCTCGGGAAGTGAATTAAATACTATTTGGAGGCATTTAATGTTCAATCAAAACAGCTGATTTTTGACAAAAGAGATAACACGCCCCCATTACGTCATGCTTCAGGAATGTGGAAAATGGTCCGTTTTCAAATGTTTTATTTTTGAACGTCAGTTCACATTTGTAGGTGGATCATCAGTGTTAGAGCTAAAATTAGCATGTTTAAAGTGATTTTCATGCTTCCAGGGGCTCGGGAAGTGAATTAAATACTATTTGGAGGCATTTAATGTTCAATCAAAAACAGCTGATTTTTGACAAAAGAGATAACACCCCCCATTACGTCATGCTTCAGAAATGTGGAAAATGGTCCATTTTCAAATGTTTTATTTTTGAACGTCAGTTCACATTTGTAGGTGGATCATCAGTGTTAGAGCTAAAATTAGCATGTTTAAAGTGATTTTCATGCTTCCAGGGGCTCGGGAAGTGAATTAAATACTATTTGGAGGCATTTAATGTTCAAGCAAAAACGGCTGATTTTCGACAAAAGAGATAACACCCCCCCATTACGCCATGCTTCAGAAATGTGGAAAATGGTCCGTTTTCAAATGTTTTATTTTTGAACGTCAGTTCACATTTGTAGGTGGATCATCAGTGTTAGAGCTAAAATTAGCATGTTTAAAGTGGTTTTCATGCTTCCAGGGGCCCTAAACACAAGATTTATGGAATGGTTAAAAGTGCATGAAAATGGCCAATTTACTCACTCTGAGTTCTCAAAAAGGGGTTCTTCACCCAGGGAAGTTAATTAAATACCATTTGGAGGCATTTAATGTTCGAGCAAAAACGGCTGATTTTCGACAAAAGAGATAACACCCCCCCATTACGTCATGCTTCAGAAATGTGGAAAATGGTCCGTTTTCAAATGTTTTATTTTTGAACGTCAGTTCACATTTGTAGGTGGATCATCAGTGTTAGAGCTAAAAATTAGCATGTTTAAAGTGATTTTCATGCTTCCAGGGGCTCGGGAAGTGAATTAAATACTATTTGGAGGCATTTAATGTTCAATCAAAAACAGCTGATTTTTGACAAAAGAGATAACACCCCCCCATTACGTCATGCTTCAGAAATGTGGATAATGTTCCGTTTTCAAATGTTTTCTTTTTGAACGTCAGTTCACATTTGTAGGTGGATCATCAGTGTCAGAGCTAAAATTAGCATGTTTAAAGTGATTTTCATGCTTCCAGGGGCCCTAAACACAAGATTTATGGAATGGTTAAAAGTGCATGAAAATGGCCAATTTACTCACTCTGAGTTCTCAAAAAGGGTTTCTTCACCCAGGGAAGTTAATTAAATACCATTTGGAGGCATTTAATGTTTGAGCAAAAACGGCTGATTTTCGACAAAAGAGATAACACCCCCCCATTACGTCATGCTTCAGAAATGAGGAAAATGGTCAGTTTTCAAATGTTTTATTTTTGAACGTCAGTTCACATTTGTAGGTGGATCATCAGTGTTAGAGCTAAAATTAGCATGTTTAAAGTGATTTTCATGCTTCCAGGGGCTCGGGAAGTGAATTAAATACTATTTGGAGGCATTTAATGTTCAATCAAAAACAGCTGATTTTTGACAAAAGAGATAACACCCCCCCATTACGTCATGCTTCAGGAATGTGGAAAATGGTCCGTTTTCAAATGTTTTATTTTTGAACGTCAGTTCACATTTGTAGGTGGATCATCAGTGTCAGAGCTAAAATTAGCATGTTTAAAGTGATTTTCATGCTTCCAGGGGCCCTAAACACAAGATTTATGGAATGGTTAAAAGTGCATGAAAATGGCCAATTTACTCACTCTGAGTTCTCAAAAAGGGTTTCTTCACCCAGGGAAGTTAATTAAATACCATTTGGAGGCATTTAATGTTTGAGCAAAAACGGCTGATTTTCGACAAAAGAGATAACACCCCCCCATTACGTCATGCTTCAGAAATGTGGAAAATGGTCCGTTTTCAAATGTTTTCTTTTTGAACGTCAGTTCACATTTGTAGGTGGATCATCAGTGTTAGAGCTATAATTAGCATGTTTAAAGTGATTTTCATGCTTCCAGGGGCCCTAAACACAAGATTTATGGAATGGTTAAAAGTGCATGAAAATGGCCAATTTACTCACTCTGAGTTCTCAAAAAGGGTTTCTTCACCCCGGGAAGTTAATTAAATACCATTTGGAGGCATTTAATGTTCGAGCAAAAACGGCTGATATTCGACAAAAGAGATAACACCCCCCATTACGTCATGCTTCAGAAATGTGGAAAATGGTCCGTTTTCAAATGTTTTATTTTTGAACGTCAGTTCACATTTGTAGGTGGATCATCAGTGTTAGAGCTAAAATTAGCATGTTTAAAGTGATTTTCATGCTTCCAGGAGCTCGGGAAGTGAATTAAATACTATTTGAAGGCATTTAATGTTCAAGCAAAAAACGGCTGATTTTCGACAAAAGAGATAACACCCCCCCCCATTACGTCATGCTTCAGAAATGTGGAAAATGGTCAGTTTTCAAATGTTTTATTTTTGAACGTCAGTTCACATTTGTAGGTGGATCATCAGTGTTAGAGCTAAAATTAGCATGTTTAAAGTAGTTTTCATGCTTCCAAGGGCCCTAAACACAAGATTTATGGAATGGTTAAAAGTGCATGAAAATGGCCAATTTACTCACTCTGAGTTCTCAAAAAGGGTTTCTTCACCCAGGGAAGTTAATTAAATACCATTTGGAGGCATTTATTGTTTGAGCAAAAACGGCTGATTTTCGACAAAAGAGATAACACCCCCCCATTACGTCATGCTTCAGAAATGAGGAAAATGGTCTGTTTTCAAATGTTTTATTTTTGAACGTCAGTTCACATTTGTAGGTGGATCATCAGTGTTAGAGCTAAAACTAGCATGTTTAAAGTGATTTTCATGCTTCCAGGGGCTCGGGAAGTGAATTAAATACTATTTGGAGGCATTTAATGTTCAAGCAAAAACGGCTGATTTTCGACAAAAGAGATAACACCCCCCCATTACGCCATGCTTCAGAAATGTGGAAAATGGTCCGTTTTCAAATGTTTTATTTTTGAACGTCAGTTCACATTTGTAGGTGGATCATCAGTGTTAGAGCTAAAATTAGCATGTTTAAAGTAGTTTTCATGCTTCCAGGGGCCCTAAACACAAGATTTATGGAATGGTTAAAAGTGCATGAAAATGGCCAATTTACTCACTCTGAGTTCTCAAAAAGGGTTTCTTCACCCAGGGAAGTTAATTAAATACCATTTGGAGGCATTTAATGTTTGAGCAAAAACGGCAGATTTTCGACAAAAGAGATAACACCCCCCCATTACGTCATGCTTCAGAAATGAGGAAAATGGTCCGTTTTCAAATGTTTTATTTTTGAACGTCAGTTCACATTTGTAGGTGGATCATCAGTGTTAGAGCTAAAATTAGCATGTTTAAAGTGATTTTCATGCTTCCAGGGGCTCGGGAAGTGAATTAAATACTATTTGGAGGCATTTAATGTTCAAGCAAAAACGGCTGATTTTCGACAAAAGAGATAACACCCCCCCATTACGCCATGCTTCAGAAATGTGGAAAATGGTCCGTTTTCAAATGTTTTATTTTTGAACGTCAGTTCACATTTGTAGGTGGATCATCAGTGTTAGAGCTAAAATTAGCATGTTTAAAGTGGTTTTCATGCTTCCAGGGGCCCTAAACACAAGATTTATGGAATGGTTAAAAGTGCATGAAAATGGCCAATTTACTCACTCTGAGTTCTCAAAAAGGGGTTCTTCACCCAGGGAAGTTAATTAAATACCATTTGGAGGCATTTAATGTTCGAGCAAAAACGGCTGATTTTCGACAAAAGAGATAACACCCCCCCATTACGTCATGCTTCAGAAATGTGGAAAATGGTCCGTTTTCAAATGTTTTATTTTTGAACGTCAGTTCACATTTGTAGGTGGATCATCAGTGTTAGAGCTAAAAATTAGCATGTTTAAAGTGATTTTCATGCTTCCAGGGGCTCGGGAAGTGAATTAAATACTATTTGGAGGCATTTAATGTTCAATCAAAAACAGCTGACTTTTGACAAAAGAGATAACACCCCCCCATTACGTCATGCTTCAGAAATGTGGATAATGTTCCGTTTTCAAATGTTTTCTTTTTGAACGTCAGTTCACATTTGTAGGTGGATCATCAGTGTCAGAGCTAAAATTAGCATGTTTAAAGTGATTTTCATGCTTCCAGGGGCCCTAAACACAAGATTTATGGAATGGTTAAAAGTGCATGAAAATGGCCAATTTACTCACTCTGAGTTCTCAAAAAGGGTTTCTTCACCCAGGGAAGTTAATTAAATACCATTTGGAGGCATTTAATGTTTGAGCAAAAACGGCTGATTTTCGACAAAAGAGATAACACCCCCCCAAAGCGTCATGCTTCAGAAATGAGGAAAATGGTCAGTTTTCAAATGTTTTATTTTTGAACGTCAGTTCACATTTGTAGGTGGATCATCAGTGTTAGAGCTAAAATTAGCATGTTTAAAGTGATTTTCATGCTTCCAGGGGCTCGGGAAGTGAATTAAATACTATTTGGAGGCATTTAATGTTCAATCAAAAACAGCTGATTTTTGACAAAAGAGATAACACCCCCCCATTACGTCATGCTTCAGGAATGTGGAAAATGGTCCGTTTTCAAATGTTTTATTTTTGAACGTCAGTTCACATTTGTAGGTGGATCATCAGTGTTAGAGCTAAAATTAGCATGTTTAAAGTGATTTTCATGCTTCCAGGGGCTCGGGAAGTGAATTAAATACTATTTGGAGGCATTTAATGTTCAATCAAAAACAGCTGATTTTTGACAAAAGAGATAACACCCCCCATTACGTCATGCTTCAGAAATGTGGAAAATGGTCCGTTTTCAAATGTTTTATTTTTGAACGTCAGTTCACATTTGTAGGTGGATCATCAGTGTTAGAGCTAAAATTAGCATGTTTAAAGTGATTTTCATGCTTCCAGGGGCTCGGGAAGTGAATTAAATACTATTTGGAGGCATTTAATGTTCAAGCAAAAACGGCTGATTTTCGACAAAAGAGATAACACCCCCCCATTACGCCATGCTTCAGAAATGTGGAAAATGGTCCGTTTTCAAATGTTTTATTTTTGAACGTCAGTTCACATTTGTAGGTGGATCATCAGTGTTAGAGCTAAAATTAGCATGTTTAAAGTGGTTTTCATGCTTCCAGGGGCCCTAAACACAAGATTTATGGAATGGTTAAAAGTGCATGAAAATGGCCAATTTACTCACTCTGAGTTCTCAAAAAGGGGTTCTTCACCCAGGGAAGTTCATTAAATACCATTTGGAGGCATTTAATGTTCGAGCAAAAACGGCTGATTTTCGACAAAAGAGATAACACCCCCCCATTACGTCATGCTTCAGAAATGTGGAAAATGGTCCGTTTTCAAATGTTTTATTTTTGAACGTCAGTTCAAATTTGTAGGTGGATCATCAGTGTTAGAGCTAAAATTAGCATGTTTAAAGTGATTTTCATGCTTCCAGGGGCTCGGGAAGTGAATTAAATACTATTTGGAGGCATTTAATGTTCAATCAAAAACAGCTGATTTTTGACAAAAGAGATAACACCCCCCCATTACGTCATGCTTCAGAAATGTGGATAATGTTCCGTTTTCAAATGTTTTCTTTTTGAACGTCAGTTCACATTTGTAGGTGGATCATCAGTGTCAGAGCTAAAATTAGCATGTTTAAAGTGATTTTCATGCTTCCAGGGGCCCTAAACACAAGATTTATGGAATGGTTAAAAGTGCATGAAAATGGCCAATTTACTCACTCTGAGTTCTCAAAAAGGGTTTCTTCACCCAGGGAAGTTAATTAAATACCATTTGGAGGCATTTAATGTTTGAGCAAAAACGGCTGATTTTCGACAAAAGAGATAACACCCCCCCATTACGTCATGCTTCAGAAATGTGGAAAATGGTCCGTTTTCAAATGTTTTATTTTTGAACGTCAGTTCACATTTGTAGGTGGATCATCAGTGTTAGAGCTAAAATTAGCATGTTTAAAGTGATTTTCATGCTTCCAGGGGCTCGGGAAGTGAATTAAATACTATTTGGAGGCATTTAATGTTCAATCAAAAACAGCTGATTTTTGACAAAAGAGATAACACCCCCCCATTACGTCATGCTTCAGGAATGTGGAAAATGGTCCGTTTTCAAATGTTTTATTTTTGAACGTCAGTTCACATTTGTAGGTGGATCATCAGTGTTAGAGCTAAAATTAGCATGTTTAAAGTGATTTTCATGCTTCCAGGGGCTCGGGAAGTGAATTAAATACTATTTGGAGGCATTTAATGTTCAATCAAAAACAGCTGATTTTTGACAAAAGAGATAACACCCCCCCATTACGTCATGCTTCAGGAATGTGGAAAATGATCCGTTTTCAAATGTTTTATTTTTGAACGTCAGTTCACATTTGTAGGTGGATCATCAGTGTTAGAGCTAAAATTAGCATGTTTAAAGTGATTTTCATGCTTCCAGGGGCTCGGGAAGTGAATTAAATACTATTTGGAGGCATTTAATGTTCAATCAAAAACAGCTGATTTTTGACAAAAGAGATAACACCCCCCATTACGTCATGCTTCAGAAATGTGGAAAATGGTCCGTTTTCAAATGTTTTATTTTTGAACGTCAGTTCACATTTGTAGGTGGATCATCAGTGTTAGAGCTAAAATTAGCATGTTTAAAGTGATTTTCATGCTTCCAGGGGCTCGGGAAGTGAATTAAATACTATTTGGAGGCATTTAATGTTCAATCAAAAACAGCTGATTTTTGACAAAAGAGATAACACCCCCCCATTACGTCATGCTTCAGGAATGTGGAAAATGGTCCGTTTTCAAATGTTTTATTTTTGAACGTCAGTTCACATTTGTAGGTGGATCATCAGTGTTAGAGCTAAAATTAGCATGTTTAAAGTGATTTTCATGCTTCCAGGGGCTCGGGAAGTGAATTAAATACTATTTGGAGGCATTTAATGTTCAATCAAAAACAGCTGATTTTTGACAAAAGAGATAACACCCCCCATTACGTCATGCTTCAGAAATGTGGAAAATGGTCCGTTTTCAAATGTTTTATTTTTGAACGTCAGTTCACATTTGTAGGTGGATCATCAGTGTTAGAGCTAAAATTAGCATGTTTAAAGTGATTTTCATGCTTCCAGGGGCTCGGGAAGTGAATTAAATACTATTTGGAGGCATTTAATGTTCAAGCAAAAACGGCTGATTTTCGACAAAAGAGATAACACCCCCCCATTACGCCATGCTTCAGAAATGTGGAAAATGGTCCGTTTTCAAATGTTTTATTTTTGAACGTCAGTTCACATTTGTAGGTGGATCATCAGTGTTAGAGCTAAAATTAGCATGTTTAAAGTGGTTTTCATGCTTCCAGGGGCCCTAAACACAAGATTTATGGAATGGTTAAAAGTGCATGAAAATGGCCAATTTACTCACTCTGAGTTCTCAAAAAGGGGTTCTTCACCCAGGGAAGTTAATTAAATACCATTTGGAGGCATTTAATGTTCGAGCAAAAACGGCTGATTTTCGACAAAAGAGATAACACCCCCCCATTACGTCATGCTTCAGAAATGTGGAAAATGGTCCGTTTTCAAATGTTTTATTTTTGAACGTCAGTTCACATTTGTAGGTGGATCATCAGTGTTAGAGCTAAAATTAGCATGTTTAAAGTGATTTTCATGCTTCCAGGGGCTCGGGAAGTGAATTAAATACTATTTGGAGGCATTTAATGTTCAATCAAAAACAGCTGATTTTTGACAAAAGAGATAACACCCCCCCATTACGTCATGCTTCAGAAATGTGGATAATGTTCCGTTTTCAAATGTTTTCTTTTTGAACGTCAGTTCACATTTGTAGGTGGATCATCAGTGTCAGAGCTAAAATTAGCATGTTTAAAGTGATTTTCATGCTTCCAGGGGCCCTAAACACAAGATTTATGGAATGGTTAAAAGTGCATGAAAATGGCCAATTTACTCACTCTGAGTTCTCAAAAAGGGTTTCTTCACCCAGGGAAGTTAATTAAATACCATTTGGAGGCATTTAATGTTCGAGCAAAAACGGCTGATTTGACAAAAGAGATAACACCCCCCCATTACGTCATGCTTCAGAAATGTGGAAAATGGTCCGTTTTCAAATGTTTTATTTTTGAACGTCAGTTCACATTTGTAGGTGGATCATCAGTGTTAGAGCTAAAATTAGCATGTTTAAAGAGGTTTTCATGCTTCCAGGGGCCCTAAACACAAGGTTTATGGAATGGTTAAAAGTGCATGAAAATGGCCAATTTACTCACTCTGAGTTCTCAAAAAGGGTTTCTTCACCCAGGGAAGTTAATTAAATACCTTTTGGAGGCATTTAATGTTCGAGCAAAAACGGCTGATTTTCGCCAAAAGAGATAACCCCCCTCCATTACGTCATGCTTCAGAAATGAGGAAAATGGTCCGTTTTCAAATGTTTTATTTTTTAACGTCAGTTCACATTTGTAGGTGGGTCATCAGTGTTAGAGCTAAAATTAGCATGTTTAAAGTGATTTTCATGCTTCCAGGGGCTCGGGAAGTGAATTAAATACTATTTGGAGGCATTTAATGTTCAATCAAAAACAGCTGATTTTTGACAAAAGAGATAACACCCCCCCATTACGTCATGCTTCAGAAATGTGGAAAATGGTCCGTTTTCAAATGTTTTATTTTTGAACGTCAGTTCACATTTGTAGGTGGATCATCAGTGTTAGAGCTAAAATTAGCATGTTTAAAGTGATTTTCATGCTTCCAGGGGCTCGGGAAGTGAATTAAATACTATTTGGAGGCATTTAATGTTCAATCAAAAACAGCTGATTTTTGACAAAAGAGATAACACCCCCCCATTACGTCATGCTTCAGGAATGTGGAAAATGATCCGTTTTCAAATGTTTTATTTTTGAACGTCAGTTCACATTTGTAGGTGGATCATCAGTGTTAGAGCTAAAATTAGCATGTTTAAAGTGATTTTCATGCTTCCAGGGGCTCGGGAAGTGAATTAAATACTATTTGGAGGCATTTAATGTTCAATCAAAAACAGCTGATTTTTGACAAAAGAGATAACACCCCCCATTACGTCATGCTTCAGAAATGTGGAAAATGGTCCGTTTTCAAATGTTTTATTTTTGAACGTCAGTTCACATTTGTAGGTGGATCATCAGTGTTAGAGCTAAAATTAGCATGTTTAAAGTGATTTTCATGCTTCCAGGGGCTCGGGAAGTGAATTAAATACTATTTGGAGGCATTTAATGTTCAATCAAAAACAGCTGATTTTTGACAAAAGAGATAACACCCCCCCATTACGTCATGCTTCAGGAATGTGGAAAATGGTCCGTTTTCAAATGTTTTATTTTTGAACGTCAGTTCACATTTGTAGGTGGATCATCAGTGTTAGAGCTAAAATTAGCATGTTTAAAGTGATTTTCATGCTTCCAGGGGCTCGGGAAGTGAATTAAATACTATTTGGAGGCATTTAATGTTCAATCAAAAACAGCTGATTTTTGACAAAAGAGATAACACCCCCCATTACGTCATGCTTCAGAAATGTGGAAAATGGTCCGTTTTCAAATGTTTTATTTTTGAACGTCAGTTCACATTTGTAGGTGGATCATCAGTGTTAGAGCTAAAATTAGCATGTTTAAAGTGATTTTCATGCTTCCAGGGGCTCGGGAAGTGAATTAAATACTATTTGGAGGCATTTAATGTTCAAGCAAAAACGGCTGATTTTCGACAAAAGAGATAACACCCCCCCATTACGCCATGCTTCAGAAATGTGGAAAATGGTCCGTTTTCAAATGTTTTATTTTTGAACGTCAGTTCACATTTGTAGGTGGATCATCAGTGTTAGAGCTAAAATTAGCATGTTTAAAGTGATTTTCATGCTTCCAGGGGCTCGGGAAGTGAATTAAATACTATTTGGAGGCATTTAATGTTCAATCAAAAACAGCTGATTTTTGACAAAAGGGATAACACCCCCCCATTACGTCATGCTTCAGGAATGTGGAAAATGATCCGTTTTCAAATGTTTTATTTTTGAACGTCAGTTCACATTTGTAGGTGGATCATCAGTGTTAGAGCTAAAATTAGCATGTTTAAAGTGATTTTCATGCTTCCAGGGGCCCTAAACACAAGATTTATGGAATGGTTAAAAGTGCATGAAAATGGCCAATTTACTCACTCTGAGTTCTCAAAAAGGCTTTCTTCACCCCGGGAAGTTAATTAAATACCATTTGGAGGCATTTAATGTTCGAGCAAAAACGGCTGATTTTCGACAAAAGAGATAACACCCCCCCATTACGTCATGCTTCAGAAATGTGGAAAATGGTCAGTTTTCAAATGTTTTATTTTTGAACGTCAGTTCACATTTGTAGGTGGATCATCAGTGTTAAAGCTAAAATTAGCATGTTTAAAGTGATTTTCATGCTTCCAGGGGCTCGGGAAGTGAACTAAATACTATTTGGAGGCATTTAATGTTCAAGCAAAAAGGCTGATTTTCGACAAAAGAGATAACCCCCCCCCATTACGTCATGCTTCAGAAATGTGGAAAATGGTCTGTTTTCAAATGTTTTATTTTTGAACGTCAGTTCACATTTGTAGGTGGATCATCAGAGTTAGAGCTAAAATTAGCATGTTTAAAGTGATTTTCATGCTTCCAGGGGCTCGGGAAGTGAATTAAATACTATTTGGAGGCATTTAATGTTCAATCAAAAACAGCTGATTTTTGACAAAAGAGATAACACCCCCCCCCATTACGTCATGCTTCAGAAATGTGGAAAATGGTCCGTTTTCAAATGTTTTATTTTTTAACGTCAGTTCACATTTGTAGGTGGGTCATCAGTGTTAGAGCTAAAATTAGCATGTTTAAAGTGATTTTCATGCTTCCAGGGGCTCGGGAAGTGAATTAAATACTATTTGGAGGCATTTAATGTTCAATCAAAAACAGCTGATTTTTGACAAAAGAGATAACACCCCCCCATTACGTCATGCTTCAGAAATGTGGAAAATGGTCCGTTTTCAAATGTTTTATTTTTGAACGTCAGTTCACATTTGTAGGTGGATCATCAGTGTTAGAGCTAAAATTAGCATGTTTAAAGTGATTTTCATGCTTCCAGGGGCTCGGGAAGTGAATTAAATACTATTTGGAGGCATTTAATGTTCAATCAAAAACAGCTGATTTTTGACAAAAGAGATAACACCCCCCCATTACGTCATGCTTCAGGAATGTGGAAAATGATCCGTTTTCAAATGTTTTATTTTTGAACGTCAGTTCACATTTGTAGGTGGATCATCAGTGTTAGAGCTAAAATTAGCATGTTTAAAGTGATTTTCATGCTTCCAGGGGCTCGGGAAGTGAATTAAATACTATTTGGAGGCATTTAATGTTCAATCAAAAACAGCTGATTTTTGACAAAAGAGATAACACCCCCCATTACGTCATGCTTCAGAAATGTGGAAAATGGTCCGTTTTCAAATGTTTTATTTTTGAACGTCAGTTCACATTTGTAGGTGGATCATCAGTGTTAGAGCTAAAATTAGCATGTTTAAAGTGATTTTCATGCTTCCAGGGGCTCGGGAAGTGAATTAAATACTATTTGGAGGCATTTAATGTTCAATCAAAAACAGCTGATTTTTGACAAAAGAGATAACACCCCCCCATTACGTCATGCTTCAGGAATGTGGAAAATGGTCCGTTTTCAAATGTTTTATTTTTGAACGTCAGTTCACATTTGTAGGTGGATCATCAGTGTTAGAGCTAAAATTAGCATGTTTAAAGTGATTTTCATGCTTCCAGGGGCTCGGGAAGTGAATTAAATACTATTTGGAGGCATTTAATGTTCAATCAAAAACAGCTGATTTTTGACAAAAGAGATAACACCCCCCATTACGTCATGCTTCAGAAATGTGGAAAATGGTCCGTTTTCAAATGTTTTATTTTTGAACGTCAGTTCACATTTGTAGGTGGATCATCAGTGTTAGAGCTAAAATTAGCATGTTTAAAGTAGTTTTCATGCTTCCAGGGGCCCTAAACACAAGATTTATGGAATGGTTAAAAGTGCATGAAAATGGCCAATTTACTCGCTCTGAGTTCTCAAAAAGGGTTTCTTCACCCAGGGAAGTTAATTAAATACCATTTGGAGGCATTTAATGTTCACGCAAAAACGGCTGATTTTCGACAAAAGAGATAACACCCCCCCATTACGTCATGCTTCAGAAATGTGGAAAATGGTCCGTTTTCAAATGTTTTATTTTTGAACGTCAGTTCACATTTGTAGGTGGATCATCAGTGTTAGAGCTAAAATTAGCATGTTTAAAGTGGTTTTCATGCTTCCAGGGGCCCTAAACACAAGATTTATGGAATGGTTAAAAGTGCATGAAAATGGCCAATTTACTCACTCTGAGTTCTCAAAAAGGGTTTCTTCACCCAGGGAAGTTAATTAAATACCATTTGGAGGCATTTAATGTTCGAGCAAAAACGGCTGATTTTCGACAAAAGAGATAACACCCCCCCATTACGTCATGCTTCAGAAATGTGGAAAATGGTCCGTTTTCAAATGTTTTATTTTTGAACGTCAGTTCACATTTGTAGGTGGATCATCAGTGTTAGAGCTAAAATTAGCATGTTTAAAGTGATTTTCATGCTTCCAGGGGCTGGGGAAGTGAATTAAATACTATTTGGAGGCATTTAATGTTCAATCAAAAACAGCTGATTTTTGACAAAAGAGATAACACCCCCCCATTACGTCATGCTTCAGAAATGTGGAAAATGGTCCGTTTTCAAATGTTTTATTTTTGAACGTCAGTTCACATTTGTAGGTGGATCATCAGTGTTAGAGCTAAAATTAGCATGTTTAAAGTGGTTTTCATGCTTCCAGGGGCCCTAAACACAAGGTTTATGGAATGGTTAAAAGTGCATGAAAATGGCCAATTTACTCACTCTGAGTTCTCAAAAAGGGTTTCTTCACCCAGGGAAGTTAATTAAATACCTTTTGGAGGCATTTAATGTTCGAGCAAAAACGGCTGATTTTCGCCAAAAGAGATAACACCCCTCCATTACGTCATGCTTCAGAAATGAGGAAAATGGTCCGTTTTCAAATGTTTTATTTTTGAACGTCAGTTCACATTTGTAGGTGGATCATCAGTGTTAGAGCTAAAATTAGCATGTTTAAAGTGATTTTCATGCTTCCAGGGGCTCGGGAAGTGAATTAAATACTATTTGGAGGCATTTAATGTTCAATCAAAAACAGCTGATTTTTGACAAAAGAGATAACACCCCCCCATTACGTCATGCTTCAGAAATGTGGAAAATGGTCCGTTTTCAAATGTTTTATTTTTGAACGTCAGTTCACATTTGTAGGTGGATCATCAGTGTTAGAGCTAAAATTAGCATGTTTAAAGTGATTTTCATGCTTCCAGTGACTCGGGAAGTGAATTAAATACTATTTGGAGGCATTTAATGTTCAATCAAAAACAGCTGATTTTTGACAAAAGAGATAACACCCCCCCATTATGTCATGCTTCAGAAATGTGGAAAATGGTCCGTTTTCAAATGTTTTCTTTTTGAACGTCAGTTCACATTTGTAGGTGGATCATCAGTGTTAGAGCTAAAATTAGCATGTTTAAAGTGATTTTCATGCTTCCAGGGGCCCTAAACACAAGATTTATGGAATGGTTAAAAGTGCATGAAAATGGCCAATTTACTCACTCTGAGTTCTCAAAAAGGCTTTCTTCACCCCGGGAAGTTAATTAAATACCATTTGGAGGCATTTAATGTTCGAGCAAAAACGGCTGATTTTCGACAAAAGAGATAACACCCCCCCATTACGTCATGCTTCAGAAATGTGGAAAATGGTCAGTTTTCAAATGTTTTATTTTTGAACGTCAGTTCACATTTGTAGGTGGATCATCAGTGTTAGAGCTAAAATTAGCATGTTTAAAGTGATTTTCATGCTTCCAGGGGCTCGGGAAGTGAACTAAATACTATTTGGAGGCATTTAATGTTCAAGCAAAAACGGCTGATTTTCGACAAAAGAGATAACCCCCCCCTATTACGTCATGCTTCAGAAATGTGGAAAATGGTCCGTTTTCAAATGTTTTATTTTTGAACGTCAGTTCACATTTGTAGGTGGATCATCAGTGTTAGAGCTAAAATTAGCATGTTTAAAGTGATTTTCATGCTTCCAGGGGCCCTAAACACAAGATTTATGGAATGGTTAAAAGTGCATGAAAATGGCCAATTTACTCACTCTGAGTTCTCAAAAAGGGGTTCTTCACCCAGGGAAGTTAATTAAATACCATTTGGAGGCATTTAATGTTCGAGCAAAAACGGCTGATTTTCGACAAAAGAGATAACACCCCCCCATTACGTCATGCTTCAGAAATGTGGAAAATGGTCCGTTTTCAAATGTTTTATTTTTGAACGTTAGTTCACATTTGTAGGTGGATCATCAGTGTTAGAGCTAAAATTAGCATGTTTAAAGTGATTTTCATGCTTCCAGGGGCTCGGGAAGTGAATTAAATACTATTTGGAGGCATTTAATGTTCAATCAAAAACAGCTGATTTTTGACAAAAGAGATAACACCCCCCCATTACGTCATGCTTCAGAAATGTGGAAAATGGTCCGTTTTCAAATGTTTTCTTTTTGAACGTCAGTTCACATTTGTAGGTGGATCATCAGTGTTAGAGCTAAAATTAGCATGTTTAAAGTGATTTTCATGCTTCCAGGGGCCCTAAACACAAGATTTATGGAATGGTTAAAAGTGCATGAAATTGGCCAATTTACTCACTCTGAGTTCTCAAAAAGGGTTTCTTCACCCAGGGAAGTTAATTAAATACCATTTGGAGGCATTTAATGTTCGAGCAAAAACGGCTGATTTTCGACAAGAGAGATAACACCCCCCCATTACGTCATGCTTCAGAAATGTGGAAAATGGTCCGTTTTCAAATGTTTTATTTTTGAACGTCAGTTCACATTTGTAGGTGGATCATCAGTGTTAGAGCTAAAATTAGCATGTTTAAAGTGGTTTTCATGCTTCCAGGGACCCTAAACACAAGGTTTATGGAATGGTTAAAAGTGCATGAAAATGGCCAATTTACTCACTCTGAGTTCTCAAAAAGGGTTTCTTCACCCAGGGAAGTTAATTAAATACCATTTGGAGGCATTTAATGTTCACGCAAAAACGGCTGATTTTCGACAAAAGAGATAACACCCCCCATTACGTCATGCTTCAGAAATGTGGAAAATGGTCCGTTTTCAAATGTTTTATTTTTGAACGTCAGTTCACATTTGTAGGTGGATCATCAGTGTTAGAGCTAAAATTAGCATGTTTAAAGTTATTTTCATGCTTCCAAGGGCTCGGGAAGTAAATTGAATACTATTTGGAGGCATTTAATGTTCAAGCAAAAACGGCTAATTTTCGACAAAAGAGATAACACCCCCCCATTACGTCATGCTTCAGAAATGTGGAAAATGGTCCGTTTTCAAATGTTTTATTTTTGAACGTCAGTTCACGTTTGCAGGTGGATCATCAGTGTTAGAGCTAAAATTAGCATGTTTAAAGTGATTTTCATGCTTCCAGGGGCTCGTGAAGTGAATTAAATACTATTTGGAAGCATTTAATGTTCAAGCAAAAATGGCTGATTTTCGACAAAAGAGATCACACCCCCCCATTACGTCATGCTTCAGAAATGTGGAAAATGGTCCGTTTTCAAATGTTTTATTTTTGAACGTCAGTTCACATTTGTACGTGGATCATCAGTGTTAGAGCTAAAATTAGCATGTTTAAAGTAGTTTTCATGCTTCCAGGGGCCCTAAACACAAGATTTATGGAATGGTTAAAAGTGCATGAAAATGGCCAATTTACTCGCTCTGAGTTCTCAAAAAGGGTTTCTTCACCCAGGGAAGTTAATTAAATACCATTTGGAGGCATTTAATGTTCACGCAAAAACGGCTGATTTTCGACAAAAGAGATAACACCCCCCCATTACGTCATGCTTCAGAAATGTGGAAAATGGTCCGTTTTCAAATGTTTTATTTTTGAACGTCAGTTCACATTTGTAGGTGGATCATCAGTGTTAGAGCTAAAATTAGCATGTTTAAAGTGGTTTTCATGCTTCCAGGGGCCCTAAACACAAGATTTATGGAATGGTTAAAAGTGCATGAAAATGGCCAATTTACTCACTCTGAGTTCTCAAAAAGGGTTTCTTCACCCAGGGAAGTTAATTAAATACCATTTGGAGGCATTTAATGTTCGAGCAAAAACGGCTGATTTTCGACAAAAGAGATAACACCCCCCCATTACGTCATGCTTCAGAAATGTGGAAAATGGTCCGTTTTCAAATGTTTTATTTTTGAACGTCAGTTCACATTTGTAGGTGGATCATCAGTGTTAGAGCTAAAATTAGCATGTTTAAAGTGATTTTCATGCTTCCAGGGGCTCGGGAAGTGAATTAAATACTATTTGGAGGCATTTAATGTTCAATCAAAAACAGCTGATTTTTGACAAAAGAGATAACACCCCCCATTACGTCATGCTTCAGAAATGTGGAAAATGGTCCGTTTTCAAATGTTTTCTTTTTGAACGTCAGTTCACATTTGTAGGTGGATCATCAGTGTTAGAGCTAAAATTAGCATGTTTAAAGTGATTTTCGTGCTTCCAGGGGCCCTAAACACAAGATTTATGGAATGGTTAAAAGTGCATGAAAATGGCCAATTTACTCACTCTGAGTTCTCGAAAAGGGTTTCTTCACCCAGGGAAGTTAATTAAATACCATTTGGAGGCATTTAATGTTCGAGCAAAAACATCTGATTTTCGACAAAAGAGATAACACCCCCCATTACGTCATGCTTCAGAAATGTGGAAAATGGTCCGTTTTCAAATGTTTTATTTTTGAACGTCAGTTCACATTTGTAGGTGGATCATCAGTGTTAGAGCTAAAATTAGCATGTTTAAAGTGGTTTTCATGCTTCCAGGGGCCCTAAACACAAGGTTTATGGAATGGTTAAAAGTGCATGAAAATGGCCAATTTACTCACTCTGAGTTCTCAAAAAGGGTTTCTTCACCCAGGGAAGTTAATTAAATACCTTTTGGAGGCATTTAATGTTCGAGCAAAAACGGCTGATTTTCGCCAAAAGAGATAACACCCCTCCATTACGTCATGCTTCAGAAATGAGGAAAATGGTCCGTTTTCAAATGTTTTATTTTTGAACGTCAGTTCACATTTGTAGGTGGATCATCAGTGTTAGAGCTAAAATTAGCATGTTTAAAGTGATTTTCATGCTTCCAGGGGCTCGGGAAGTGAATTAAATACTATTTGGAGGCATTTAATGTTCAATCAAAAACAGCTGATTTTTGACAAAAGAGATAACACCCCCCCATTACGTCATGCTTCAGAAATGTGGAAAATGGTCCGTTTTCAAATGTTTTATTTTTGAACGTCAGTTCACATTTGTAGGTGGATCATCAGTGTTAGAGCTAAAATTAGCATGTTTAAAGTGATTTTCATGCTTCCAGTGACTCGGGAAGTGAATTAAATACTATTTGGAGGCATTTAATGTTCAATCAAAAACAGCTGATTTTTGACAAAAGAGATAACACCCCCCCATTATGTCATGCTTCAGAAATGTGGAAAATGGTCCGTTTTCAAATGTTTTCTTTTTGAACGTCAGTTCACATTTGTAGGTGGATCATCAGTGTTAGAGCTAAAATTAGCATGTTTAAAGTGATTTTCATGCTTCCAGGGGCCCTAAACACAAGATTTATGGAATGGTTAAAAGTGCATGAAAATGGCCAATTTACTCACTCTGAGTTCTCAAAAAGGCTTTCTTCACCCCGGGAAGTTAATTAAATACCATTTGGAGGCATTTAATGTTCGAGCAAAAACGGTTGATTTTCGACAAAAGAGATAACACCCCCCCATTACGTCATGCTTCAGAAATGTGGAAAATGGTCAGTTTTCAAATGTTTTATTTTTGAACGTCAGTTCACATTTGTAGGTGGATCATCAGTGTTAGAGCTAAAATTAGCATGTTTAAAGTGATTTTCATGCTTCCAGGGGCTCGGGAAGTGAACTAAATACTATTTGGAGGCATTTAATGTTCAAGCAAAAACGGCTGATTTTCGACAAAAGAGATAACCCCCCCCCTATTACGTCATGCTTCAGAAATGTGGAAAATGGTCCGTTTTCAAATGTTTTATTTTTGAACGTCAGTTCACATTTGTAGGTGGATCATCAGTGTTAGAGCTAAAATTAGCATGTTTAAAGTGATTTTCATGCTTCCAGGGGCCCTAAACACAAGATTTATGGAATGGTTAAAAGTGCATGAAAATGGCCAATTTACTCACTCTGAGTTCTCAAAAAGGGGTTCTTCACCCAGGGAAGTTAATTAAATACCATTTGGAGGCATTTAATGTCCGAGCAAAAACGGCTGATTTTCGACAAAAGAGATAACACCCCCCCATTACGTCATGCTTCAGAAATGTGGAAAATGGTCCGTTTTCAAATGTTTTATTTTTGAACGTTAGTTCACATTTGTAGGTGGATCATCAGTGTTAGAGCTAAAATTAGCATGTTTAAAGTGATTTTCATGCTTCCAGGGGCTCGGGAAGTGAATTAAATACTATTTGGAGGCATTTAATGTTCAATCAAAAACAGCTGATTTTTGACAAAAGAGATAACACCCCCCCATTACGTCATGCTTCAGAAATGTGGAAAATGGTCCGTTTTCAAATGTTTTCTTTTTGAACGTCAGTTCACATTTGTAGGTGGATCATCAGTGTTAGAGCTAAAATTAGCATGTTTAAAGTGATTTTCATGCTTCCAGGGGCCCTAAACACAAGATTTATGGAATGGTTAAAAGTGCATGAAATTGGCCAATTTACTCACTCTGAGTTCTCAAAAAGGGTTTCTTCACCCAGGGAAGTTAATTAAATACCATTTGGAGGCATTTAATGTTCGAGCAAAAACGGCTGATTTTCGACAAAAGAGATAACACCCCCCCATTACGTCATGCTTCAGAAATGTGGAAAATGGTCCGTTTTCAAATGTTTTATTTTTGAACGTCAGTTCACATTTGTAGGTGGATCATCAGTGTTAGAGCTAAAATTAGCATGTTTAAAGTGGTTTTCATGCTTCCAGGGACCCTAAACACAAGGTTTATGGAATGGTTAAAAGTGCATGAAAATGGCCAATTTACTCACTCTGAGTTCTCAAAAAGGGTTTCTTCACCCAGGGAAGTTAATTAAATACCTTTTGGAGGCATTTAATGTTCGAGCAAAAACGGCTGATTTTCGCCAAAAGAGATAACACCCCTCCATTACGTCATGCTTCAGAAATGAGGAAAATGGTTCGTTTTCAAATGTTTTATTTTTGAACGTCAGTTCACATTTGTAGGTGGATCATCAGTGTTAGAGCTAAAATTAGCATGTTTAAAGTGATTTTCATGCTTCCAGGGGCTCGGGAAGTGAATTAAATACTATTTGGAGGCATTTAATGTTCAATCAAAAACAGCTGATTTTTGACAAAAGAGATAACACCCCCCCAATACGTCATGCTTCAGAAATGTGGAAAATGGTCCGTTTTCAAATGTTTTATTTTTGAACGTCAGTTCACATTTGTAGGTGGATCATCAGTGTTAGAGCTAAAATTAGCATGTTTAAAGTGATTTTCATGCTTCCAGTGACTCGGGAAGTGAATTAAATACTATTTGGAGGCATTTAATGTTCAATCAAAAACAGCTGATCTTTGACAAAAGAGATAACACCCCCCCATTATGTCATGCTTCAGAAATGTGGAAAATGGTCCGTTTTCAAATGTTTTCTTTTTGAACGTCAGTTCACATTTGTAGGTGGATCATCAGTGTTAGAGCTAAAATTAGCATGTTTAAAGTGATTTTCATGCTTCCAGTGGCCCTAAACACAAGATTTATGGAATGGTTAAAAGTGCATGAAAATGGCCAATTTACTCACTCTGAGTTCTCAAAAAGGCTTTCTTCACCCCGGGAAGTTAATTAAATACCATTTGGAGGCATTTAATGTTCGAGCAAAAACGGCTGATTTTCGACAAAAGAGATAACACCCCCCCATTACGTCATGCTTCAGAAATGTGGAAAATGGTCAGTTTTCAAATGTTTTATTTTTGAACGTCAGTTCACATTTGTAGGTGGATCATCAGTGTTAGAGCTAAAATTAGCATGTTTAAAGTGATTTTCATGCTTCCAGGGGCTCGGGAAGTGAACTAAATACTATTTGGAGGCATTTAATGTTCAATCAAAAACGGCTGATTTTCGACAAAAGAGATAACCCCCCCCCCCCCATTACGTCATGCTTCAGAAATGTGGAAAATGGTCCGTTTTCAAATGTTTTATTTTTGAACGTCAGTTCACATTTGTAGGTGGATCATCAGTGTTAGAGCTAAAATTAGCATGTTTAAAGTGATTTTCATGCTTCCAGGGGCCCTAAACACAAGATTTATGGAATGGTTAAAAGTGCATGAAAATGGCCAATTTACTCACTCTGAGTTCTCAAAAAGGGTTTCTTCACCCAGGGAAGTTAATTAAATACCATTTGGAGGCATTTAATGTTCGAGCAAAAACAGCTGATTTTCGACAAAAGAGATAACACCCCCCCATTACGTCATGCTTCAGAAATGTGGAAAATGGTCCGTTTTCAAATGTTTTATTTTTGAACGTCAGTTCACATTTGTAGGTGGATCATCAGTGTTAGAGCTAAAATTAGCATGTTTAAAGTGGTTTTCATGCTTCCAGGGGCCCTAAACACAAGGTTTATGGAATGGTTAAAAGTGCATGAAAATGGCCAATTTACTCACTCTGAGTTCTCAAAAAGGTTTCTTCGCCCAGGGAAGTTAATTAAATACCTTTTGGAGGCATTAAATGTTCGAGCAAAAACGGCTGATTTTCGCCAAAAGAGATAACACCCCTCCATTACGTCATGCTTCAGAAATGAGGAAAATGGTCCGTTTTCAAATGTTTTATTTTTGAACGTCAGTTCACATTTGTAGGTGGATCATCAGTGTTAGAGCTAAAATTAGCATGTTTAAAGTGATTTTAATGCTTCCAGGGGCTCGGGAAGTGAATTAAATACTATTTGGAGGCATTTAATGTTCAATCAAAAACAGCTGATTTTTGACAAAAGAGATAACACCCCCCCATTACGTCATGCTTCAGAAATGTGGAAAATGGTCCGTTTTCAAATGTTTTATTTTTGAACGTCAGTTCACATTTGTAGGTGGATCATCAGTGTTAGAGCTAAAATTAGCATGTTTAAAGTGATTTTCATGCTTCCAGTGACTCGGGAAGTGAATTAAATACTATTTGGAGGCATTTAATGTTCAATCAAAAACAGCTGATTTTTGACAAAAGAGATAACACCCCCCCATTATGTCATGCTTCAGAAATGTGGAAAATGGTCCGTTTTCAAATGTTTTCTTTTTGAACGTCAGTTCACATTTGTAGGTGGATCATCAGTGTTAGAGCTAAAATTAGCATGTTTAAAGTGATTTTCATGCTTCCAGGGGCCCTAAACACAAGATTTATGGAATGGTTAAAAGTGCATGAAAATGGCCAATTTACTCACTCTGAGTTCTCAAAAAGGCTTTCTTCACCCCGGGAAGTTAATTAAATACCATTTGGAGGCATTTAATGTTCGAGCAAAAACGGCTGATTTTCGACAAAAGAGATAACACCCCCCCATTACGTCATGCTTCAGAAATGTGGAAAATGGTCAGTTTTCAAATGTTTTATTTTTGAACGTCAGTTCACATTTGTAGGTGGATCATCAGTGTTAGAGCTAAAATTAGCATGTTTAAAGTGATTTTCATGCTTCCAGGGGCTCGGGAAGTGAACTAAATACTATTTGGAGGCATTTAATGTTCAAGCAAAAACGGCTGATTTTCGACAAAAGAGATAACCCCCCCCCCCATTACGTCATGCTTCAGAAATGTGGAAAATGGTCCGTTTTCAAATGTTTCATTTTTGAACGTCAGTTCACATTTGTAGGTGGATCATCAGTGTTAGAGCTAAAATTAGCATGTTTAAAGTGGTTTTCATGCTTCCAGGGGCCCTAAACACAAGATTTATGGAATGGTTAAAAGTGCATGAAAATGGCCAATTTACTCACTCTGAGTTCTCAAAAAGGGTTTCTTCACCCAGGGAAGTTAATTAAATACCATTTGGAGGCATTTAATGTTCACGCAAAAACGGCTGATTTTCGACAAAAGAGATAACACCCCCTCATTACGTCATGCTTCAGAAATGTGGAAAATGGTCCGTTTTCAAATGTTTTCTTTTTGAACGTCAGTTCACATTTGTAGGTGGATCATCAGTGTTAGAGCTAAAATTAGCATGTTTAAAGTGATTTTCATGCTTCCAGGGGCCCTAAACACAAGATTTATGGAATGGTTAAAAGTGCATGAAAATGGCCAATTTACTCACTCTGAGTTCTCAAAAAGGGTTTCTTCACCCAGGGAAGTTAATTAAATACCATTTGGAGGCATTTAATGTTCGAGCAAAAACGGCTGATTTTCGACAAAAGAGATAACACCCCCCCATTACGTCATGCTTCAGAAATGTGGAAAATGGTCCGTTTTCAAATGTTTTATTTTTGAACGTCAGTTCACATTTGTAGGTGGATCATCAGTGTTAGAGCTAAAATTAGCATGTTTAAAGTGGTTTTCATGCTTCCAGGGGCCCTAAACACAAGGTTTATGGAATGGTTAAAAGTGCATTAAAATGGCCAATTTACTCACTCTGAGTTCTCAAAAAGGGTTTCATCACCCAGGGAAGTTAATTAAATACCTTTTGGAGGCATTTAATGTTCGAGCAAAAACGGCTGATTTTCGCCAAAAGAGATAACACCCCTCCATTACGTCATGCTTCAGAAATGAGGAAAATGGTCCGTTTTCAAATGTTTTATTTTTGAACGTCAGTTCACATTTGTAGGTGGATCATCAGTGTTAGAGCTAAAATTAGCATGTTTAAAGTGATTTGCATGCTTCCAGTGGCCCTAAACACAAGATTTATGGAATGGTTAAAAGTGCATGAAAATGGCCAATTTACTCACTCTGAGTTCTCAAAAAGGCTTTCTTCACCCCGGGAAGTTAATTAAATACCATTTGGAGGCATTTAATGTTCGAGCAAAAACGGCTGATTTTCGACAAAAGAGATAACACCCCCCCATTACGTCATGCTTCAGAAATGTGGAAAATGGTCAGTTTTCAAATGTTTTATTTTTGAACGTCAGTTCACATTTGTAGGTGGATCATCAGTGTTAGAGCTAAAATTAGCATGTTTAAAGTGATTTTCATGCTTCCAGGGGCTCGGGAAGTGAACTAAATACTATTTGGAGGCATTTAATGTTCAAGCAAAAACGGCTGATTTTCGACAAAAGAGATAACCCCCCCCCCATTACGTCATGCTTCAGAAATGTGGAAAATGGTCCGTTTTCAAATGTTTTATTTTTGAACGTCAGTTCACATTTGTAGGTGGATCATCAGTGTTAGAGCTAAAATTAGCATGTTTAAAGTGATTTTCATGCTTCCAGGGGCCCTAAACACAAGATTTATGGAATGGTTAAAAGTGCATGAAAATGGCCAATTTACTCACTCTGAGTTCTCAAAAAGGGTTTCTTCACCCAGGGAAGTTAATTAAATACCATTTGGAGGCATTTAATGTTCGAGCAAAAACAGCTGATTTTCGACAAAAGAGATAACACCCCCCCATTACGTCATGCTTCAGAAATGTGGAAAATGGTCCGTTTTCAAATGTTTTATTTTTGAACGTCAGTTCACATTTGTAGGTGGATCATCAGTGTTAGAGCTAAAATTAGCATGTTTAAAGTGGTTTTCATGCTTCCAGGGGCCCTAAACACAAGGTTTATGGAATGGTTAAAAGTGCATGAAAATGGCCAATTTACTCACTCTGAGTTCTCAAAAAGGTTTCTTCACCCAGGGAAGTTAATTAAATACCTTTTGGAGGCATTAAATGTTCGAGCAAAAACGGCTGATTTTCGCCAAAAGAGATAACACCCCTCCATTACGTCATGCTTCAGAAATGAGGAAAATGGTCCGTTTTCAAATGTTTTATTTTTGAACGTCAGTTCACATTTGTAGGTGGATCATCAGTGTTAGAGCTAAAATTAGCATGTTTAAAGTGATTTTAATGCTTCCAGGGGCTCGGGAAGTGAATTAAATACTATTTGGAGGCATTTAATGTTCAATCAAAAACAGCTGATTTTTGACAAAAGAGATAACACCCCCCCATTACGTCATGCTTCAGAAATGTGGAAAATGGTCCGTTTTCAAATGTTTTATTTTTGAACGTCAGTTCACATTTGTAGGTGGATCATCAGTGTTAGAGCTAAAATTAGCATGTTTAAAGTGATTTTCATGCTTCCAGGAGCTCGGGAAGTGAATTAAATACTATTTGGAGGCATTTAATGTTCAAGCAAAAACGGCTGATTTTCGACAAAAGAGATAACACCCCCCCATTACGCCATGCTTCAGAAATGTGGAAAATGGTCCGTTTTCAAATGTTTTATTTTTGAACGTCAGTTCACATTTGTAGGTGGATCATCAGTGTTAGAGCTAAAATTAGCATGTTTAAAGTAGTTTTCATGCTTCCAGGGGCCCTAAACACAAGATTTATGGAATGGTTAAAAGTGCATGAAAATGGCCAATTTACTCATTCTGAGTTCTCAAAAAGGGTTTCTTCACCCAGGGAAGTTAATTAAATACCATTTGGAGGCATTTAATGTTTGAGCAAAAACGGCAGATTTTCGACAAAAGAGATAACACCCCCCCATTACGTCATGCTTCAGAAATGAGGAAAATGGTCCGTTTTCAAATGTTTTATTTTTGAACGTCAGTTCACATTTGTAGGTGGATCATCAGTGTTAGAGCTAAAATTAGCATGTTTAAAGTGATTTTCATGCTTCCAGGGGCTCGGGAAGTGAATTAAATACTATTTGGAGGCATTTAATGTTCAATCAAAACAGCTGATTTTTGACAAAAGAGATAACACGCCCCCATTACGTCATGCTTCAGGAATGTGGAAAATGGTCCGTTTTCAAATGTTTTATTTTTGAACGTCAGTTCACATTTGTAGGTGGATCATCAGTGTTAGAGCTAAAATTAGCATGTTTAAAGTGATTTTCATGCTTCCAGGGGCTCGGGAAGTGAATTAAATACTATTTGGAGGCATTTAATGTTCAATCAAAAACAGCTGATTTTTGACAAAAGAGATAACACCCCCCATTACGTCATGCTTCAGAAATGTGGAAAATGGTCCATTTTCAAATGTTTTATTTTTGAACGTCAGTTCACATTTGTAGGTGGATCATCAGTGTTAGAGCTAAAATTAGCATGTTTAAAGTGATTTTCATGCTTCCAGGGGCTCGGGAAGTGAATTAAATACTATTTGGAGGCATTTAATGTTCAAGCAAAAACGGCTGATTTTCGACAAAAGAGATAACACCCCCCCATTACGCCATGCTTCAGAAATGTGGAAAATGGTCCGTTTTCAAATGTTTTATTTTTGAACGTCAGTTCACATTTGTAGGTGGATCATCAGTGTTAGAGCTAAAATTAGCATGTTTAAAGTGGTTTTCATGCTTCCAGGGGCCCTAAACACAAGATTTATGGAATGGTTAAAAGTGCATGAAAATGGCCAATTTACTCACTCTGAGTTCTCAAAAAGGGGTTCTTCACCCAGGGAAGTTAATTAAATACCATTTGGAGGCATTTAATGTTCGAGCAAAAACGGCTGATTTTCGACAAAAGAGATAACCCCCCCCCCATTACGTCATGCTTCAGAAATGTGGAAAATGGTCCGTTTTCAAATGTTTTATTTTTGAACGTCAGTTCACATTTGTAGGTGGATCATCAGTGTTAGAGCTAAAATTAGCATGTTTAAAGTGATTTTCATGCTTCCAGGGGCCCTAAACACAAGATTTATGGAATGGTTAAAAGTGCATGAAAATGGCCAATTTACTCACTCTGAGTTCTCAAAAAGGGTTTCTTCACCCAGGGAAGTTAATTAAATACCATTTGGAGGCATTTAATGTTCGAGCAAAAACAGCTGATTTTCGACAAAAGAGATAACACCCCCCCATTACGTCATGCTTCAGAAATGTGGAAAATGGTCCGTTTTCAAATGTTTTATTTTTGAACGTCAGTTCACATTTGTAGGTGGATCATCAGTGTTAGAGCTAAAATTAGCATGTTTAAAGTGGTTTTCATGCTTCCAGGGGCCCTAAACACAAGGTTTATGGAATGGTTAAAAGTGCATGAAAATGGCCAATTTACTCACTCTGAGTTCTCAAAAAGGTTTCTTCACCCAGGGAAGTTAATTAAATACCTTTTGGAGGCATTAAATGTTCGAGCAAAAACGGCTGATTTTCGCCAAAAGAGATAACACCCCTCCATTACGTCATGCTTCAGAAATGAGGAAAATGGTCCGTTTT
Organism: Lissotriton vulgaris; assembly: GCF_964263255.1. NCBI lineage: Eukaryota > Metazoa > Chordata > Amphibia > Caudata > Salamandridae > Lissotriton > Lissotriton vulgaris. Next base: position 1,018,985 of record NW_028255042.1, on the reverse strand, counting down.
CAAATGTTTTATTTTTGAACGTCAGTTCACATTTGTAGGTGGATCATCAGTGTTAGAGCTAAAATTAGCATGTTTAAAGTGATTTTAATGCTTCCAGGGGCTCGGGAAGTGAATTAAATACTATTTGGAGGCATTTAATGTTCAATCAAAAACAGCTGATTTTTGACAAAAGAGATAACACCCCCCCATTACGTCATGCTTCAGAAATGTGGAAAATGGTCCGTTTTCAAATGTTTTATTTTTGAACGTCAGTTCACATTTGTAGGTGGATCATCAGTGTTAGAGCTAAAATTAGCATGTTTAAAGTGATTTTCATGCTTCCAGGAGCTCGGGAAGTGAATTAAATACTATTTGGAGGCATTTAATGTTCAAGCAAAAACGGCTGATTTTCGACAAAAGAGATAACACCCCCCCATTACGCCATGCTTCAGAAATGTGGAAAATGGTCCGTTTTCAAATGTTTTATTTTTGAACGTCAGTTCACATTTGTAGGTGGATCATCAGTGTTAGAGCTAAAATTAGCATGTTTAAAGTAGTTTTCATGCTTCCAGGGGCCCTAAACACAAGATTTATGGAATGGTTAAAAGTGCATGAAAATGGCCAATTTACTCATTCTGAGTTCTCAAAAAGGGTTTCTTCACCCAGGGAAGTTAATTAAATACCATTTGGAGGCATTTAATGTTTGAGCAAAAACGGCAGATTTTCGACAAAAGAGATAACACCCCCCCATTACGTCATGCTTCAGAAATGAGGAAAATGGTCCGTTTTCAAATGTTTTATTTTTGAACGTCAGTTCACATTTGTAGGTGGATCATCAGTGTTAGAGCTAAAATTAGCATGTTTAAAGTGATTTTCATGCTTCCAGGGGCTCGGGAAGTGAATTAAATACTATTTGGAGGCATTTAATGTTCAATCAAAACAGCTGATTTTTGACAAAAGAGATAACACGCCCCCATTACGTCATGCTTCAGGAATGTGGAAAATGGTCCGTTTTCAAATGTTTTATTTTTGAACGTCAGTTCACATTTGTAGGTGGATCATCAGTGTTAGAGCTAAAATTAGCATGTTTAAAGTGATTTTCATGCTTCCAGGGGCTCGGGAAGTGAATTAAATACTATTTGGAGGCATTTAATGTTCAATCAAAAACAGCTGATTTTTGACAAAAGAGATAACACCCCCCATTACGTCATGCTTCAGAAATGTGGAAAATGGTCCATTTTCAAATGTTTTATTTTTGAACGTCAGTTCACATTTGTAGGTGGATCATCAGTGTTAGAGCTAAAATTAGCATGTTTAAAGTGATTTTCATGCTTCCAGGGGCTCGGGAAGTGAATTAAATACTATTTGGAGGCATTTAATGTTCAAGCAAAAACGGCTGATTTTCGACAAAAGAGATAACACCCCCCCATTACGCCATGCTTCAGAAATGTGGAAAATGGTCCGTTTTCAAATGTTTTATTTTTGAACGTCAGTTCACATTTGTAGGTGGATCATCAGTGTTAGAGCTAAAATTAGCATGTTTAAAGTGGTTTTCATGCTTCCAGGGGCCCTAAACACAAGATTTATGGAATGGTTAAAAGTGCATGAAAATGGCCAATTTACTCACTCTGAGTTCTCAAAAAGGGGTTCTTCACCCAGGGAAGTTAATTAAATACCATTTGGAGGCATTTAATGTTCGAGCAAAAACGGCTGATTTTCGACAAAAGAGATAACACCCCCCCATTACGTCATGCTTCAGAAATGTGGAAAATGGTCCGTTTTCAAATGTTTTATTTTTGAACGTCAGTTCACATTTGTAGGTGGATCATCAGTGTTAGAGCTAAAAATTAGCATGTTTAAAGTGATTTTCATGCTTCCAGGGGCTCGGGAAGTGAATTAAATACTATTTGGAGGCATTTAATGTTCAATCAAAAACAGCTGATTTTTGACAAAAGAGATAACACCCCCCCATTACGTCATGCTTCAGAAATGTGGATAATGTTCCGTTTTCAAATGTTTTCTTTTTGAACGTCAGTTCACATTTGTAGGTGGATCATCAGTGTCAGAGCTAAAATTAGCATGTTTAAAGTGATTTTCATGCTTCCAGGGGCCCTAAACACAAGATTTATGGAATGGTTAAAAGTGCATGAAAATGGCCAATTTACTCACTCTGAGTTCTCAAAAAGGGTTTCTTCACCCAGGGAAGTTAATTAAATACCATTTGGAGGCATTTAATGTTTGAGCAAAAACGGCTGATTTTCGACAAAAGAGATAACACCCCCCCATTACGTCATGCTTCAGAAATGAGGAAAATGGTCAGTTTTCAAATGTTTTATTTTTGAACGTCAGTTCACATTTGTAGGTGGATCATCAGTGTTAGAGCTAAAATTAGCATGTTTAAAGTGATTTTCATGCTTCCAGGGGCTCGGGAAGTGAATTAAATACTATTTGGAGGCATTTAATGTTCAATCAAAAACAGCTGATTTTTGACAAAAGAGATAACACCCCCCCATTACGTCATGCTTCAGGAATGTGGAAAATGGTCCGTTTTCAAATGTTTTATTTTTGAACGTCAGTTCACATTTGTAGGTGGATCATCAGTGTCAGAGCTAAAATTAGCATGTTTAAAGTGATTTTCATGCTTCCAGGGGCCCTAAACACAAGATTTATGGAATGGTTAAAAGTGCATGAAAATGGCCAATTTACTCACTCTGAGTTCTCAAAAAGGGTTTCTTCACCCAGGGAAGTTAATTAAATACCATTTGGAGGCATTTAATGTTTGAGCAAAAACGGCTGATTTTCGACAAAAGAGATAACACCCCCCCATTACGTCATGCTTCAGAAATGTGGAAAATGGTCCGTTTTCAAATGTTTTCTTTTTGAACGTCAGTTCACATTTGTAGGTGGATCATCAGTGTTAGAGCTATAATTAGCATGTTTAAAGTGATTTTCATGCTTCCAGGGGCCCTAAACACAAGATTTATGGAATGGTTAAAAGTGCATGAAAATGGCCAATTTACTCACTCTGAGTTCTCAAAAAGGGTTTCTTCACCCCGGGAAGTTAATTAAATACCATTTGGAGGCATTTAATGTTCGAGCAAAAACGGCTGATATTCGACAAAAGAGATAACACCCCCCATTACGTCATGCTTCAGAAATGTGGAAAATGGTCCGTTTTCAAATGTTTTATTTTTGAACGTCAGTTCACATTTGTAGGTGGATCATCAGTGTTAGAGCTAAAATTAGCATGTTTAAAGTGATTTTCATGCTTCCAGGAGCTCGGGAAGTGAATTAAATACTATTTGAAGGCATTTAATGTTCAAGCAAAAAACGGCTGATTTTCGACAAAAGAGATAACACCCCCCCCCATTACGTCATGCTTCAGAAATGTGGAAAATGGTCAGTTTTCAAATGTTTTATTTTTGAACGTCAGTTCACATTTGTAGGTGGATCATCAGTGTTAGAGCTAAAATTAGCATGTTTAAAGTAGTTTTCATGCTTCCAAGGGCCCTAAACACAAGATTTATGGAATGGTTAAAAGTGCATGAAAATGGCCAATTTACTCACTCTGAGTTCTCAAAAAGGGTTTCTTCACCCAGGGAAGTTAATTAAATACCATTTGGAGGCATTTATTGTTTGAGCAAAAACGGCTGATTTTCGACAAAAGAGATAACACCCCCCCATTACGTCATGCTTCAGAAATGAGGAAAATGGTCTGTTTTCAAATGTTTTATTTTTGAACGTCAGTTCACATTTGTAGGTGGATCATCAGTGTTAGAGCTAAAACTAGCATGTTTAAAGTGATTTTCATGCTTCCAGGGGCTCGGGAAGTGAATTAAATACTATTTGGAGGCATTTAATGTTCAAGCAAAAACGGCTGATTTTCGACAAAAGAGATAACACCCCCCCATTACGCCATGCTTCAGAAATGTGGAAAATGGTCCGTTTTCAAATGTTTTATTTTTGAACGTCAGTTCACATTTGTAGGTGGATCATCAGTGTTAGAGCTAAAATTAGCATGTTTAAAGTAGTTTTCATGCTTCCAGGGGCCCTAAACACAAGATTTATGGAATGGTTAAAAGTGCATGAAAATGGCCAATTTACTCACTCTGAGTTCTCAAAAAGGGTTTCTTCACCCAGGGAAGTTAATTAAATACCATTTGGAGGCATTTAATGTTTGAGCAAAAACGGCAGATTTTCGACAAAAGAGATAACACCCCCCCATTACGTCATGCTTCAGAAATGAGGAAAATGGTCCGTTTTCAAATGTTTTATTTTTGAACGTCAGTTCACATTTGTAGGTGGATCATCAGTGTTAGAGCTAAAATTAGCATGTTTAAAGTGATTTTCATGCTTCCAGGGGCTCGGGAAGTGAATTAAATACTATTTGGAGGCATTTAATGTTCAAGCAAAAACGGCTGATTTTCGACAAAAGAGATAACACCCCCCCATTACGCCATGCTTCAGAAATGTGGAAAATGGTCCGTTTTCAAATGTTTTATTTTTGAACGTCAGTTCACATTTGTAGGTGGATCATCAGTGTTAGAGCTAAAATTAGCATGTTTAAAGTGGTTTTCATGCTTCCAGGGGCCCTAAACACAAGATTTATGGAATGGTTAAAAGTGCATGAAAATGGCCAATTTACTCACTCTGAGTTCTCAAAAAGGGGTTCTTCACCCAGGGAAGTTAATTAAATACCATTTGGAGGCATTTAATGTTCGAGCAAAAACGGCTGATTTTCGACAAAAGAGATAACACCCCCCCATTACGTCATGCTTCAGAAATGTGGAAAATGGTCCGTTTTCAAATGTTTTATTTTTGAACGTCAGTTCACATTTGTAGGTGGATCATCAGTGTTAGAGCTAAAAATTAGCATGTTTAAAGTGATTTTCATGCTTCCAGGGGCTCGGGAAGTGAATTAAATACTATTTGGAGGCATTTAATGTTCAATCAAAAACAGCTGACTTTTGACAAAAGAGATAACACCCCCCCATTACGTCATGCTTCAGAAATGTGGATAATGTTCCGTTTTCAAATGTTTTCTTTTTGAACGTCAGTTCACATTTGTAGGTGGATCATCAGTGTCAGAGCTAAAATTAGCATGTTTAAAGTGATTTTCATGCTTCCAGGGGCCCTAAACACAAGATTTATGGAATGGTTAAAAGTGCATGAAAATGGCCAATTTACTCACTCTGAGTTCTCAAAAAGGGTTTCTTCACCCAGGGAAGTTAATTAAATACCATTTGGAGGCATTTAATGTTTGAGCAAAAACGGCTGATTTTCGACAAAAGAGATAACACCCCCCCAAAGCGTCATGCTTCAGAAATGAGGAAAATGGTCAGTTTTCAAATGTTTTATTTTTGAACGTCAGTTCACATTTGTAGGTGGATCATCAGTGTTAGAGCTAAAATTAGCATGTTTAAAGTGATTTTCATGCTTCCAGGGGCTCGGGAAGTGAATTAAATACTATTTGGAGGCATTTAATGTTCAATCAAAAACAGCTGATTTTTGACAAAAGAGATAACACCCCCCCATTACGTCATGCTTCAGGAATGTGGAAAATGGTCCGTTTTCAAATGTTTTATTTTTGAACGTCAGTTCACATTTGTAGGTGGATCATCAGTGTTAGAGCTAAAATTAGCATGTTTAAAGTGATTTTCATGCTTCCAGGGGCTCGGGAAGTGAATTAAATACTATTTGGAGGCATTTAATGTTCAATCAAAAACAGCTGATTTTTGACAAAAGAGATAACACCCCCCATTACGTCATGCTTCAGAAATGTGGAAAATGGTCCGTTTTCAAATGTTTTATTTTTGAACGTCAGTTCACATTTGTAGGTGGATCATCAGTGTTAGAGCTAAAATTAGCATGTTTAAAGTGATTTTCATGCTTCCAGGGGCTCGGGAAGTGAATTAAATACTATTTGGAGGCATTTAATGTTCAAGCAAAAACGGCTGATTTTCGACAAAAGAGATAACACCCCCCCATTACGCCATGCTTCAGAAATGTGGAAAATGGTCCGTTTTCAAATGTTTTATTTTTGAACGTCAGTTCACATTTGTAGGTGGATCATCAGTGTTAGAGCTAAAATTAGCATGTTTAAAGTGGTTTTCATGCTTCCAGGGGCCCTAAACACAAGATTTATGGAATGGTTAAAAGTGCATGAAAATGGCCAATTTACTCACTCTGAGTTCTCAAAAAGGGGTTCTTCACCCAGGGAAGTTCATTAAATACCATTTGGAGGCATTTAATGTTCGAGCAAAAACGGCTGATTTTCGACAAAAGAGATAACACCCCCCCATTACGTCATGCTTCAGAAATGTGGAAAATGGTCCGTTTTCAAATGTTTTATTTTTGAACGTCAGTTCAAATTTGTAGGTGGATCATCAGTGTTAGAGCTAAAATTAGCATGTTTAAAGTGATTTTCATGCTTCCAGGGGCTCGGGAAGTGAATTAAATACTATTTGGAGGCATTTAATGTTCAATCAAAAACAGCTGATTTTTGACAAAAGAGATAACACCCCCCCATTACGTCATGCTTCAGAAATGTGGATAATGTTCCGTTTTCAAATGTTTTCTTTTTGAACGTCAGTTCACATTTGTAGGTGGATCATCAGTGTCAGAGCTAAAATTAGCATGTTTAAAGTGATTTTCATGCTTCCAGGGGCCCTAAACACAAGATTTATGGAATGGTTAAAAGTGCATGAAAATGGCCAATTTACTCACTCTGAGTTCTCAAAAAGGGTTTCTTCACCCAGGGAAGTTAATTAAATACCATTTGGAGGCATTTAATGTTTGAGCAAAAACGGCTGATTTTCGACAAAAGAGATAACACCCCCCCATTACGTCATGCTTCAGAAATGTGGAAAATGGTCCGTTTTCAAATGTTTTATTTTTGAACGTCAGTTCACATTTGTAGGTGGATCATCAGTGTTAGAGCTAAAATTAGCATGTTTAAAGTGATTTTCATGCTTCCAGGGGCTCGGGAAGTGAATTAAATACTATTTGGAGGCATTTAATGTTCAATCAAAAACAGCTGATTTTTGACAAAAGAGATAACACCCCCCCATTACGTCATGCTTCAGGAATGTGGAAAATGGTCCGTTTTCAAATGTTTTATTTTTGAACGTCAGTTCACATTTGTAGGTGGATCATCAGTGTTAGAGCTAAAATTAGCATGTTTAAAGTGATTTTCATGCTTCCAGGGGCTCGGGAAGTGAATTAAATACTATTTGGAGGCATTTAATGTTCAATCAAAAACAGCTGATTTTTGACAAAAGAGATAACACCCCCCCATTACGTCATGCTTCAGGAATGTGGAAAATGATCCGTTTTCAAATGTTTTATTTTTGAACGTCAGTTCACATTTGTAGGTGGATCATCAGTGTTAGAGCTAAAATTAGCATGTTTAAAGTGATTTTCATGCTTCCAGGGGCTCGGGAAGTGAATTAAATACTATTTGGAGGCATTTAATGTTCAATCAAAAACAGCTGATTTTTGACAAAAGAGATAACACCCCCCATTACGTCATGCTTCAGAAATGTGGAAAATGGTCCGTTTTCAAATGTTTTATTTTTGAACGTCAGTTCACATTTGTAGGTGGATCATCAGTGTTAGAGCTAAAATTAGCATGTTTAAAGTGATTTTCATGCTTCCAGGGGCTCGGGAAGTGAATTAAATACTATTTGGAGGCATTTAATGTTCAATCAAAAACAGCTGATTTTTGACAAAAGAGATAACACCCCCCCATTACGTCATGCTTCAGGAATGTGGAAAATGGTCCGTTTTCAAATGTTTTATTTTTGAACGTCAGTTCACATTTGTAGGTGGATCATCAGTGTTAGAGCTAAAATTAGCATGTTTAAAGTGATTTTCATGCTTCCAGGGGCTCGGGAAGTGAATTAAATACTATTTGGAGGCATTTAATGTTCAATCAAAAACAGCTGATTTTTGACAAAAGAGATAACACCCCCCATTACGTCATGCTTCAGAAATGTGGAAAATGGTCCGTTTTCAAATGTTTTATTTTTGAACGTCAGTTCACATTTGTAGGTGGATCATCAGTGTTAGAGCTAAAATTAGCATGTTTAAAGTGATTTTCATGCTTCCAGGGGCTCGGGAAGTGAATTAAATACTATTTGGAGGCATTTAATGTTCAAGCAAAAACGGCTGATTTTCGACAAAAGAGATAACACCCCCCCATTACGCCATGCTTCAGAAATGTGGAAAATGGTCCGTTTTCAAATGTTTTATTTTTGAACGTCAGTTCACATTTGTAGGTGGATCATCAGTGTTAGAGCTAAAATTAGCATGTTTAAAGTGGTTTTCATGCTTCCAGGGGCCCTAAACACAAGATTTATGGAATGGTTAAAAGTGCATGAAAATGGCCAATTTACTCACTCTGAGTTCTCAAAAAGGGGTTCTTCACCCAGGGAAGTTAATTAAATACCATTTGGAGGCATTTAATGTTCGAGCAAAAACGGCTGATTTTCGACAAAAGAGATAACACCCCCCCATTACGTCATGCTTCAGAAATGTGGAAAATGGTCCGTTTTCAAATGTTTTATTTTTGAACGTCAGTTCACATTTGTAGGTGGATCATCAGTGTTAGAGCTAAAATTAGCATGTTTAAAGTGATTTTCATGCTTCCAGGGGCTCGGGAAGTGAATTAAATACTATTTGGAGGCATTTAATGTTCAATCAAAAACAGCTGATTTTTGACAAAAGAGATAACACCCCCCCATTACGTCATGCTTCAGAAATGTGGATAATGTTCCGTTTTCAAATGTTTTCTTTTTGAACGTCAGTTCACATTTGTAGGTGGATCATCAGTGTCAGAGCTAAAATTAGCATGTTTAAAGTGATTTTCATGCTTCCAGGGGCCCTAAACACAAGATTTATGGAATGGTTAAAAGTGCATGAAAATGGCCAATTTACTCACTCTGAGTTCTCAAAAAGGGTTTCTTCACCCAGGGAAGTTAATTAAATACCATTTGGAGGCATTTAATGTTCGAGCAAAAACGGCTGATTTGACAAAAGAGATAACACCCCCCCATTACGTCATGCTTCAGAAATGTGGAAAATGGTCCGTTTTCAAATGTTTTATTTTTGAACGTCAGTTCACATTTGTAGGTGGATCATCAGTGTTAGAGCTAAAATTAGCATGTTTAAAGAGGTTTTCATGCTTCCAGGGGCCCTAAACACAAGGTTTATGGAATGGTTAAAAGTGCATGAAAATGGCCAATTTACTCACTCTGAGTTCTCAAAAAGGGTTTCTTCACCCAGGGAAGTTAATTAAATACCTTTTGGAGGCATTTAATGTTCGAGCAAAAACGGCTGATTTTCGCCAAAAGAGATAACCCCCCTCCATTACGTCATGCTTCAGAAATGAGGAAAATGGTCCGTTTTCAAATGTTTTATTTTTTAACGTCAGTTCACATTTGTAGGTGGGTCATCAGTGTTAGAGCTAAAATTAGCATGTTTAAAGTGATTTTCATGCTTCCAGGGGCTCGGGAAGTGAATTAAATACTATTTGGAGGCATTTAATGTTCAATCAAAAACAGCTGATTTTTGACAAAAGAGATAACACCCCCCCATTACGTCATGCTTCAGAAATGTGGAAAATGGTCCGTTTTCAAATGTTTTATTTTTGAACGTCAGTTCACATTTGTAGGTGGATCATCAGTGTTAGAGCTAAAATTAGCATGTTTAAAGTGATTTTCATGCTTCCAGGGGCTCGGGAAGTGAATTAAATACTATTTGGAGGCATTTAATGTTCAATCAAAAACAGCTGATTTTTGACAAAAGAGATAACACCCCCCCATTACGTCATGCTTCAGGAATGTGGAAAATGATCCGTTTTCAAATGTTTTATTTTTGAACGTCAGTTCACATTTGTAGGTGGATCATCAGTGTTAGAGCTAAAATTAGCATGTTTAAAGTGATTTTCATGCTTCCAGGGGCTCGGGAAGTGAATTAAATACTATTTGGAGGCATTTAATGTTCAATCAAAAACAGCTGATTTTTGACAAAAGAGATAACACCCCCCATTACGTCATGCTTCAGAAATGTGGAAAATGGTCCGTTTTCAAATGTTTTATTTTTGAACGTCAGTTCACATTTGTAGGTGGATCATCAGTGTTAGAGCTAAAATTAGCATGTTTAAAGTGATTTTCATGCTTCCAGGGGCTCGGGAAGTGAATTAAATACTATTTGGAGGCATTTAATGTTCAATCAAAAACAGCTGATTTTTGACAAAAGAGATAACACCCCCCCATTACGTCATGCTTCAGGAATGTGGAAAATGGTCCGTTTTCAAATGTTTTATTTTTGAACGTCAGTTCACATTTGTAGGTGGATCATCAGTGTTAGAGCTAAAATTAGCATGTTTAAAGTGATTTTCATGCTTCCAGGGGCTCGGGAAGTGAATTAAATACTATTTGGAGGCATTTAATGTTCAATCAAAAACAGCTGATTTTTGACAAAAGAGATAACACCCCCCATTACGTCATGCTTCAGAAATGTGGAAAATGGTCCGTTTTCAAATGTTTTATTTTTGAACGTCAGTTCACATTTGTAGGTGGATCATCAGTGTTAGAGCTAAAATTAGCATGTTTAAAGTGATTTTCATGCTTCCAGGGGCTCGGGAAGTGAATTAAATACTATTTGGAGGCATTTAATGTTCAAGCAAAAACGGCTGATTTTCGACAAAAGAGATAACACCCCCCCATTACGCCATGCTTCAGAAATGTGGAAAATGGTCCGTTTTCAAATGTTTTATTTTTGAACGTCAGTTCACATTTGTAGGTGGATCATCAGTGTTAGAGCTAAAATTAGCATGTTTAAAGTGATTTTCATGCTTCCAGGGGCTCGGGAAGTGAATTAAATACTATTTGGAGGCATTTAATGTTCAATCAAAAACAGCTGATTTTTGACAAAAGGGATAACACCCCCCCATTACGTCATGCTTCAGGAATGTGGAAAATGATCCGTTTTCAAATGTTTTATTTTTGAACGTCAGTTCACATTTGTAGGTGGATCATCAGTGTTAGAGCTAAAATTAGCATGTTTAAAGTGATTTTCATGCTTCCAGGGGCCCTAAACACAAGATTTATGGAATGGTTAAAAGTGCATGAAAATGGCCAATTTACTCACTCTGAGTTCTCAAAAAGGCTTTCTTCACCCCGGGAAGTTAATTAAATACCATTTGGAGGCATTTAATGTTCGAGCAAAAACGGCTGATTTTCGACAAAAGAGATAACACCCCCCCATTACGTCATGCTTCAGAAATGTGGAAAATGGTCAGTTTTCAAATGTTTTATTTTTGAACGTCAGTTCACATTTGTAGGTGGATCATCAGTGTTAAAGCTAAAATTAGCATGTTTAAAGTGATTTTCATGCTTCCAGGGGCTCGGGAAGTGAACTAAATACTATTTGGAGGCATTTAATGTTCAAGCAAAAAGGCTGATTTTCGACAAAAGAGATAACCCCCCCCCATTACGTCATGCTTCAGAAATGTGGAAAATGGTCTGTTTTCAAATGTTTTATTTTTGAACGTCAGTTCACATTTGTAGGTGGATCATCAGAGTTAGAGCTAAAATTAGCATGTTTAAAGTGATTTTCATGCTTCCAGGGGCTCGGGAAGTGAATTAAATACTATTTGGAGGCATTTAATGTTCAATCAAAAACAGCTGATTTTTGACAAAAGAGATAACACCCCCCCCCATTACGTCATGCTTCAGAAATGTGGAAAATGGTCCGTTTTCAAATGTTTTATTTTTTAACGTCAGTTCACATTTGTAGGTGGGTCATCAGTGTTAGAGCTAAAATTAGCATGTTTAAAGTGATTTTCATGCTTCCAGGGGCTCGGGAAGTGAATTAAATACTATTTGGAGGCATTTAATGTTCAATCAAAAACAGCTGATTTTTGACAAAAGAGATAACACCCCCCCATTACGTCATGCTTCAGAAATGTGGAAAATGGTCCGTTTTCAAATGTTTTATTTTTGAACGTCAGTTCACATTTGTAGGTGGATCATCAGTGTTAGAGCTAAAATTAGCATGTTTAAAGTGATTTTCATGCTTCCAGGGGCTCGGGAAGTGAATTAAATACTATTTGGAGGCATTTAATGTTCAATCAAAAACAGCTGATTTTTGACAAAAGAGATAACACCCCCCCATTACGTCATGCTTCAGGAATGTGGAAAATGATCCGTTTTCAAATGTTTTATTTTTGAACGTCAGTTCACATTTGTAGGTGGATCATCAGTGTTAGAGCTAAAATTAGCATGTTTAAAGTGATTTTCATGCTTCCAGGGGCTCGGGAAGTGAATTAAATACTATTTGGAGGCATTTAATGTTCAATCAAAAACAGCTGATTTTTGACAAAAGAGATAACACCCCCCATTACGTCATGCTTCAGAAATGTGGAAAATGGTCCGTTTTCAAATGTTTTATTTTTGAACGTCAGTTCACATTTGTAGGTGGATCATCAGTGTTAGAGCTAAAATTAGCATGTTTAAAGTGATTTTCATGCTTCCAGGGGCTCGGGAAGTGAATTAAATACTATTTGGAGGCATTTAATGTTCAATCAAAAACAGCTGATTTTTGACAAAAGAGATAACACCCCCCCATTACGTCATGCTTCAGGAATGTGGAAAATGGTCCGTTTTCAAATGTTTTATTTTTGAACGTCAGTTCACATTTGTAGGTGGATCATCAGTGTTAGAGCTAAAATTAGCATGTTTAAAGTGATTTTCATGCTTCCAGGGGCTCGGGAAGTGAATTAAATACTATTTGGAGGCATTTAATGTTCAATCAAAAACAGCTGATTTTTGACAAAAGAGATAACACCCCCCATTACGTCATGCTTCAGAAATGTGGAAAATGGTCCGTTTTCAAATGTTTTATTTTTGAACGTCAGTTCACATTTGTAGGTGGATCATCAGTGTTAGAGCTAAAATTAGCATGTTTAAAGTGATTTTCATGCTTCCAGGGGCTCGGGAAGTGAATTAAATACTATTTGGAGGCATTTAATGTTCAAGCAAAAACTGCTGATTTTCGACAAAAGAGATAACACCCCCCCATTACGCCATGCTTCAGAAATGTGGAAAATGGTCCGTTTTCAAATGTTTTATTTTTGAACGTCAGTTCACATTTGTAGGTGGATCATCAGTGTTAGAGCTAAAATTAGCATGTTTAAAGTGATTTTCATGCTTCCAGGGGCTCGGGAAGTGAATTAAATACTATTTGGAGGCATTTAATGTTCAATCAAAAACAGCTGATTTTTGACAAAAGAGATAACACCCCCCCATTACGTCATGCTTCAGGAATGTGGAAAATGATCCGTTTTCAAATGTTTTATTTTTGAACGTCAGTTCACATTTGTAGGTGGATCATCAGTGTTAGAGCTAAAATTAGCATGTTTAAAGTGATTTTCATGCTTCCAGGGGCCCTAAACACAAGATTTATGGAATGGTTAAAAGTGCATGAAAATGGCCAATTTACTCACTCTGAGTTCTCAAAAAGGCTTTCTTCACCCCGGGAAGTTAATTAAATACCATTTGGAGGCATTTAATGTTCGAGCAAAAACGGCTGATTTTCGACAAAAGAGATAACACCCCCCCATTACGTCATGCTTCAGGAATGTGGAAAATGATCCGTTTTCAAATGTTTTATTTTTGAACGTCAGTTCACATTTGTAGGTGGATCATCAGTGTTAGAGCTAAAATTAGCATGTTTAAAGTGATTTTCATGCTTCCAGGGGCTCGGGAAGTGAATTAAATACTATTTGGAGGCATTTAATGTTCAATCAAAAACAGCTGATTTTTGACAAAAGAGATAACACCCCCCATTACGTCATGCTTCAGAAATGTGGAAAATGGTCCGTTTTCAAATGTTTTATTTTTGAACGTCAGTTCACATTTGTAGGTGGATCATCAGTGTTAGAGCTAAAATTAGCATGTTTAAAGTGATTTTCATGCTTCCAGGGGCTCGGGAAGTGAATTAAATACTATTTGGAGGCATTTAATGTTCAATCAAAAACAGCTGATTTTTGACAAAAGAGATAACACCCCCCCATTACGTCATGCTTCAGGAATGTGGAAAATGGTCCGTTTTCAAATGTTTTATTTTTGAACGTCAGTTCACATTTGTAGGTGGATCATCAGTGTTAGAGCTAAAATTAGCATGTTTAAAGTGATTTTCATGCTTCCAGGGGCTCGGGAAGTGAATTAAATACTATTTGGAGGCATTTAATGTTCAATCAAAAACAGCTGATTTTTGACAAAAGAGATAACACCCCCCATTACGTCATGCTTCAGAAATGTGGAAAATGGTCCGTTTTCAAATGTTTTATTTTTGAACGTCAGTTCACATTTGTAGGTGGATCATCAGTGTTAGAGCTAAAATTAGCATGTTTAAAGTGATTTTCATGCTTCCAGGGGCTCGGGAAGTGAATTAAATACTATTTGGAGGCATTTAATGTTCAAGCAAAAACTGCTGATTTTCGACAAAAGAGATAACACCCCCCCATTACGCCATGCTTCAGAAATGTGGAAAATGGTCCGTTTTCAAATGTTTTATTTTTGAACGTCAGTTCACATTTGTAGGTGGATCATCAGTGTTAGAGCTAAAATTAGCATGTTTAAAGTGATTTTCATGCTTCCAGGGGCTCGGGAAGTGAATTAAATACTATTTGGAGGCATTTAATGTTCAATCAAAAACAGCTGATTTTTGACAAAAGAGATAACACCCCCCCATTACGTCATGCTTCAGGAATGTGGAAAATGATCCGTTTTCAAATGTTTTATTTTTGAACGTCAGTTCACATTTGTAGGTGGATCATCAGTGTTAGAGCTAAAATTAGCATGTTTAAAGTGATTTTCATGCTTCCAGGGGCCCTAAACACAAGATTTATGGAATGGTTAAAAGTGCATGAAAATGGCCAATTTACTCACTCTGAGTTCTCAAAAAGGCTTTCTTCACCCCGGGAAGTTAATTAAATACCATTTGGAGGCATTTAATGTTCGAGCAAAAACGGCTGATTTTCGACAAAAGAGATAACACCCCCCCATTACGTCATGCTTCAGAAATGTGGAAAATGGTCAGTTTTCAAATGTTTTATTTTTGAACGTCAGTTCACATTTGTAGGTGGATCATCAGTGTTAAAGCTAAAATTAGCATGTTTAAAGTGATTTTCATGCTTCCAGGGGCTCGGGAAGTGAACTAAATACTATTTGGAGGCATTTAATGTTCAAGCAAAAAGGCTGATTTTCGACAAAAGAGATAACCCCCCCCCCATTACGTCATGCTTCAGAAATGTGGAAAATGGTCTGTTTTCAAATGTTTTATTTTTGAACGTCAGTTCACATTTGTAGGTGGATCATCAGTGTTAGAGCTAAAATTAGCATGTTTAAAGTGATTTTCATGCTTCCAGGGGCTCGGGAAGTGAATTAAATACTATTTGGAGGCATTTAATGTTCAATCAAAAACAGCTGATTTTTGACAAAAGAGATAACACCCCCCCCCATTACGTCATGCTTCAGAAATGTGGAAAATGGTCCGTTTTCAAATGTTTTATTTTTGAACGTCAGTTCACATTTGTAGGTGGATCATCAGTGTTAGAGCTAAAATTAGCATGTTTAAAGTGGTTTTCATGCTTCCAGGGGCCCTAAACACAAGATTTATGGAATGGTTAAAAGTGCATGAAAATGGCCAATTTACTCACTCTGAGTTCTCAAAAAGGGTTTCTTCACCCAGGGAAGTTAATTAAATACCATTTGGAGGCATTTAATGTTCACGCAAAAACGGCTGATTTTCGACAAAAGAGATTAACACCCCCCCATTACGTCATGCTTCAGAAATGTGGAAAATGGTCCGTTTTCAAATGTTTTATTTTTGAACGTCAGTTCACATTTGTAGGTGGATCATCAGTGTTAGAGCTAAAATTAGCATGTTTAAAGTGGTTTTCATGCTTCCAGGGGCCCTAAACACAAGGTTTATGGAATGGTTAAAAGTGCATGAAAATGGCCAATTTACTCACTCTGAGTTCTCAAAAAGGGTTTCTTCACCCAGGGAAGTTAATTAAATACCTTTTGGAGGCATTTAATGTTCGAGCAAAAACGGCTGATTTTCGCCAAAAGAGATAACCCCCCTCCATTACGTCATGCTTCAGAAATGAGGAAAATGGTCCGTTTTCTAATGTTTTATTTTTTAACGTCAGTTCACATTTGTAGGTGGGTCATCAGTGTTAGAGCTAAAATTAGCATGTTTAAAGTGATTTTCATGCTTCCAGGGGCTCGGGAAGTGAATTAAATACTATTTGGAGGCATTTAATGTTCAATCAAAAACAGCTGATTTTTGACAAAAGAGATAACACCCCCCCATTACGTCATGCTTCAGAAATGTGGAAAATGGTCCGTTTTCAAATGTTTTATTTTTGAACGTCAGTTCACATTTGTAGGTGGATCATCAGTGTTAGAGCTAAAATTAGCATGTTTAAAGTTATTTTCATGCTTCCAGGGGCTCGGGAAGTGAATTAAATACTATTTGGAGGCATTTAATGTTCAATCAAAAACAGCTGATTTTTGACAAAAGAGATAACACCCCCCCATTACGTCATGCTTCAGAAATGTGGAAAATGGTCCGTTTTCATATGTTTTATTTTTGAACGTCAGTTCACATTTGTAGGTGGATCATCAGTGTTAGAGCTAAAATTAGCATGTTTAAAGTGATTTTCATGCTTCCAGGGGCCCTAAACACAAGATTTATGGAATGGTTAAAAGTGCATGAAAATGGCCAATTTACTCACTCTGAGTTCTCAAAAAGGCTTTCTTCACCCCGGGAAGTTAATTAAATACCATTTGGAGGCATTTAATGTTCGAGCAAAAACGGCTGATTTTCGACAAAAGAGATAACACCCCCCCATTACGTCATGCTTCAGAAATGTGGAAAATGGTCAGTTTTCAAATGTTTTATTTTTGAACGTCAGTTCACATTTGTAGGTGGATCATCAGTGTTAAAGCTAAAATTAGCATGTTTAAAGTGATTTTCATGCTTCCAGGGGCTCGGGAAGTGAACTAAATACTATTTGGAGGCATTTAATGTTCAAGCAAAAAGGCTGATTTTCGACAAAAGAGATAACCCCCCCCCCCATTACGTCATGCTTCAGAAATGTGGAAAATGGTCTGTTTTCAAATGTTTTATTTTTGAACGTCAGTTCACATTTGTAGGTGGATCATCAGTGTTAGAGCTAAAATTAGCATGTTTAAAGTGATTTTCATGCTTCCAGGGGCTCGGGAAGTGAATTAAATACTATTTGGAGGCATTTAATGTTCAATCAAAAACAGCTGATTTTTGACAAAAGAGATAACACCCCCCCCCATTACGTCATGCTTCAGAAATGTGGAAAATGGTCCGTTTTCAAATGTTTTATTTTTGAACGTCAGTTCACATTTGTAGGTGGATCATCAGTGTTAGAGCTAAAATTAGCATGTTTAAAGTGGTTTTCATGCTTCCAGGGGCCCTAAACACAAGATTTATGGAATGGTTAAAAGTGCATGAAAATGGCCAATTTACTCACTCTGAGTTCTCAAAAAGGGTTTCTTCACCCAGGGAAGTTAATTAAATACCATTTGGAGGCATTTAATGTTCACGCAAAAACGGCTGATTTTCGACAAAAGAGATAACACCCCCCCATTACGTCATGCTTCAGAAATGTGGAAAATGGTCCGTTTTCAAATGTTTTCTTTTTGAACGTCAGTTCACATTTGTAGGTGGATCATCAGTGTTAGAGCTAAAATTAGCATGTTTAAAGTGATTTTCATGCTTCCAGGGGCTCGGGAAGTGAATTAAATACTATTTGGAGGCATTTAATGTTCAATCAAAAACAGCTGATTTTTGACAAAAGAGATAACACCCCCCCATTACGTCATGCTTCAGAAATGTGGAAAATGGTCCGTTTTCAAATGTTTTATTTTTGAACGTCAGTTCACATTTGTAGGTGGATCATCAGTGTTAGAGCTAAAATTAGCATGTTTAAAGTGATTTTCATGCTTCCAGTGACTTGGGAAGTGAATTAAATACTATTTGGAGGCATTTAATGTTCAATCAAAAACAGCTGATTTTTGACAAAAGAGATAACACCCCCCCATTATGTCATGCTTCAGAAATGTGGAAAATGGTCCGTTTTCAAATGTTTTCTTTTTGAACATCAGTTCACATTTGTAGGTGGATCATCAGTGTTAGAGCTAAAATTAGCATGTTTAAAGTGATTTTCATACTTCCAGTGACTCGGGAAGTGAATTAAATACTATTTGGAGGCATTTAATGTTCAATCAAAAACAGCTGATTTTCGACAAAAGAGATAACACCACCCCATTACGTCATGCTTCAGAAATGTGGAAAATGGTCCGTTTTCAAATGTTTTATTTTTGAACGTCAGTTCACATTTGTAGGTGGATCATCAGTGTTAGAGCTAAAATTAGCATGTTTAAAGTGATTTTCATGCTTCCAGGGGCTCGGGAAGTGAATTAAATACTATTTGGAGGCATTTAATGTTCAATCAAAAACAGCTGATTTTTTACAAAAGAGATAACACCCCCCCCCCCCCATTACGTCATGCTTCAGAAATGTGGAAAATGGTCCGTTTTCAAATGTTTTATTTTTGAACGTCAGTTCACATTTGTAGGTGGATCATCAGTGTTAGAGCTAAAATTAGCATGTTTAAAGTGGTTTTCATGCTTCCAGGGGCCCTAAACACAAGATTTATGGAATAGTTAAAAGTGCATGAAAATGGCCAATTTACTCACTCTGAGTTCTCAAAAAGGGTTTCTTCACCCAGGAAAGTTAATTAAATACCATTTGGAGGCATTTAATGTTCACGCAAAAACAGCTGATTTTCGACAAAAGAGATAACACCCCCCCATTACGTCATGCTTCAGAAATGTGGAAAATGGTCCGTTTTCAAATGTTTTATTTTTGAACGTCAGTTCACATTTGTAGGTGGATCATCAGTGTTAGAGCTAAAATTAGCATGTTTAAAGTGATTTTCATGCTTCCAGGGGCTAGGGAAG
Organism: Lissotriton vulgaris; assembly: GCF_964263255.1. Lineage (NCBI taxonomy): Eukaryota > Metazoa > Chordata > Amphibia > Caudata > Salamandridae > Lissotriton > Lissotriton vulgaris. The sequence continues at coordinate 999,933 of NW_028255042.1, read as the reverse complement.
TGAATTAAATACTATTTGGAGGCATTTAATGTTCAATCAAAAACAGCTGATTTTTGACAAAAGAGATAACACCCCCCCATTACGTCATGCTTCAGAAATGTGGAAAATGGTCCGTTTTCATATGTTTTATTTTTGAACGTCAGTTCACATTTGTAGGTGGATCATCAGTGTTAGAGCTAAAATTAGCATGTTTAAAGTGATTTTCATGCTTCCAGGGGCTCGGGAAGTGAATTAAATACTATTTGGAGGCATTTAATGTTCAATCAAAAACAGCTGATTTTTGACAAAAGAGATAACACCCCCCCATTACGTCATGCTTCAGAAATGTGGAAAATGGTCCGTTTTCAAATGTTTTCTTTTTGAACGTCAGTTCACATTTGTAGGTGGATCATCAGTGTTAGAGCTATAATTAGCATGTTTAAAGTGATTTTCATGCTTCCAGGGGCCCTAAACACAAGATTTATGGAATGGTTAAAAGTGCATGAAAATGGCCAATTTACTCACTCTGAGTTCTCAAAAAGGGTTTCTTCGCCCGGGAAGTTAATTAAATACCATTTGGAGGCATTTAATGTTCGAGCAAAAACGGCTGATTTTCGACAAACGAGATAACATCCCCCCATTACGTCATGCTTCAGAAATGTGGAAAATGGTCAGTTTTCAAATGTTTTATTTTTGAACGTCAGTTCACATTTGTAGGTGGATCATCAGTGTTAGAGCTAAAATTAGCATGTTTAAAGTGATTTTCATGCTTCCAGGGGCTCGGGAAGTGAATTAAATACTATTTGGAGGCATTTAATGTTCCAGCAAAAATGGCTGATTTTCGACAAAAGAGATAACACCCCCCCATTACGTCATGCTTCAGAAATGAGGAAAATGGTCCGTTTTCAAATGTTTTATTTTTGAACGTCAGTTCACATTTGTAGGTGGATCATCAGTGTTAGAGCTAAAATTAGCATGTTTAAAGTGATTTTCATGCTTCCAGGGGCTCGGGAAGTGAATTAAATACTATTTGGAGGCATTTAATGTTCAATCAAAAACAGCTGATTTTTGACAAAAGAGATAACACCCCCCCATTACGTCATGCTTCAGGAATGTGGAAAATGGTCCGTTTTCAAATGTTTTATTTTTGAACGTCAGTTCACATTTGTAGGTGGATCATCAGTGTTAGAGCTAAAATTAGCATGTTTAAAGTGATTTTCATGCTTCCAGGGGCTCGGGAAGTGAATTAAATACTATTTGGAGGCATTTAATGTTCAATCAAAAACAGCTGATTTTTGACAAAAGAGGTAACACCCCCCATTACGTCATGCTTCAGAAATGTGGAAAATGGTCCGTTTTCAAATGTTTTATTTTTGAACGTCAGTTCACATTTGTAGGTGGATCATCAGTGTTAGAGCTAAAATTAGCATGTTTAAAGTGATTTTCATGCTTCCAGGGGCTCGGGAAGTGAATTAAATACTATTTGGAGGCATTTAATGTTCAATCAAAAACAGCTGATTTTTGACAAAAGAGATAACACCCCCCCATTACGTCATGCTTCAGAAATGTGGAAAATGGTCCGTTTTCAAATGTTTTCTTTTTGAACGTCAGTTCACATTTGTAGGTGGATCATCAGTGTTAGAGCTAAAATTAGCATGTTTAAAGTGATTTTCATGCTTCCAGGGGCCCTAAACACAAGATTTATGGAATGGTTAAAAGTGCATGAAAATGGCCAATTTACTCACTCTGAGTTCTCAAAAAGGGTTTCTTCACCCAGGGAAGTTAATTAAATACCATTTGGAGGCATTTAATGTTCGAGCAAAAACGGCTGATTTTCGACAAAAGAGATAACACCCCCCCATTACGTCATGCTTCAGAAAGGTGGAAAATGGTCCGTTTTCAAATGTTTTATTTTTGAACGTCAGTTCACATTTGTAGGTGGATCATCAGTGTTAGAGCTAAAATTAGCATGTTTAAAGTTATTTTCATGCTTCCAGGGGCTCGGGAAGTGAATTAAATACTATTTGGAGGCATTTAATGTTCAATCAAAAACAGCTGATTTTTGACAAAAGAGATAACACCCCCCCCATTACGTCATGCTTCAGAAATGTGGAAAATGGTCCGTTTTCAAATGTTTTATTTTTGAACGTCAGTTCACATTTGTAGGTGGATCATCAGTGTTAGAGCTAAAATTAGTATGTTTAAAGTGATTTTCATGCTTCCAGTGACTCGGGAAGTGAATTAAATACTATTTGGAGGCATTTAATGTTCAATCAAAAACAGCTGATTTTTGACTAAAGAGATAACACCCCCCCGTTATGTCATGCTTCAGAAATGTGGAAAATGGTCCGTTTTCAAATGTTTTCTTTTTGAACGTCAGTTCACATTTGTAGGTGGATCATCAGTGTTAGAGCTAAAATTAGCATGTTTAAAGTGATTTTCATGCTTCCAGGGGCCCTAAACACAAGATTTATGGAATGGTTAAAAGTGCATGAAAATGGCCAATTTACTCACTCTGAGTTCTCAAAAAGGCTTTCTTCACCCCGGGAAGTTAATTAAATACCATTTGGAGGCATTTAATGTTCGAGCAAAAACGGCTGATTTTCGACAAAAGAGATAACACCCCCCCCATTACGTCATGCTTCAGAAATGTGGAAAATGGTCAGTTTTCAAATGTTTTATTTTTGAACGTCAGTTCACATTTGTAGGTGGATCATCAGTGTTAGAGCTAAAATTAGCATGTTTAAAGTGATTTTCATGCTTCCAGGGGCTCGGGAAGTGAACTAAATACTATTTGGAGGCATTTAATGTTCAAGCAAAAACGGCTGATTTTCGACAAAAGAGATAACCCCCCCCATTACCTCATGCTTCAGAAATGTGGAAAATGGTCCGTTTTCAAATGTTTTATTTTTGAACGTCAGTTCACATTTGTAGGTGGATCATCAGTGTTAGAGCTAAAATTAGCATGTTTAAAGTGATTTTCATGCTTCCAGGGGCTCGGGAAGTGAATTAAATACTATTTGGAGGCATTTAATGTTCAATCAAAAACAGCTGATTTTTGACAAAAGAGATAACACCCCCCCCCCCCCCCATTACGTCATGCTTCAGAAATGTGGAAAATGGTCCGTTTTCAAATGTTTTATTTTTGAACGTCAGTTCACATTTGTAGGTGGATCATCAGTGTTAGAGCTCAAATTAGCATGTTTAAAGTGGTTTTCATGCTTCCAGGGGCCCTAAACACAAGATTTATGGAATGGTTAAAAGTGCATGAAAATGGCCAATTTACTCACTCTGAGTTCTCAAAAAGGGTTTCTTCACCCAGGGAAGTTAATTAAATACCATTTGGAGGCATTTAATGTTCACGCAAAAACGTCTGATTTTCGACAAAAGAGATAACACCCCCCCATTACGTCATGCTTCAGAAATGTGGAAAATGGTCCGTTTTCAAATGTTTTATTTTTGAACGTCAGTTCACATTTGTAGGTGGATCATCAGTGTTAGAGCTAAAATTAGCATGTTTAAAGTGATTTTCATGCTACCAGGGGCTCGGGAAGTGAATTAAATACTATTTGGAGGCATTTAATGTTCAATCAAAAACAGCTGATTTTTGACAAAAGAGATAACACCCCCCCATTACGTCATGCTTCAGAAATGTGGAAAATGGTCCGTTTTCATATGTTTTATTTTTGAACGTCAGTTCACATTTGTAGGTGGATCATCAGTGTTAGAGCTAAAATTAGCATGTTTAAAGTGATTTTCATGCTTCCAGGGGCTCGGGAAGTGAATTAAATACTATTTGGAGGCATTTAATGTTCAATCAAAAACAGCTGATTTTTGACAAAAGAGATAACACCCCCCCCCCATTACGTCATGCTTCAGAAATGTGGAAAATGGTCCGTTTTCAAATGTTTTCTTTTTGAACGTCAGTTCACATTTGTAGGTGGATCATCAGTGTTAGAGCTCAAATTAGCATGTTTAAAGTGGTTTTCATGCTTCCAGGGGCCCTAAACACAAGATTTATGGAATGGTTAAAAGTGCATGAAAATGGCCAATTTACTCACTCTGAGTTCTCAAAAAGGGTTTCTTCACCCAGGGAAGTTAATTAAATACCATTTGGAGGCATTTAATGTTCACGCAAAAATTGCTGATTTTCGACAAAAGAGATAACACCCCCCCATTACGTCATGCTTCAGAAATGTGGAAAATGGTCCGTTTTCAAATGTTTTCTCTTTGAACGTCAGTTCACATTTGTAGGTGGATCATCAGTGTTAGAGCTAAAATTAGCATGTTTAAAGTGATTTTCATGCTTCCAGGGGCCCTAAACACAAGATTTATGGAATGGTTAAAAGTGCATGAAAATGGCCAATTTACTCACTCTTAGTTCTCAAAAAGGGTTTCTTCACCCAGGGAAGTTAATTAAATACCATTTGGAGGCATTTAATGTTCGAGCAAAAACGGCTGATTTTCGACAAAAGAGATAACACCCCCCCATTACGTCATGCTTCAGAAATGTGGAAAATGGTCCGTTTTCAAATGTTTTATTTTTGAACGTCAGTTCACATTTGTAGGTGGATCATCAGTGTTAGAGCTAAAATTAGCATGTTTAAAGTGGTTTTCATGCTTCCAGGGGCCCTAAACACAAGGTTTATGGAATGGTTAAAAGTGCATGAAAATGGCCAATTTACTCACTCTGAGTTCTCAAAAAGGGTTTCTTCACCCAGGGAAGTTAATTAAATAACTTTTGGAGGCATTTAATGTTCGAGCAAAAACGGCTGATTTTCGCCAAAAGAGATAACACCCCTCCATTACGTCATGCTTCAGAAATGAGGAAAATGGTCCATTTTCAAATGTTTTATTTTTGAACGTCAGTTCACATTTGTAGGTGGATCATCAGTGTTAGAGCTAAAATTAGCATGTTTAAAGTGATTTTCATGCTTCCAGGGGCTCGGGAAGTGAATTAAATACTATTTGGAGGCATTTAATGTTCAATCAAAAACAGCTGATTTTTGACAAAAGAGATAACACCCCCCCATTACGTCATGCTTCAGAAATGTGGAAAATGGTCCGTTTTCAAATGTTTTCTTTTTGAACGTCAGTTCACATTTGTAGGTGGATCATCAGTGTTAGAGCTATAATTAGCATGTTTAAAGTGATTTTCATGCTTCCAGGGGCCCTAAACACAAGATTTATGGAATGGTTAAAAGTGCATGAAAATGGCCAATTTACTCACTCTGAGTTCTTAAAAAGGGTTTCTTCGCCCGGGAAGTTAATTAAATACCATTTGGAGGCATTTAATGTTCGAGCAAAAACGGCTGATTTTCGACAAACGAGATAACACCCCCCCATTACGTCATGCTTCAGAAATGTGGAAAATGGTCAGTTTTCAAATGTTTTATTTTTGAACGTCAGTTCACATTTGTAGGTGGATCATCAGTGTTAGAGCTAAAATTAGCATGTTTAAAGTGATTTTCATGCTTCCAGGGGCTCGGGAAGTGAATTAAATACTATTTGGAGGCATTTAATGTTCCAGCAAAAATGGCTGATTTTCGACAAAAGAGATAACACCCCCCCATTACGTCATGCTTCAGAAATGAGGAAAATGGTCCGTTTTCAAATGTTTTATTTTTGAACGTCAGTTCACATTTGTAGGTGGATCATCAGTGTTAGAGCTAAAATTAGCATGTTTAAAGTGATTTTCATGCTTCCAGGGGCTCGGGAAGTGAATTAAATACTATTTGGAGGCATTTAATGTTCAATCAAAAACAGCTGATTTTTGACAAAAGAGATAACACCCCCCCATTACGTCATGCTTCAGGAATGTGGAAAATGGTCCGTTTTCAAATGTTTTATTTTTGAACGTCAGTTCACATTTGTAGGTGGATCATCAGTGTTAGAGCTAAAATTAGCATGTTTAAAGTGATTTTCATGCTTCCAGGGGCTCGGGAAGTGAATTAAATACTATTTGGAGGCATTTAATGTTCAATCAAAAACAGCTGATTTTTGACAAAAGAGGTAACACCCCCCATTACGTCATGCTTCAGAAATGTGGAAAATGGTCCGTTTTCAAATGTTTTATTTTTGAACGTCAGTTCACATTTGTAGGTGGATCATCAGTGTTAGAGCTAAAATTAGCATGTTTAAAGTGATTTTCATGCTTCCAGGGGCTCGGGAAGTGAATTAAATACTATTTGGAGGCATTTAATGTTCAATCAAAAACAGCTGATTTTTGACAAAAGAGATAACACCCCCCCATTACGTCATGCTTCAGAAATGTGGAAAATGGTCCGTTTTCATATGTTTTATTTTTGAACGTCAGTTCACATTTGTAGGTGGATCATCAGTGTTAGAGCTAAAATTAGCATGTTTAAAGTGATTTTCATGCTTCCAGGGGCCCTAAACACAAGATTTATGGAATGGTTAAAAGTGCATGAAAATGGCCAATTTACTCACTCTGAGTTCTCAAAAAGGCTTTCTTCACCCCGGGAAGTTAATTAAATACCATTTGGAGGCATTTAATGTTCGAGCAAAAACGGCTGATTTTCGCCAAAAGAGATAACCCCCCTCCATTACGTCATGCTTCAGAAATGAGGAAAATGGTCCGTTTTCTAATGTTTTATTTTTTAACGTCAGTTCACATTTGTAGGTGGGTCATCAGTGTTAGAGCTAAAATTAGCATGTTTAAAGTGATTTTCATGCTTCCAGGGGCTCGGGAAGTGAATTAAATACTATTTGGAGGCATTTAATGTTCAATCAAAAACAGCTGATTTTTGACAAAAGAGATAACACCCCCCCATTACGTCATGCTTCAGAAATGTGGAAAATGGTCTGTTTTCAAATGTTTTATTTTTGAACGTCAGTTCACATTTGTAGGTGGATCATCAGTGTTAGAGCTAAAATTAGCATGTTTAAAGTTATTTTCATGCTTCCAGGGGCTCGGGAAGTGAATTAAATACTATTTGGAGGCATTTAATGTTCAATCAAAAACAGCTGATTTTTGACAAAAGAGATAACACCCCCCCATTACGTCATGCTTCAGAAATGTGGAAAATGGTCCGTTTTCATATGTTTTATTTTTGAACGTCAGTTCACATTTGTAGGTGGATCATCAGTGTTAGAGCTAAAATTAGCATGTTTAAAGTGATTTTCATGCTTCCAGGGGCCCTAAACACAAGATTTATGGAATGGTTAAAAGTGCATGAAAATGGCCAATTTACTCACTCTGAGTTCTCAAAAAGGCTTTCTTCACCCCGGGAAGTTAATTAAATACCATTTGGAGGCATTTAATGTTCGAGCAAAAACGGCTGATTTTCGACAAAAGAGATAACACCCCCCCATTACGTCATGCTTCAGAAAGGTGGAAAATGGTCCGTTTTCAAATGTTTTATTTTTGAACGTCAGTTCACATTTGTAGGTGGATCATCAGTGTTAGAGCTAAAATTAGCATGTTTAAAGTGATTTTCATGCTTCCAGGGGCTCGGGAAGTGAATTAAATACTATTTGGAGGCATTTAATGTTCAATCAAAAACAGCTGATTTTTGACAAAAGAGATAACACCCCCCCCATTACGTCATGCTTCAGAAATGTGGAAAATGGTCAGTTTTCAAATGTTTTATTTTTGAACGTCAGTTCACATTTGTAGGTGGATCATCAGTGTTAAAGCTAAAATTAGCATGTTTAAAGTGATTTTCATGCTTCCAGGGGCTCGGGAAGTGAACTAAATACTATTTGGAGGCATTTAATGTTCAAGCAAAAAGGCTGATTTTCGACAAAAGAGATAACCCCCCCCCCCCCATTACGTCATGCTTCAGAAATGTGGAAAATGGTCTGTTTTCAAATGTTTTATTTTTGAACGTCAGTTCACATTTGTAGGTGGATCATCAGTGTTAGAGCTAAAATTAGCATGTTTAAAGTGATTTTCATGCTTCCAGGGGCTCGGGAAGTGAATTAAATACTATTTGGAGGCATTTAATGTTCAATCAAAAACAGCTGATTTTTGACAAAAGAGATAACACCCCCCCCCATTACGTCATGCTTCAGAAATGTGGAAAATGGTCCGTTTTCAAATGTTTTCTTTTTGAACGTCAGTTCACATTTGTAGGTGGATCATCAGTGTTAGAGCTAAAATTAGCATGTTTAAAGTGGTTTTCATGCTTCCAGGGGCCCTAAACACAAGATTTATGGAATGGTTAAAAGTGCATGAAAATGGCCAATTTACTCACTCTGAGTTCTCAAAAAGGGTTTCTTCACCCAGGGAAGTTAATTAAATACCATTTGGAGGCATTTAATGTTCACGCAAAAATTGCTGATTTTCGACAAAAGAGATAACACCCCCCCATTACGTCATGCTTCAGAAATGTGGAAAATGGTCCGTTTTCAAATGTTTTCTCTTTGAACGTCAGTTCACATTTGTAGGTGGATCATCAGTGTTAGAGCTAAAATTAGCATGTTTAAAGTGATTTTCATGCTTCCAGGGGCCCTAAACACAAGATTTATGGAATGGTTAAAAGTGCATGAAAATGGCCAATTTACTCACTCTTAGTTCTCAAAAAGGGTTTCTTCACCCAGGGAAGTTAATTAAATACCATTTGGAGGCATTTAATGTTCGAGCAAAAACGGCTGATTTTCGACAAAAGAGATAACACCCCCCCATTACGTCATGCTTCAGAAATGTGGAAAATGGTCCGTTTTCAAATGTTTTATTTTTGAACGTCAGTTCACATTTGTAGGTGGATCATCAGTGTTAGAGCTAAAATTAGCATGTTTAAAGTGATTTTCATGCTTCCAGGGGCTCGGGAAGTGAATTAAATACTATTTGGAGGCATTTAATGTTCAATCAAAAACAGCTGATTTTTGACAAAAGAGATAACACCCCCCCATTACGTCATGCTTCAGAAATGTGGATAATGTTCCGTTTTCAAATGTTTTCTTTTTGAACGTCAGTTCACATTTGTAGGTGGATCATCAGTGTCAGAGCTAAAATTAGCATGTTTAAAGTGATTTTCATGCTTCCAGGGGCCCTAAACACAAGATTTATGGAATGGTTAAAAGTGCATAAAAATGGCCAATTTACTCACTCTGAGTTCTCAAAAAGGGTTTCTTCACCCAGGGAAGTTAATTAAATACCATTTGGAGGCATTTAATGTTCGAGCAAAAACGGCTGATTTTCGACAAAAGAGATAACACCCCCCCATTACGTCATGCTTCAGAAATGTGGAAAATGGTCCGTTTTCAAATGTTTTATTTTTGAACGTCAGTTCACATTTGTAGGTGGATCATCAGTGTTAGAGCTAAAATTAGCATGTTTAAAGTGGTTTTCATGCTTCCAGGGGCCCTAAACACAAGGTTTATGGAATGGTTAAAAGTGCATGAAAATGGCCAATTTACTCACTCTGAGTTCTCAAAAAGGGTTTCTTCACCCAGGGAAGTTAATTAAATACCTTTTGGAGGCATTTAATGTTCGAGCAAAAACGGCTGATTTTCGCCAAAAGAGATAACCCCCCTCCATTACGTCATGCTTCAGAAATGAGGAAAATGGTCCGTTTTCTAATGTTTTATTTTTTAACGTCAGTTCACATTTGTAGGTGGGTCATCAGTGTTAGAGCTAAAATTAGCATGTTTAAAGTGATTTTCATGCTTCCAGGGGCTCGGGAAGTGAATTAAATACTATTTGGAGGCATTTAATGTTCAATCAAAAACAGCTGATTTTTGACAAAAGAGATAACACCCCCCCATTACGTCATGCTTCAGAAATGTGGAAAATGGTCCGTTTTCAAATGTTTTATTTTTGAACGTCAGTTCACATTTGTAGGTGGATCATCAGTGTTAGAGCTAAAATTAGCATGTTTAAAGTTATTTTCATGCTTCCAGGGGCTCGGGAAGTGAATTAAATACTATTTGGAGGCATTTAATGTTCAATCAAAAACAGCTGATTTTTGACAAAAGAGATAACACCCCCCCATTACGTCATGCTTCAGAAATGTGGAAAATGGTCCGTTTTCATATGTTTTATTTTTGAACGTCAGTTCACATTTGTAGGTGGATCATCAGTGTTAGAGCTAAAATTAGCATGTTTAAAGTGATTTTCATGCTTCCAGGGGCCCTAAACACAAGATTTATGGAATGGTTAAAAGTGCATGAAAATGGCCAATTTACTCACTCTGAGTTCTCAAAAAGGCTTTCTTCACCCCGGGAAGTTAATTAAATACCATTTGGAGGCATTTAATGTTCGAGCAAAAACGGCTGATTTTCGACAAAAGAGATAACACCCCCCCATTACGTCATGCTTCAGAAATGTGGAAAATGGTCAGTTTTCAAATGTTTTATTTTTGAACGTCAGTTCACATTTGTAGGTGGATCATCAGTGTTAAAGCTAAAATTAGCATGTTTAAAGTGATTTTCATGCTTCCAGGGGCTCGGGAAGTGAACTAAATACTATTTGGAGGCATTTAATGTTCAAGCAAAAAGGCTGATTTTCGACAAAAGAGATAACCCCCCCCCCCATTACGTCATGCTTCAGAAATGTGGAAAATGGTCTGTTTTCAAATGTTTTATTTTTGAACGTCAGTTCACATTTGTAGGTGGATCATCAGTGTTAGAGCTAAAATTAGCATGTTTAAAGTGATTTTCATGCTTCCAGGGGCTCGGGAAGTGAATTAAATACTATTTGGAGGCATTTAATGTTCAATCAAAAACAGCTGATTTTTGACAAAAGAGATAACACCCCCCCCCATTACGTCATGCTTCAGAAATGTGGAAAATGGTCCGTTTTCAAATGTTTTATTTTTGAACGTCAGTTCACATTTGTAGGTGGATCATCAGTGTTAGAGCTAAAATTAGCATGTTTAAAGTGGTTTTCATGCTTCCAGGGGCCCTAAACACAAGATTTATGGAATGGTTAAAAGTGCATGAAAATGGCCAATTTACTCACTCTGAGTTCTCAAAAAGGGTTTCTTCACCCAGGGAAGTTAATTAAATACCATTTGGAGGCATTTAATGTTCACGCAAAAACGGCTGATTTTCGACAAAAGAGATAACACCCCCCCATTACGTCATGCTTCAGAAATGTGGAAAATGGTCCGTTTTCAAATGTTTTCTTTTTGAACGTCAGTTCACATTTGTAGGTGGATCATCAGTGTTAGAGCTAAAATTAGCATGTTTAAAGTGATTTTCATGCTTCCAGGGGCTCGGGAAGTGAATTAAATACTATTTGGAGGCATTTAATGTTCAATCAAAAACAGCTGATTTTTGACAAAAGAGATAACACCCCCCCATTACGTCATGCTTCAGAAATGTGGAAAATGGTCCGTTTTCAAATGTTTTATTTTTGAACGTCAGTTCACATTTGTAGGTGGATCATCAGTGTTAGAGCTAAAATTAGCATGTTTAAAGTGATTTTCATGCTTCCAGTGACTTGGGAAGTGAATTAAATACTATTTGGAGGCATTTAATGTTCAATCAAAAACAGCTGATTTTTGACAAAAGAGATAACACCCCCCATTATGTCATGCTTCAGAAATGTGGAAAATGGTCCGTTTTCAAATGTTTTCTTTTTGAACATCAGTTCACATTTGTAGGTGGATCATCAGTGTTAGAGCTAAAATTAGCATGTTTAAAGTGATTTTCATACTTCCAGTGACTCGGGAAGTGAATTAAATACTATTTGGAGGCATTTAATGTTCAATCAAAAACAGCTGATTTTCGACAAAAGAGATAACACCACCCCATTACGTCATGCTTCAGAAATGTGGAAAATGGTCCGTTTTCAAATGTTTTATTTTTGAACGTCAGTTCACATTTGTAGGTGGATCATCAGTGTTAGAGCTAAAATTAGCATGTTTAAAGTGATTTTCATGCTTCCAGGGGCTCGGGAAGTGAATTAAATACTATTTGGAGGCATTTAATGTTCAATCAAAAACAGCTGATTTTTTACAAAAGAGATAACACCCCCCCCCCCCCCATTACGTCATGCTTCAGAAATGTGGAAAATGGTCCGTTTTCAAATGTTTTATTTTTGAACGTCAGTTCACATTTGTAGGTGGATCATCAGTGTTAGAGCTAAAATTAGCATGTTTAAAGTGGTTTTCATGCTTCCAGGGGCCCTAAACACAAGATTTATGGAATAGTTAAAAGTGCATGAAAATGGCCAATTTACTCACTCTGAGTTCTCAAAAAGGGTTTCTTCACCCAGGAAAGTTAATTAAATACCATTTGGAGGCATTTAATGTTCACGCAAAAACAGCTGATTTTCGACAAAAGAGATAACACCCCCCCCATTACGTCATGCTTCAGAAATGTGGAAAATGGTCCGTTTTCAAATGTTTTATTTTTGAACGTCAGTTCACATTTGTAGGTGGATCATCAGTGTTAGAGCTAAAATTAGCATGTTTAAAGTGATTTTCATGCTTCCAGGGGCTAGGGAAGTGAATTAAATACTATTTGGAGGCATTTAATGTTCAATCAAAAACAGCTGATTTTTGACAAAAGAGATAACACCCCCCCATTACGTCATGCTTCAGAAATGTGGAAAATGGTCCGTTTTCATATGTTTTATTTTTGAACGTCAGTTCACATTTGTAGGTGGATCATCAGTGTTAGAGCTAAAATTAGCATGTTTAAAGTGATTTTCATGCTTCCAGGGGCTCGGGAAGTGAACTAAATACTATTTGGAGGCATTTAATGTTCAAGCAAAAACGGCTGATTTTCGACAAAAGAGATAACCCCCCCATTACCTCATGCTTCAGAAATGTGGAAAATGGTCCGTTTTCAAATGTTTTATTTTTGAACGTCAGTTCACATTTGTAGGTGGATCATCAGTGTTAGAGCTAAAATTAGCATGTTTAAAGTGATTTTCATGCTTCCAGGGGCTCGGGAAGTGAATTAAATACTATTTGGAGGCATTTAATGTTCAATCAAAAACAGCTGATTTTTGACAAAAGAGATAACACCCCCCCCCCCCCCATTACGTCATGCTTCAGAAATGTGGAAAATGGTCCGTTTTCAAATGTTTTATTTTTGAACGTCAGTTCACATTTGTAGGTGGATCATCAGTGTTAGAGCTCAAATTAGCATGTTTAAAGTGGTTTTCATGCTTCCAGGGGCCCTAAACACAAGATTTATGGAATGGTTAAAAGTGCATGAAAATGGCCAATTTACTCACTCTGAGTTCTCAAAAAGGGTTTCTTCACCCAGGGAAGTTAATTAAATACCATTTGGAGGCATTTAATGTTCACGCAAAAACGTCTGATTTTCGACAAAAGAGATAACACCCCCCCATTACGTCATGCTTCAGAAATGTGGAAAATGGTCCGTTTTCAAATGTTTTATTTTTGAACGTCAGTTCACATTTGTAGGTGGATCATCAGTGTTAGAGCTAAAATTAGCATGTTTAAAGTGATTTTCATGCTACCAGGGGCTCGGGAAGTGAATTAAATACTATTTGGAGGCATTTAATGTTCAATCAAAAACAGCTGATTTTTGACAAAAGAGATAACACCCCCCCATTACGTCATGCTTCAGAAATGTGGAAAATGGTCCGTTTTCATATGTTTTATTTTTGAACGTCAGTTCACATTTGTAGGTGGATCATCAGTGTTAGAGCTAAAATTAGCATGTTTAAAGTGATTTTCATGCTTCCAGGGGCTCGGGAAGTGAATTAAATACTATTTGGAGGCATTTAATGTTCAATCAAAAACAGCTGATTTTTGACAAAAGAGATAACACCCCCCCCCCATTACGTCATGCTTCAGAAATGTGGAAAATGGTCCGTTTTCAAATGTTTTCTTTTTGAACGTCAGTTCACATTTGTAGGTGGATCATCAGTGTTAGAGCTCAAATTAGCATGTTTAAAGTGGTTTTCATGCTTCCAGGGGCCCTAAACACAAGATTTATGGAATGGTTAAAAGTGCATGAAAATGGCCAATTTACTCACTCTGAGTTCTCAAAAAGGGTTTCTTCACCCAGGGAAGTTAATTAAATACCATTTGGAGGCATTTAATGTTCACGCAAAAATTGCTGATTTTCGACAAAAGAGATAACACCCCCCCATTACGTCATGCTTCAGAAATGTGGAAAATGGTCCGTTTTCAAATGTTTTCTCTTTGAACGTCAGTTCACATTTGTAGGTGGATCATCAGTGTTAGAGCTAAAATTAGCATGTTTAAAGTGATTTTCATGCTTCCAGGGGCCCTAAACACAAGATTTATGGAATGGTTAAAAGTGCATGAAAATGGCCAATTTACTCACTCTTAGTTCTCAAAAAGGGTTTCTTCACCCAGGGAAGTTAATTAAATACCATTTGGAGGCATTTAATGTTCGAGCAAAAACGGCTGATTTTCGACAAAAGAGATAACACCCCCCCATTACGTCATGCTTCAGAAATGTGGAAAATGGTCCGTTTTCAAATGTTTTATTTTTGAACGTCAGTTCACATTTGTAGGTGGATCATCAGTGTTAGAGCTAAAATTAGCATGTTTAAAGTGGTTTTCATGCTTCCAGGGGCCCTAAACACAAGGTTTATGGAATGGTTAAAAGTGCATGAAAATGGCCAATTTACTCACTCTGAGTTCTCAAAAAGGGTTTCTTCACCCAGGGAAGTTAATTAAATAACTTTTGGAGGCATTTAATGTTCGAGCAAAAACGGCTGATTTTCGCCAAAAGAGATAACACCCCTCCATTACGTCATGCTTCAGAAATGAGGAAAATGGTCCATTTTCAAATGTTTTATTTTTGAACGTCAGTTCACATTTGTAGGTGGATCATCAGTGTTAGAGCTAAAATTAGCATGTTTAAAGTGATTTTCATGCTTCCAGGGGCTCGGGAAGTGAATTAAATACTATTTGGAGGCATTTAATGTTCAATCAAAAACAGCTGATTTTTGACAAAAGAGATAACACCCCCCCATTACGTCATGCTTCAGAAATGTGGAAAATGGTCCGTTTTCAAATGTTTTCTTTTTGAACGTCAGTTCACATTTGTAGGTGGATCATCAGTGTTAGAGCTATAATTAGCATGTTTAAAGTGATTTTCATGCTTCCAGGGGCCCTAAACACAAGATTTATGGAATGGTTAAAAGTGCATGAAAATGGCCAATTTACTCACTCTGAGTTCTTAAAAAGGGTTTCTTCGCCCGGGAAGTTAATTAAATACCATTTGGAGGCATTTAATGTTCGAGCAAAAACGGCTGATTTTCGACAAACGAGATAACACCCCCCCATTACGTCATGCTTCAGAAATGTGGAAAATGGTCAGTTTTCAAATGTTTTATTTTTGAACGTCAGTTCACATTTGTAGGTGGATCATCAGTGTTAGAGCTAAAATTAGCATGTTTAAAGTGATTTTCATGCTTCCAGGGGCTCGGGAAGTGAATTAAATACTATTTGGAGGCATTTAATGTTCCAGCAAAAATGGCTGATTTTCGACAAAAGAGATAACACCCCCCCATTACGTCATGCTTCAGAAATGAGGAAAATGGTCCGTTTTCAAATGTTTTATTTTTGAACGTCAGTTCACATTTGTAGGTGGATCATCAGTCTTAGAGCTAAAATTAGCATGTTTAAAGTGATTTTCATGCTTCCAGGGGCTCGGGAAGTGAATTAAATACTATTTGGAGGCATTTAATGTTCAATCAAAAACAGCTGATTTTTGACAAAAGAGATAACACCCCCCCATTACGTCATGCTTCAGGAATGTGGAAAATGGTCCGTTTTCAAATGTTTTATTTTTGAACGTCAGTTCACATTTGTAGGTGGATCATCAGTGTTAGAGCTAAAATTAGCATGTTTAAAGTGATTTTCATGCTTCCAGGGGCTCGGGAAGTGAATTAAATACTATTTGGAGGCATTTAATGTTCAATCAAAAACAGCTGATTTTTGACAAAAGAGGTAACACCCCCCATTACGTCATGCTTCAGAAATGTGGAAAATGGTCCGTTTTCAAATGTTTTATTTTTGAACGTCAGTTCACATTTGTAGGTGGATCATCAGTGTTAGAGCTAAAATTAGCATGTTTAAAGTGATTTTCATGCTTCCAGGGGCTCGGGAAGTGAATTAAATACTATTTGGAGGCATTTAATGTTCAATCAAAAACAGCTGATTTTTGACAAAAGAGATAACACCCCCCCATTACGTCATGCTTCAGAAATGTGGAAAATGGTCCGTTTTCAAATGTTTTCTTTTTGAACGTCAGTTCACATTTGTAGGTGGATCATCAGTGTTAGACCTAAAATTAGCATGTTTAAAGTGATTTTCATGCTTCCAGGGGCCCTAAACACAAGATTTATGGAATGGTTAAAAGTGCATGAAAATGGCCAATTTACTCACTCTGAGTTCTCAAAAAGGGTTTCTTCACCCAGGGAAGTTAATTAAATACCATTTGGAGGCATTTAATGTTCGAGCAAAAACGGCTGATTTTCGACAAAAGAGATAACACCCCCCCATTACGTCATGCTTCAGAAAGGTGGAAAATGGTCCGTTTTCAAATGTTTTATTTTTGAACGTCAGTTCACATTTGTAGGTGGATCATCAGTGTTAGAGCTAAAATTAGCATGTTTAAAGTGATTTTCATGCTTCCAGGGGCTCGGGAAGTGAATTAAATACTATTTGGAGGCATTTAATGTTCAATCAAAAACAGCTGATTTTTGACAAAAGAGATAACACCCCCCCCATTACGTCATGCTTCAGAAATGTGGAAAATGGTCCGTTTTCAAATGTTTTATTTTTGAACGTCAGTTCACATTTGTAGGGGGATCATCAGTGTTAGAGCTAAAATTAGTATGTTTAAAGTGATTTTCATGCTTCCAGTGACTCGGGAAGTGAATTAAATACTATTTGGAGGCATTTAATGTTCAATCAAAACAGCTGATTTTTGACAAAAGAGATAACACCCCCCCGTTATGTCATGCTTCAGAAATGTGGAAAATGGTCCGTTTTCAAATGTTTTCTTTTTGAACGTCAGTTCACATTTGTAGGTGGATCATCAGTGTTAGAACTAAAATTAGCATGTTTAAAGTGATTTTCATGCTTCCAGGGGCCCTAAACACAAGATTTATGGAATGGTTAAAAGTGCATGAAAATGGCCAATTTACTCACTCTGAGTTCTCAAAAAGGCTTTCTTCACCCCGGGAAGTTAATTAAATACCATTTGGAGGCATTTAATGTTCGAGCAAAAACGGCTGATTTTCGACAAAAGAGATAACACCCCCCCCATTACGTCATGCTTCAGAAATGTGGAAAATGGTCAGTTTTCAAATGTTTTATTTTTGAACGTCAGTTCACATTTGTAGGTGGATCATCAGTGTTAGAGCTAAAATTAGCATGTTTAAAGTGATTTTCATGCTTCCAGGGGCTCGGGAAGTGAACTAAATACTATTTGGAGGCATTTAATGTTCAAGCAAAAACGGCTGATTTTCGACAAAAGAGATAACCCCCCCCATTACCTCATGCTTCAGAAATGTGGAAAATGGTCCGTTTTCAAATGTTTTATTTTTGAACGTCAGTTCACATTTGTAGGTGGATCATCAGTGTTAGAGCTAAAATTAGCATGTTTAAAGTGATTTTCATGCTTCCAGGGGCTCGGGAAGTGAATTAAATACTATTTGGAGGCATTTAATGTTCAATCAAAAACAGCTGATTTTTGACAAAAGAGATAACACCCCCCCCCCCCCCCCCATTACGTCATGCTTCAGAAATGTGGAAAATGGTCCGTTTTCAAATGTTTTATTTTTGAACGTCAGTTCACATTTGTAGGTGGATCATCAGTGTTAGAGCTCAAATTAGCATGTTTAAAGTGGTTTTCATGCTTCCAGGGGCCCTAAACACAAGATTTATGGAATGGTTAAAAGTGCATGAAAATGGCCAATTTACTCACTCTGAGTTCTCAAAAAGGGTTTCTTCACCCAGGGAAGTTAATTAAATACCATTTGGAGGCATTTAATGTTCACGCAAAAACGTCTGATTTTCGACAAAAGAGATAACACCCCCCCATTACGTCATGCTTCAGAAATGTGGAAAATGGTCCGTTTTCAAATGTTTTATTTTTGAACGTCAGTTCACATTTGTAGGTGGATCATCAGTGTTAGAGCTAAAATTAGCATGTTTAAAGTGATTTTCATGCTACCAGGGGCTTGGGAAGTGAATTAAATACTATTTGGAGGCATTTAATGTTCAATCAAAAACAGCTGATTTTTGACAAAAGATATAACACCCCCCCATTACGTCATGCTTCAGAAATGTGGAAAATGGTCCGTTTTCATATGTTTTATTTTTGAACGTCAGTTCACATTTGTAGGTGGATCATCAGTGTTAGAGCTAAAATTAGCATGTTTAAAGTGATTTTCATCCTTCCAGGGGCCCTAAACACAAGATTTATGGAATGGTTAAAAGTGCATGAAAATGGCCAATTTACTCACTCTGAGTTCTCAAAAAGGCTTTCTTCACCCCGGGAAGTTAATTAAATACCATTTGGAGGCATTTAATGTTCGAGCAAAAACGGCTGATTTTCGACAAAAGAGATAACACCCCCCCCATTACGTCATGCTTCAGAAATGTGGAAAATGGTCAGTTTTCAAATGTTTTATTTTTGAACGTCAGTTCACATTTGTAGGTGGATCATCAGTGTTAGAGCTAAAATTAGCATGTTTAAAGTGATTTTCATGCTTCCAGGGGCTCGGGAAGTGAACTAAATACTATTTGGAGGCATTTAATGTTCAAGCAAAAACGGCTGATTTTCGACAAAAGAGATAACCCCCCCCATTACCTCATGCTTCAGAAATGTGGAAAATGGTCCGTTTTCAAATGTTTTATTTTTGAACGTCAGTTCACATTTGTAGGTGGATCATCAGTGTTAGAGCTAAAATTAGCATGTTTAAAGTGATTTTCATGCTTCCAGGGGCTCGGGAAGTGAATTAAATACTATTTGGAGGCATTTAATGTTCAATCAAAAACAGCTGATTTTTGACAAAAGAGATAACACCCCCCCCCCCCCATTACGTCATGCTTCAGAAATGTGGAAAATGGTCCGTTTTCAAATGTTTTATTTTTGAACGTCAGTTCACATTTGTAGGTGGATCATCAGTGTTAGAGCTCAAATTAGCATGTTTAAAGTGGTTTTCATGCTTCCAGGGGCCCTAAACACAAGATTTATGGAATGGTTAAAAGTGCATGAAAATGGCCAATTTACTCACTCTGAGTTCTCAAAAAGGGTTTCTTCACCCAGGGAAGTTAATTAAATACCATTTGGAGGCATTTAATGTTCACGCAAAAACGTCTGATTTTCGACAAAAGAGATAACACCCCCCATTACGTCATGCTTCAGAAATGTGGAAAATGGTCCGTTTTCAAATGTTTTATTTTTGAACGTCAGTTCACATTTGTAGGTGGATCATCAGTGTTAGAGCTAAAATTAGCATGTTTAAAGTGATTTTCATGCTACCAGGGGCTTGGGAAGTGAATTAAATACTATTTGGAGGCATTTAATGTTCAATCAAAAACAGCTGATTTTTGACAAAAGATATAACACCCCCCCATTACGTCATGCTTCAGAAATGTGGAAAATGGTCCGTTTTCATATGTTTTATTTTTGAACGTCAGTTCACATTTGTAGGTGGATCATCAGTGTTAGAGCTAAAATTAGCATGTTTAAAGTGATTTTCATGCTTCCAGGGGCTCGGGAAGTGAATTAAATACTATTTGGAGGCATTTAATGTTCAATCAAAAACAGCTGATTTTTGACAAAAGAGATAACACCCCCCCCCCCATTACGTCATGCTTCAGAAATGTGGAAAATGGTCCGTTTTCAAATGTTTTCTTTTTGAACGTCAGTTCACATTTGTAGGTGGATCATCAGTGTTAGAGCTCAAATTAGCATGTTTAAAGTGGTTTTCATGCTTCCAGGGGCCCTAAACACAAGATTTATGGAATGGTTAAAAGTGCATGAAAATGGCCAATTTACTCACTCTGAGTTCTCAAAAAGGGTTTCTTCACCCAGGGAAGTTAATTAAATACCATTTGGAGGCATTTAATGTTCACGCAAAAATTGCTGATTTTCGACAAAAGAGATAACACCCCCCCATTACGTCATGCTTCAGAAATGTGGAAAATGGTCCGTTTTCAAATGTTTTCTCTTTGAACGTCAGTTCACATTTGTAGGTGGATCATCAGTGTTAGAGCTAAAATTAGCATGTTTAAAGTGATTTTCATGCTTCCAGGGGCCCTAAACACAAGATTTATGGAATGGTTAAAAGTGCATGAAAATGGCCAATTTACTCACTCTTAGTTCTCAAAAAGGGTTTCTTCACCCAGGGAAGTTAATTAAATACCATTTGGAGGCATTTAATGTTCGAGCAAAAACGGCTGATTTTCGACAAAAGAGATAACACCCCCCCATTACGTCATGCTTCAGAAATGTGGAAAATGGTCCGTTTTCAAATGTTTTATTTTTGAACGTCAGTTCACATTTGTAGGTGGATCATCAGTGTTAGAGCTAAAATTAGCATGTTTAAAGTGGTTTTCATGCTTCCAGGGGCCCTAAACACAAGGTTTATGGAATGGTTAAAAGTGCATGAAAATGGCCAATTTACTCACTCTGAGTTCTCAAAAAGGGTTTCTTCACCCAGGGAAGTTAATTAAATAACTTTTGGAGGCATTTAATGTTCGAGCAAAAACGGCTGATTTTCGCCAAAAGAGATAACACCCCTCCATTACGTCATGCTTCAGAAATGAGGAAAATGGTCCGTTTTCAAATGTTTTATTTTTGAACGTCAGTTCACATTTGTAGGTGGATCATCAGTGTTAGAGCTAAAATTAGCATGTTTAAAGTGATTTTCATGCTTCCAGGGGCTCGGGAAGTGAATTAAATACTATTTGGAGGCATTTAATGTTCAATCAAAAACAGCTGATTTTTGACAAAAGAGATAACACCCCCCCATTACGTCATGCTTCAGAAATGTGGAAAATGGTCCGTTTTCAAATGTTTTATTTTTGAACGTCAGTTCACATTTGTAGGTGGATCATCAGTGTTAGAGCTAAAATTAGCATGTTTAAAGGGATTTTCATGCTTCCAGTGACTCGGGAAGCGAATTAAATACTATTTGGAGGCATTTAATGTTCAATCAAGAACAGCTGATTTTTGACAAAAGAGATAACACCCCCCCATTATGTCATGCTTCAGAAATGTGGAAAATGGTCCGTTTTCAAATGTTTTCTTTTTGAACATCAGTTCACATTTGTAGGTGGATCATCAGTGTTAGAGCTAAAATTAGCATGTTTAAAGTGATTTTCATGCTTCCAGGGGCCCTAAACACAAGATTTATGGAATGGTTAAAAGTGCATGAAAATGGCCAATTTACTCACTCTGAGTTCTCAAAAAGGCTTTCTTCACCCCGGGAAGTTAATTAAATACCATTTGGAGGCATTTAATGTTCGAGCAAAAACGGCTGATTTTCGACAAAAGAGATAACACCCCCCCATTACGTCATGCTTCAGAAATGTGGAAAATGGTCAGTTTTCAAATGTTTTATTTTTGAACGTCAGTTCACATTTGTAGGTGGATCATCAGTGTTAGAGCTAAAATTAGCATGTTTAAAGTGATTTTCATGCTTCCAGGGGCTCGGGAAGTGAACTAAATACTATTTGGAGGCATTTAATGTTCAAGCAAAAACGGCTGATTTTCGACAAAAGAGATAACCCCCCCCCCATTACGTCATGCTTCAGAAATGTGGAAAATGGTCCGTTTTCAAATGTTTTATTTTTGAACGTCAGTTCACATTTGTAGGTGGATCATCAGTGTTAGAGCTAAAATTAGCATGTTTAAAGTGATTTTCATGCTTCCAGGGGCTCGGGAAGTGAATTAAATACTATTTGGAGGCATATAATGTTCAATCAAAAACAGCTGATTTTTTACAAAAGAGATAACACCCCCCCCCCCATTACGTCATGCTTCAGAAATGTGGAAAATGGTCCGTTTTCAAATGTTTTATTTTTGAATGTCAGTTCACATTTGTAGTTGGATCATCAGTGTTAGAGCTAAAATTAGCATGTTTAAAGTGGTTTTCATGCTTCCAGGGGCACTAAACACAAGGTTTATGGAATGGTTAAAAGTGCATGAAAATGGCCAATTTACTCACTCTGAGTTCTCAAAAAGGGTTTCTTCACCCGGGAAGTTAATTAAATACCATTTGGAGGCATTTAATGTTCAAGCAAAAACGGCTGATTTTCGACAAAAGAGATAACACCCCCCCATTACGTCATGCTTCAGAAATGTGGAAAATGGTCCGTTTTCAAATGTTTTATTTTTGAACGTCAGTTCACATTTGTAGGTGGATCATCAGTGTTAGAGCTAAAATTAGCATGTTTAAAGTGATTTTCATGCTTCCAGGGTCTCATGAAGTGAATTAAATACTATTTGGAGGCATTGAATGTTCAAGCAAAAATGGCTGATTTTCGACAAAAGAGATAACACCCCCCCATTACGTCATGCTTCAGAAATGAGGAAAATGGTCCGTTTTCAAATGTTTTATTTTTGAACGTCAGTTCACATTTGTAGGTGGATCATCAGTGTTAGAGCTAAAATTAGCATGTTTAAAGTGATTTTCATGCTTCCAGGGGCTCGGGAAGTGAATTAAATACTATTTGGAGGCATTTAATGTTCAATCAAAAACAGCTGATTTTTGACAAAAGAGATAACACCCCCCCATTACGTCATGCTTCAGGAATGTGGAAAATGGTCAGTTTTCAAATGTTTTATTTTTGAACGTCAGTTCACATTTGTAGGTGGATCATCAGTGTTAGAGCTAAAATTAGCATGTTTAAATTGATTTTCATGCTTCCAGGGGCTCGGGAAGTGAATTAAATACTATTTGGAGGCATTTAATGTTCAATCAAAAACAGCTGATTTTTGACAAAAGAGATAACACCCCCAATTACGTCATGCTTCAGAAATGTGGAAAATGGTCCGTTTTCAAATGTTTTATTTTTGAACGTCAGTTTACATTTGTAGGTGGATCATCAGTGTTAGAGCTAAAATTAGCATGTTTAAAGTGATTTTCATGCTTCCAGGGGCTCGGGAAGTGAATTAAATACTATTTGGAGGCATTTAATGTTCAAGCAAAAACGGCTGATTTTCGACAAAAGAGATAACACCCCCTCATTACGCCATGCTTCAGAAATGTGGAAAATGGTCCGTTTTCAAATGTTTTATTTTTGAACGTCAGTTCACATTTGTAGGTGGATCATCAGTGTTAGAGCTAAAATTAGCATGTTTAAAGTGGTTTTCATGCTTCCAGGGGCCCTAAACACAAGATTTATGGAATGGTTAAAAGTGCATGAAAATGGCCAATTTACTCACTCTGAGTTCTCAAAAAGGGGTTCTTCACCCAGGGAAGTTAATTAAATACCATTTTGGAGGCATTTAATGTTCGAGCAAAAACGGCTGATTTTCGACAAAAGAGATAACACCCCCCCCATTACGTCATGCTTCAGAAATGTGGAAAATGGTCCGTTTTCAAATGTTTTATTTTTGAACGTCAGTTCACATTTGTAGGTGGATCATCAGTGTTAGAGCTAAAATTAGCATGTTTAAAGTGATTTTCATGCTTCCAGGGGCTAGGGAAGTGAATTAAATACTATTTGGAGACATTTAATGTTCAATCAAAAACAGCTGATTTTTGACAAAAGAGATAGCACCCCCCCATTACGTCATGCTTCAGAAATGTGGAAAATGGTCCGTTTTCAAATGTTTTATTTTTGAACGTCAGTTCACATTTGTAGGTGGATCATCAGTGTTAGAGCTAAAATTAGCATGTTTAAAGTGATTTTCATGCTTCCAGTGACTCGGGAAGTGAATTAAATACTATTTGGAGGCATTTAATGTTCAATCAAAAACAGCTGATTTTTGACAAAAGAGATAACACCCCCCCATTATGTCATGCTTCAGAAATGTGGAAAATGGTCCGTTTTCAAATGTTTTCTTTTTGAACGTCAGTTCACATTTGTAGGTGGATCATCAGTGTTAGAGCTAAAATTAGCATGTTTAAATTGATTTTCATGCTTCCAGGGGCTCGGGAAGTGAATTAAATACTATTTGGAGGCATTTAATGTTCAATCAAAAACAGCTGATTTTTGACAAAAGAGATAACACCCCCAATTACGTCATGCTTCAGAAATGTGGAAAATGGTCCGTTTTCAAATGTTTTATTTTTGAACGTCAGTTTACATTTGTAGGTGGATCATCAGTGTTAGAGCTAAAATTAGCATGTTTAAAGTGATTTTCATGCTTCCAGGGGCTCGGGAAGTGAATTAAATACTATTTGGAGGCATTTAATGTTCAAGCAAAAACGGCTGATTTTCGACAAAAGAGATAACACCCCCCCATTACGCCATGCTTCAGAAATGTGGAAAATGGTCCGTTTTCAAATGTTTTATTTTTGAACGTCAGTTCACATTTGTAGGTGGATCATCAGTGTTAGAGCTAAAATTAGCATGTTTAAAGTGGTTTTCATGCTTCCAGGGGCCCTAAACACAAGATTTATGGAATGGTTAAAAGTGCATGAAAATGGCCAATTTACTCACTCTGAGTTCTCAAAAAGGGGTTCTTCACCCAGGGAAGTTAATTAAATACCATTTTGGAGGCATTTAATGTTCGAGCAAAAACGGCTGATTTTCGACAAAAGAGATAACACCCCCCCCATTACGTCATGCTTCAGAAATGTGGAAAATGGTCCGTTTTCAAATGTTTTATTTTTAAACGTCAGTTCACATTTGTAGGTGGATCATCAGTGTTAGAGCTAAAATTAGCATGTTTAAAGTGATTTTCATGCTTCCAGGGGCTCAGGAAGTGAATTAAATACTATTTGGAGGCATTTAATGTTCAATCAAAAACAGCTGATTTTTGACAAAAGAGATAACACCCCCCCATTACGTCATGCTTCAGAAATGTGGAAAATGGTCCGTTTTCATATGTTTTATTTTTGAACGTCAGTTCACATTTGTAGGTGGATCATCAGTGTTAGAGCTAAAATTAGCATGTTTAAAGTGATTTTCATGCTTCCAGGGGCTCGGGAAGTGAATTAAATACTATTTGGAGGCATTTAATGTTCAATCAAAAACAGCTGATTTTTGACAAAAGAGATAACACCCCCCATTACGTCATGCTTCAGAAATGTGGAAAATGGTCCGTTTTCAAATGTTTTATTTTTGAACGTCAGTTCACATTTGTAGGTGGATCATCAGTGTTAGAGCTAAAATTAGCATGTTTAAAGTGATTTTCATGCTTCCAGGGGCTCGGGAAGTGAATTAAATACTATTTGGAGGCATTTAATGTTCAAGCAAAAATGGCTGATTTTCGACAAAAGAGATAACACCCCCCCATTACGTCATGCTTCAGAAATGAGGAAAATGGTCCGTTTTCAAATGTTTTATTTTTGAACGTCAGTTCACATTTGTAGGTGGATCATCAGTGTTAGAGCTAAAATTAGCATGTTTAAAGTGATTTTCATGCTTCCAGGGGCTCGGGAAGTGAATTAAATACTATTTGGAGGCATTTAATGTTCAATCAAAAACAGCTGATTTTTGACAAAAGAGATAACACCCCCCCATTACGTCATGCTTCAGGAATGTGGAAAATTATCCGTTTTCAAATGTTTTATTTTTGAACGTCAGTTCACATTTGTAGGTGGATCATCAGTGTTAGAGCTAAAATTAGCATGTTTAAAGTGATTTTCATGCTTCCAGGGGCTCGGGAAGTGAATTAAATACTATTTGGAGGCATTTAATGTTCAATCAAAAACAGCTGATTTTTGACAAAAGAGATAACACCCCCCATTACGTCATGCTTCAGAAATGTGGAAAATGGTCCGTTTTCAAATGTTTTATTTTTGAACGTCAGTTCACATTTGTAGGTGGATCATCAGTGTTAGAGCTAAAATTAGCATGTTTAAAGTGATTTTCATGCTTCCAGGGGCTCGGGAAGTGAATTAAATACTATTTGGAGGCATTTAATGTTCAAGCAAAAACGGCTGATTTTCGACAAAAGAGATAACACCCCCCCCATTACGCCATGCTTCACAAATGTGGAAAATGGTCCGTTTTCAAATGTTTTATTTTTGAACGTCAGTTCACATTTGTAGGTGGATCATCAGTGTTAGAGCTAAAATTAGCATGTTTAAAGTGGTTTTCATGCTTCCAGGGGCCCTAAACACAAGATTTATGGAATGGTTAAAAGTGCATGAAAATGGCCAATTTACTCACTCTGAGTTCTCAAAAAGGGGTTCTTCACCCAGGGAAGTTAATTAAATACCATTTTGGAGGCATTTAATGTTCGAGCAAAAACGGCTGATTTTCGACAAAAGAGATAACACCCCCCCCATTACGTCATGCTTCAGAAATGTGGAAAATGGTCAGTTTTCAAATGTTTTATTTTTGAACGTCAGTTCACATTTGTAGGTGGATCATCAGTGTTAGAGCTAAAATTAGCATGTTTAAAGTGATTTTCATGCTTCCAGGGGCTCGGGAAGTGAACTAAATACTATTTGGAGGCATTTAATGTTCAAGCAAAAACGGCTGATTTTCGACAAAAGAGATAACCCCCCCCATTACCTCATGCTTCAGAAATGTGGAAAATGGTCCGTTTTCAAATGTTTTATTTTTGAACGTCAGTTCACATTTGTAGGTGGATCATCAGTGTTAGAGCTAAAATTAGCATGTTTAAAGTGATTTTCATGCTTCCAGGGGCTCGGGAAGTGAATTAAATACTATTTGGAGGCATTTAATGTTCAATCAAAAACAGCTGATTTTTGACAAAAGAGATAACACCCCCCCCCCCCCCATTACGTCATGCTTCAGAAATGTGGAAAATGGTCCGTTTTCAAATGTTTTATTTTTGAACGTCAGTTCACATTTGTAGGTGGATCATCAGTGTTAGAGCTCAAATTAGCATGTTTAAAGTGGTTTTCATGCTTCCAGGGGCCCTAAACACAAGATTTATGGAATGGTTAAAAGTGCATGAAAATGGCCAATTTACTCACTCTGAGTTCTCAAAAAGGGTTTCTTCACCCAGGGAAGTTAATTAAATACCATTTGGAGGCATTTAATGTTCACGCAAAAACGTCTGATTTTCGACAAAAGAGATAACACCCCCCCATTACGTCATGCTTCAGAAATGTGGAAAATGGTCCGTTTTCAAATGTTTTATTTTTGAACGTCAGTTCACATTTGTAGGTGGATCATCAGTGTTAGAGCTAAAATTAGCATGTTTAAAGTGATTTTCATGCTACCAGGGGCTTGGGAAGTGAATTAAATACTATTTGGAGGCATTTAATGTTCAATCAAAAACAGCTGATTTTTGACAAAAGATATAACACCCCCCCATTACGTCATGCTTCAGAAATGTGGAAAATGGTCCGTTTTCATATGTTTTATTTTTGAACGTCAGTTCACATTTGTAGGTGGATCATCAGTGTTAGAGCTAAAATTAGCATGTTTAAAGTGATTTTCATCCTTCCAGGGGCCCTAAACACAAGATTTATGGAATGGTTAAAAGTGCATGAAAATGGCCAATTTACTCACTCTGAGTTCTCAAAAAGGCTTTCTTCACCCCGGGAAGTTAATTAAATACCATTTGGAGGCATTTAATGTTCGAGCAAAAACGGCTGATTTTCGACAAAAGAGATAACACCCCCCCCATTACGTCATGCTTCAGAAATGTGGAAAATGGTCAGTTTTCAAATGTTTTATTTTTGAACGTCAGTTCACATTTGTAGGTGGATCATCAGTGTTAGAGCTAAAATTAGCATGTTTAAAGTGATTTTCATGCTTCCAGGGGCTCGGGAAGTGAACTAAATACTATTTGGAGGCATTTAATGTTCAAGCAAAAACGGCTGATTTTCGACAAAAGAGATAACCCCCCCCATTACCTCATGCTTCAGAAATGTGGAAAATGGTCCGTTTTCAAATGTTTTATTTTTGAACGTCAGTTCACATTTGTAGGTGGATCATCAGTGTTAGAGCTAAAATTAGCATGTTTAAAGTGATTTTCATGCTTCCAGGGGCTCGGGAAGTGAATTAAATACTATTTGGAGGCATTTAATGTTCAATCAAAAACAGCTGATTTTTGACAAAAGAGATAACACCCCCCCCCCCCCCATTACGTCATGCTTCAGAAATGTGGAAAATGGTCCGTTTTCAAATGTTTTATTTTTGAACGTCAGTTCACATTTGTAGGTGGATCATCAGTGTTAGAGCTCAAATTAGCATGTTTAAAGTGGTTTTCATGCTTCCAGGGGCCCTAAACACAAGATTTATGGAATGGTTAAAAGTGCATGAAAATGGCCAATTTACTCACTCTGAGTTCTCAAAAAGGGTTTCTTCACCCAGGGAAGTTAATTAAATACCATTTGGAGGCATTTAATGTTCACGCAAAAACGTCTGATTTTCGACAAAAGAGATAACACCCCCCCATTACGTCATGCTTCAGAAATGTGGAAAATGGTCCGTTTTCAAATGTTTTATTTTTGAACGTCAGTTCACATTTGTAGGTGGATCATCAGTGTTAGAGCTAAAATTAGCATGTTTAAAGTGATTTTCATGCTACCAGGGGCTTGGGAAGTGAATTAAATACTATTTGGAGGCATTTAATGTTCAATCAAAAACAGCTGATTTTTGACAAAAGATATAACACCCCCCCATTACGTCATGCTTCAGAAATGTGGAAAATGGTCCGTTTTCATATGTTTTATTTTTGAACGTCAGTTCACATTTGTAGGTGGATCATCAGTGTTAGAGCTAAAATTAGCATGTTTAAAGTGATTTTCATGCTTCCAGGGGCTCGGGAAGTGAATTAAATACTATTTGGAGGCATTTAATGTTCAATCAAAAACAGCTGATTTTTGACAAAAGAGATAACACCCCCCCCCCCCATTACGTCATGCTTCAGAAATGTGGAAAATGGTCCGTTTTCAAATGTTTTCTTTTCGAACGTCAGTTCACATTTGTAGGTGGATCATCAGTGTTAGAGCTCAAATTAGCATGTTTAAAGTGGTTTTCATGCTTCCAGGGGCCCTAAACACAAGATTTATGGAATGGTTAAAAGTGCATGAAAATGGCCAATTTACTCACTCTGAGTTCTCAAAAAGGGTTTCTTCACCCAGGGAAGTTAATTAAATACCATTTGGAGGCATTTAATGTTCACGCAAAAATTGCTGATTTTCGACAAAAGAGATAACACCCCCCCATTACGTCATGCTTCAGAAATGTGGAAAATGGTCCGTTTTCAAATGTTTTCTCTTTGAACGTCAGTTCACATTTGTAGGTGGATCATCAGTGTTAGAGCTAAAATTAGCATGTTTAAAGTGATTTTCATGCTTCCAGGGGCCCTAAACACAAGATTTATGGAATGGTTAAAAGTGCATGAAAATGGCCAATTTACTCACTCTTAGTTCTCAAAAAGGGTTTCTTCACCCAGGGAAGTTAATTAAATACCATTTGGAGGCATTTAATGTTCGAGCAAAAACGGCTGATTTTCGACAAAAGAGATAACACCCCCCCATTACGTCATGCTTCAGAAATGTGGAAAATGGTCCGTTTTCAAATGTTTTATTTTTGAACGTCAGTTCACATTTGTAGGTGGATCATCAGTGTTAGAGCTAAAATTAGCATGTTTAAAGTGGTTTTCATGCTTCCAGGGGCCCTAAACACAAGGTTTATGGAATGGTTAAAAGTGCATGAAAATGGCCAATTTACTCACTCTGAGTTCTCAAAAAGGGTTTCTTCACCCAGGGAAGTTAATTAAATAACTTTTGGAGGCATTTAATGTTCGAGCAAAAACGGCTGATTTTCGCCAAAAGAGATAACACCCCTCCATTACGTCATGCTTCAGAAATGAGGAAAATGGTCCGTTTTCAAATGTTTTATTTTTGAACGTCAGTTCACATTTGTAGGTGGATCATCAGTGTTAGAGCTAAAATTAGCATGTTTAAAGTGATTTTCATGCTTCCAGGGGCTCGGGAAGTGAATTAAATACTATTTGGAGGCATTTAATGTTCAATCAAAAACAGCTGATTTTTGACAAAAGAGATAACACCCCCCCATTACGTCATGCTTCAGAAATGTGGAAAATGGTCCGTTTTCAAATGTTTTATTTTTGAACGTCAGTTCACATTTGTAGGTGGATCATCAGTGTTAGAGCTAAAATTAGCATGTTTAAAGGGATTTTCATGCTTCCAGTGACTCGGGAAGCGAATTAAATACTATTTGGAGGCATTTAATGTTCAATCAAGAACAGCTGATTTTTGACAAAAGAGATAACACCCCCCCATTATGTCATGCTTCAGAAATGTGGAAAATGGTCCGTTTTCAAATGTTTTCTTTTTGAACATCAGTTCACATTTGTAGGTGGATCATCAGTGTTAGAGCTAAAATTAGCATGTTTAAAGTGATTTTCATGCTTCCAGGGGCCCTAAACACAAGATTTATGGAATGGTTAAAAGTGCATGAAAATGGCCAATTTACTCACTCTGAGTTCTCAAAAAGGCTTTCTTCACCCCGGGAAGTTAATTAAATACCATTTGGAGGCATTTAATGTTCGAGCAAAAACGGCTGATTTTCGACAAAAGAGATAACACCCCCCCATTACGTCATGCTTCAGAAATGTGGAAAATGGTCAGTTTTCAAATGTTTTATTTTTGAACGTCAGTTCACATTTGTAGGTGGATCATCAGTGTTAGAGCTAAAATTAGCATGTTTAAAGTGATTTTCATGCTTCCAGGGGCTCGGGAAGTGAACTAAATACTATTTGGAGGCATTTAATGTTCAAGCAAAAACGGCTGATTTTCGACAAAAGAGATAACCCCCCCCCCATTACGTCATGCTTCAGAAATGTGGAAAATGGTCCGTTTTCAAATGTTTTATTTTTGAACGTCAGTTCACATTTGTAGGTGGATCATCAGTGTTAGAGCTAAAATTAGCATGTTTAAAGTGATTTTCATGCTTCCAGGGGCTCGGGAAGTGAATTAAATACTATTTGGAGGCATATAATGTTCAATCAAAAACAGCTGATTTTTTACAAAAGAGATAACACCCCCCCCCCCCATTACGTCATGCTTCAGAAATGTGGAAAATGGTCCGTTTTCAAATGTTTTATTTTTGAATGTCAGTTCACATTTGTAGTTGGATCATCAGTGTTAGAGCTAAAATTAGCATGTTTAAAGTGGTTTTCATGCTTCCAGGGGCACTAAACACAAGGTTTATGGAATGGTTAAAAGTGCATGAAAATGGCCAATTTACTCACTCTGAGTTCTCAAAAAGGGTTTCTTCACCCGGGAAGTTAATTAAATACCATTTGGAGGCATTTAATGTTCAAGCAAAAACGGCTGATTTTCGACAAAAGAGATAACACCCCCCCATTACGTCATGCTTCAGAAATGTGGAAAATGGTCCGTTTTCAAATGTTTTATTTTTGAACGTCAGTTCACATTTGTAGGTGGATCATCAGTGTTAGAGCTAAAATTAGCATGTTTAAAGTGATTTTCATGCTTCCAGGGTCTCATGAAGTGAATTAAATACTATTTGGAGG
Organism: Lissotriton vulgaris; assembly: GCF_964263255.1. Taxonomy (NCBI): domain Eukaryota; kingdom Metazoa; phylum Chordata; class Amphibia; order Caudata; family Salamandridae; genus Lissotriton; species Lissotriton vulgaris. The sequence goes on along the minus strand of NW_028255042.1, from coordinate 968,397 downwards.
CATTGAATGTTCAAGCAAAAATGGCTGATTTTCGACAAAAGAGATAACACCCCCCCATTACGTCATGCTTCAGAAATGAGGAAAATGGTCCGTTTTCAAATGTTTTATTTTTGAACGTCAGTTCACATTTGTAGGTGGATCATCAGTGTTAGAGCTAAAATTAGCATGTTTAAAGTGATTTTCATGCTTCCAGGGGCTCGGGAAGTGAATTAAATACTATTTGGAGGCATTTAATGTTCAATCAAAAACAGCTGATTTTTGACAAAAGAGATAACACCCCCCCATTACGTCATGCTTCAGGAATGTGGAAAATGGTCAGTTTTCAAATGTTTTATTTTTGAACGTCAGTTCACATTTGTAGGTGGATCATCAGTGTTAGAGCTAAAATTAGCATGTTTAAATTGATTTTCATGCTTCCAGGGGCTCGGGAAGTGAATTAAATACTATTTGGAGGCATTTAATGTTCAATCAAAAACAGCTGATTTTTGACAAAAGAGATAACACCCCCAATTACGTCATGCTTCAGAAATGTGGAAAATGGTCCGTTTTCAAATGTTTTATTTTTGAACGTCAGTTTACATTTGTAGGTGGATCATCAGTGTTAGAGCTAAAATTAGCATGTTTAAAGTGATTTTCATGCTTCCAGGGGCTCGGGAAGTGAATTAAATACTATTTGGAGGCATTTAATGTTCAAGCAAAAACGGCTGATTTTCGACAAAAGAGATAACACCCCCTCATTACGCCATGCTTCAGAAATGTGGAAAATGGTCCGTTTTCAAATGTTTTATTTTTGAACGTCAGTTCACATTTGTAGGTGGATCATCAGTGTTAGAGCTAAAATTAGCATGTTTAAAGTGGTTTTCATGCTTCCAGGGGCCCTAAACACAAGATTTATGGAATGGTTAAAAGTGCATGAAAATGGCCAATTTACTCACTCTGAGTTCTCAAAAAGGGGTTCTTCACCCAGGGAAGTTAATTAAATACCATTTTGGAGGCATTTAATGTTCGAGCAAAAACGGCTGATTTTCGACAAAAGAGATAACACCCCCCCCATTACGTCATGCTTCAGAAATGTGGAAAATGGTCCGTTTTCAAATGTTTTATTTTTGAACGTCAGTTCACATTTGTAGGTGGATCATCAGTGTTAGAGCTAAAATTAGCATGTTTAAAGTGATTTTCATGCTTCCAGGGGCTAGGGAAGTGAATTAAATACTATTTGGAGACATTTAATGTTCAATCAAAAACAGCTGATTTTTGACAAAAGAGATAGCACCCCCCCATTACGTCATGCTTCAGAAATGTGGAAAATGGTCCGTTTTCAAATGTTTTATTTTTGAACGTCAGTTCACATTTGTAGGTGGATCATCAGTGTTAGAGCTAAAATTAGCATGTTTAAAGTGATTTTCATGCTTCCAGTGACTCGGGAAGTGAATTAAATACTATTTGGAGGCATTTAATGTTCAATCAAAAACAGCTGATTTTTGACAAAAGAGATAACACCCCCCCATTATGTCATGCTTCAGAAATGTGGAAAATGGTCCGTTTTCAAATGTTTTCTTTTTGAACGTCAGTTCACATTTGTAGGTGGATCATCAGTGTTAGAGCTAAAATTAGCATGTTTAAATTGATTTTCATGCTTCCAGGGGCTCGGGAAGTGAATTAAATACTATTTGGAGGCATTTAATGTTCAATCAAAAACAGCTGATTTTTGACAAAAGAGATAACACCCCCAATTACGTCATGCTTCAGAAATGTGGAAAATGGTCCGTTTTCAAATGTTTTATTTTTGAACGTCAGTTTACATTTGTAGGTGGATCATCAGTGTTAGAGCTAAAATTAGCATGTTTAAAGTGATTTTCATGCTTCCAGGGGCTCGGGAAGTGAATTAAATACTATTTGGAGGCATTTAATGTTCAAGCAAAAACGGCTGATTTTCGACAAAAGAGATAACACCCCCCCATTACGCCATGCTTCAGAAATGTGGAAAATGGTCCGTTTTCAAATGTTTTATTTTTGAACGTCAGTTCACATTTGTAGGTGGATCATCAGTGTTAGAGCTAAAATTAGCATGTTTAAAGTGGTTTTCATGCTTCCAGGGGCCCTAAACACAAGATTTATGGAATGGTTAAAAGTGCATGAAAATGGCCAATTTACTCACTCTGAGTTCTCAAAAAGGGGTTCTTCACCCAGGGAAGTTAATTAAATACCATTTTGGAGGCATTTAATGTTCGAGCAAAAACGGCTGATTTTCGACAAAAGAGATAACACCCCCCCCATTACGTCATGCTTCAGAAATGTGGAAAATGGTCCGTTTTCAAATGTTTTATTTTTAAACGTCAGTTCACATTTGTAGGTGGATCATCAGTGTTAGAGCTAAAATTAGCATGTTTAAAGTGATTTTCATGCTTCCAGGGGCTCAGGAAGTGAATTAAATACTATTTGGAGGCATTTAATGTTCAATCAAAAACAGCTGATTTTTGACAAAAGAGATAACACCCCCCCATTACGTCATGCTTCAGAAATGTGGAAAATGGTCCGTTTTCATATGTTTTATTTTTGAACGTCAGTTCACATTTGTAGGTGGATCATCAGTGTTAGAGCTAAAATTAGCATGTTTAAAGTGATTTTCATGCTTCCAGGGGCTCGGGAAGTGAATTAAATACTATTTGGAGGCATTTAATGTTCAATCAAAAACAGCTGATTTTTGACAAAAGAGATAACACCCCCCATTACGTCATGCTTCAGAAATGTGGAAAATGGTCCGTTTTCAAATGTTTTATTTTTGAACGTCAGTTCACATTTGTAGGTGGATCATCAGTGTTAGAGCTAAAATTAGCATGTTTAAAGTGATTTTCATGCTTCCAGGGGCTCGGGAAGTGAATTAAATACTATTTGGAGGCATTTAATGTTCAAGCAAAAATGGCTGATTTTCGACAAAAGAGATAACACCCCCCCATTACGTCATGCTTCAGAAATGAGGAAAATGGTCCGTTTTCAAATGTTTTATTTTTGAACGTCAGTTCACATTTGTAGGTGGATCATCAGTGTTAGAGCTAAAATTAGCATGTTTAAAGTGATTTTCATGCTTCCAGGGGCTCGGGAAGTGAATTAAATACTATTTGGAGGCATTTAATGTTCAATCAAAAACAACTGATTTTTGACAAAAGAGATAACACCCCCCCATTACGTCATGCTTCAGGAATGTGGAAAATTATCCGTTTTCAAATGTTTTATTTTTGAACGTCAGTTCACATTTGTAGGTGGATCATCAGTGTTAGAGCTAAAATTAGCATGTTTAAAGTGATTTTCATGCTTCCAGGGGCTCGGGAAGTGAATTAAATACTATTTGGAGGCATTTAATGTTCAATCAAAAACAGCTGATTTTTGACAAAAGAGATAACACCCCCCATTACGTCATGCTTCAGAAATGTGGAAAATGGTCCGTTTTCAAATGTTTTATTTTTGAACGTCAGTTCACATTTGTAGGTGGATCATCAGTGTTAGAGCTAAAATTAGCATGTTTAAAGTGATTTTCATGCTTCCAGGGGCTCGGGAAGTGAATTAAATACTATTTGGAGGCATTTAATGTTCAAGCAAAAACGGCTGATTTTCGACAAAAGAGATAACACCCCCCCCATTACGCCATGCTTCACAAATGTGGAAAATGGTCCGTTTTCAAATGTTTTATTTTTGAACGTCAGTTCACATTTGTAGGTGGATCATCAGTGTTAGAGCTAAAATTAGCATGTTTAAAGTGGTTTTCATGCTTCCAGGGGCCCTAAACACAAGATTTATGGAATGGTTAAAAGTGCATGAAAATGGCCAATTTACTCACTCTGAGTTCTCAAAAAGGGGTTCTTCACCCAGGGAAGTTAATTAAATACCATTTTGGAGGCATTTAATGTTCGAGCAAAAACGGCTGATTTTCGACAAAAGAGATAACACCCCCCCCATTACGTCATGCTTCAGAAATGTGGAAAATGGTCCGTTTTCAAATGTTTTATTTTTGAACGTCAGTTCACATTTGTAGGTGGATCATCAGTGTTAAAGCTAAAATTAGCATGTTTAAAGTGATTTTCATGCTTCCAGGGGCTCGGGAAGTGAATTAAATACTATTTGGAGGCATTTAATGTTCAATCAAAAACAGCTGATTTTTGACAAAAGAGATAACACCCCCCCATTACGTCATGCTTCAGAAATGTGGAAAATGGTCCGTTTTCAAATGTTTTCTTTTTGAACGTCAGTTCACATTTGTAGGTGGATCATCAGTGTTAGAGCTAAAATTAGCATGTTTAAAGTGATTTTCATGCTTCCAGGGGCCCTAAACACAAGATTTATGGAATGGTTAAAAGTGCATGAAAATGGCCAATTTACTCACTCTGAGTTCTCAAAAAGGGTTTCTTCACCCAGGGAAGTTAATTAAATACCATTTGGAGGCATTTAATGTTCGAGCAAAAACGGCTGATTTTCGACAAAAGAGATAACACCCCCCATTACGTCATGCTTCAGAAATGTGGAAAATGGTCCGTTTTCAAATGTTTTATTTTTGAATGTCAGTTCACATTTGTAGGTGGATCATCAGTGTTAGAGCTAAAATTAGCATGTTTAAAGTGGTTTTCATGCTTCTAGGGGCACTAAACACAAGGTTTATGGAATGGTTAAAAGTGCATGAAAATGGCCAATTTACTCACTCTGAGTTCTCAAAAAGGGTTTCTTCACCCAGGGAAGTTAATTAAATACCTTTTGGAGGCATTTAATGTTCGAGCAAAAACGGCTGATTTTCGCCAAAAGAGATAACACCCATCCATTACGTCATGCTTCAGAAATGAGGAAAATAGTCCGTTTTCAAATGTTTTATTTTTGAACGTCAGTTCACATTTGTAGGTGGATCATCAGTGTTAGAGCTAAAATTAGCATGTTTAAAGTGATTTTCATGCTTCCAGGGGCTCGGGAAGTGAATTAAATACTATTTGGAGGCATTTAATGTTCAATCAAAAACAGCTGATTTTTGACAAAAGAGATAACACCCCCCCATTACGTCATGCTTCAGAAATGTGGAAAATGGTCCGTTTTCAAATGTTTTATTTTTGAACGTCAGTTCACATTTGTAGGTGGATCATCAGTGTTAGAGCTAAAATTAGCATGTTTAAAGTGATTTTCATGCTTCCAGTGACTCGGGAAGTGAATTAAATACTATTTGGAGGCATTTAATGTTCAATCAAAAACAGCTGATTTTTGACAAAAGAGATAACACCCCCCCATTATGTCATGCTTCAGAAATGTGGAAAATGGTCCGTTTTCAAATGTTTTCTTTTTGAACGTCAGTTCACATTTGTAGGTGGATCATCAGTGTTAGAGCTAAAATTAGCATGTTTAAAGTGGTTTTCATGCTTCCAGGGGCCCTAAACACAAGATTTATGGAATGGTTAAAAGTGCATGAAAATGGCCAATTTACTCACTCTGAGTTCTCAAAAAGGCTTTCTTCACCCCGGGAAGTATACCATTTGGAGGCATTTAATGTTCGAGCAAAAACGGCTGATTTTCGACAAAAGAGATAACACCCCCCCATTACGTCATGCTTCAGAAATGTGGAAAATGGTCCGTTTTCAAATGTTTTATTTTTGAACGTCAGTTCACATTTGTAGGTGGATCATCAGTGTTAGAGCTAAAATTAGCATGTTTAAAGGGATTTTCATGCTTCCAGGGGCTCGGGAAGTGAATTAAATACTATTTGGAGGCATTTAATGTTCAATCAAAAACAGCTGATTTTTGACAAAAGAGATAACACCCCCCCCCCCCCATTACGTCATGCTTCAGAAATGTGGAAAATGGTCCGTTTTCAAATGTTTTATTTTTGAACGTCAGTTCACATTTGTAAGTGGATCATCAGTGTTAGAGCTAAAATTAGCATGTTTAAAGGGATTTTCATGCTTCCAGGGGCTCGGGAAGTGAATTAAATACTATTTGGAGGCATTTAATGTTCAATCAAAAACAGCTGATTTTTGACAAAAGAGATAACACCCCCCCATTACGTCATGCTTCAGAAATGTGGAAAATGGTCCGTTTTCAAATGTTTTATTTTTGAACGTCAGTTCACATTTGTAGGTGGATCATCAGTGTTAGAGCTAAAATTAGCATGTTTAAAGTGGTTTTCATGCTTCCAGGGGCCCTAAACACAAGATTTATGGAATGGTTAAAAGTGCATGAAAATGGCCAATTTACTCACTCTGAGTTCTCAAAAAGGGTTTCTTCACCCAGGGAAGTTAATTAAATACCATTTGGAGGCATTTAATGTTCACGCAAAAACGGCTGATTTTCGACAAAAGAGATAACACCCCCCCATTACGTCATGCTTCAGAAATGTGGAAAATGGTCCGTTTTCAAATGTTTTATTTTTGAACGTCAGTTCACATTTGTAGGTGGATCATCAGTGTTAGAGCTAAAATTAGCATGTTTAAAGTGGTTTTCATGCTTCCAGGGGCCCTAAACACAAGGTTTATGGAATGGTTAAAAGTGCATGAAAATGGCCAATTTACTCACTCTGAGTTCTCAAAAAGGGTTTCTTCACCCAGGGAAGTTAATTAAATACCTTTTGGAGGCATTTAATGTTCGAGCAAAAACGGCTGATTTTCGCCAAAAGAGATAACACCCCTCCATCACGTCATGCTTCAGAAATGAGGAAAATGGTCCGTTTTCAAATGTTTTATTTTTGAACGTCAGTTCACATTTGTAGGTGGATCATCAGTGTTAGAGCTAAAATTAGCATGTTTAAAGTGATTTTCATGCTTCCAGGGGCTCGGGAAGTGAATTAAATACTATTTGGAGGCATTTAATGTTCAATCAAAAACAGCTGATTTTTGACAAAAGAGATAACACCCCCCCATTACGTCATGCTTCAGAAATGTGGAAAATGGTCCGTTTTTAAATGTTTTATTTTTGAATGTCAGTTCACATTTGTAGGTGGATCATCAGTGTTAGAGCTAAAATTAGCATGTTTAAAGTGATTTTCATGCTTCCAGGGGCTCGGGAAGTGAACTAAATACTATTTGGAGGCATTTAATGTTCAAGCAAAAACGGCTGATTTTCGACAAAAGAGATAACCCCCCCCCCCTATTACGTCATGCTTCAGAAATGTGGAAAATGGTCCGTTTTCAAATGTTTTATTTTTGAACGTCAGTTCACATTTGTAGGTGGATCATCAGTGTTAGAGCTAAAATTAGCATGTTTAAAGTGGTTTTCATGCTTCCAGGGGCCCTAAACACAAGATTTATGGAATGGTTAAAAGTGCATGAAAATGGCCAATTTACTCACTCTGAGTTCTCAAAAAGGGTTTCTTCACCCAGGGAAGTTAATTAAATACCATTTGGAGGCATTTAATGTTCACGCAAAAACGGCTGATTTTCGACAAAAGAGATAACACCCCCCCATTACGTCATGCTTCAGAAATGTGGAAAATGGTCCGTTTTCAAATGTTTTATTTTTGAACGTCAGTTCACATTTGTAGGTGGATCATCAGTGTTAGAGCTAAAATTAGCATGTTTAAAGTGATTTTCATGCTTCCAGGGGCTCGGGAAGTGAATTAAATACTATTTGGAGGCATTTAATGTTCAATCAAAAACAGCTGATTTTTGACAAAAGAGATAACACCCCCCCATTACGTCATGCTTCAGAAATGTGGAAAATGGTCCGTTTTCATATGTTTTATTTTTGAACGTCAGTTCACATTTGTAGGTGGATCATCAGTGTTAGAGCTAAAATTAGCATGTTTAAAGTGATTTTCATGCTTCCAGGGGCTCGGGAAGTGAATTAATGGAAAGGGGCGACCACTCGGTCCCCCCGAACGTATGGTGGAGTACCCCGATCCCCCCGGGAGGCCATCTTGGGCGGGAGGCGAGTCTCGGCTGGTATGCCCGAAGCGGCGTAGCTGGGGCGCGCCTTTTCCCGCCCTGGAGTGCGTTGTCCTAGACGCTGACGCCGCCGGCCACGCCCCCGGAGGCAGGCGGAGGCGGGTTTACGCCCGCCCGAAGATGGATAAAAGGAGCAACAAGCCAAGAAAGCATCCTCTTGTTCCTGTGCTCTGAAGCTGCACCTCCCCACGAAGAGCCAATTTTGAGCGTTGTAATTTTGTTCTTGTTTTACAGATATCTGCGTAGGAGAATGCCGGGCAAGAAGGTCGGAAAGCGGGTCGGTACCGATCAGATGCTCCGCATGCTCATAAAGGAGGTTGCCGATTTGAAGAAACAGATGGCGGAGAGGAACAGGGAGGGAGGCCCGAAGCGAATCGTCGGACCAGCTTTGCCGGGAGTAGTCCCAAGCGGGAGAGGCAAGAGGTCCAAGAGGGGGGCACCTGGGGGGGAGACCCCGGTTCCCGATACACCGATAGAGGAGCCAACCCCGGTTCCGAAGGAGGGGCATCCGATCCCCGTGGTAGTCACCCCCGTGAACGGGGAAGATATGCCTCCCGAGTTGGCTGCACAACTGGCAGCGTGGTTGGGAAAAGATAGTGAGGGCACCACAGCGGACGACGCCAGGGCAGTAATGAGACAATTGCGGGAATCTAGAGAGGCTGCGAAGGCACCATCTTCTGTTCCCCCACAGGTTCCGGTGGCTGAGATTGCAGCAGGCGCGAGTTCGGCAGCAAGTACGGCACCTAGTTCAGGTAAGCGGCTACTGCCGATTGCGGGGGAGGGGTCTGTACCCTCACGAAGGGAGAAAGTGGCCCAGCATGTTCCACTCGAAATTAAGGAAAAGATTTGGGCTGATAAGTATGTGAACATGTTTTCTTTGCTTACTGACCATTACGAGATTGAGCATGTGAAGGGCCAGAAGGAGCTTATGCATCCGAGTGTTTGGCGCGCAAAAATGGCCGCCTTTAAGGTCAGCGAGAACATAGGTACTTGGGGCAGAGCGTTTGGCATTTTCACCTCCATTATGGGTGAGCGTAGGCCTGAGTTGTTGACTGAATTACCTATTTATCAGACACGTATCATGGAATATTCTCTAGCGTACGAGGGCAATCAGTGGTTTTGTTATGACAATATTTTTAGGAAGGCTAAGGAACACGACTCAGCCCTAACGTGGGATTGTTATGACTCCATTTCTTGGCAAAAAATGGAGAATTCTGGCATGTTAAAGGTACCATTGTCGGGGGGTATCGGGGGTGAGTCTTCTCGCCAAACCTCTGGGACACCCTTTCGGACGGGTGCAGGTAACAAGCATCACTCAAAGTCAAGTGGCAACGCAGGTAAAAAGGGGATTTGTTGGAATTTTAACAGGGGAAAATGTACAAGGCCTCAGGGGTCATGCAAGTTTAAACACGAGTGTGGGGTGTGTGGACAGTCCTCTCATCCCGAGACCATGTGCAGAGCCAAAACGGGTGATAACAGTGGTAGGGGAAGTGCCAAACAGGTCTGAAATAGTCCGAGGGGCGCCTTTACCTACCCCGGTTGATACCATGGCAATGATTCCTTGGCTCAATGAATACCCGGATCATGTCTCCGCTGGGGTGTTGCGAGACGGGTTTTCGTATGGTTTCCGCATTCCAGTGGGGGATTTTCAGGGTAAAACGAGTTGTAAGAACCAACTGTCGGTCCGGCAGCATACGGCGGTGGTACAGATAAAGATTGGGAAAGAGGTGACTCGAGGGCGGGTTGCCGGTCCATTCGAGTTACCACCGGTGGCTAACTTTGTTTGTTCCCCCTTAGGGGTGGTCCCCAAGAAGGACCCGGGTGAGTTTAGGCTAATACATAATTTATCAGCCCCACGAGGTCTTTCCGTGAATGCTGCAATAGACCCGGAAGTGTGTTCGGTGCGGTACGCATCTTTCGATGAGGCCGTCGCCATGTTGAATCGCCTGGGGCCCGGAGCGCTGATGGCCAAATCGGACATCGAGTCAGCGTTCCGGTTGCTCCCGGTACACCCAGATGATCAGCGTCTCCTTGGTTTCATGTTTCAGGGTCGATATTATATGGATAAATGTATGCCAATGGGTTGCTCCATATCTTGTGCTTATTTTGAAAAGTTCAGTTGTTTTTTGCAATGGGTATTCACAAGAAAGACGGGTTTTCAGCATGTGATGCATTATCTCAATGACTTTCTGTTCCTGGGGGCAGCCGGGGATCCAGAATGTGGACAGGCTGTAAAAGAGTTTTGTGTCTTAATGAATCACTTTGGCGTGCCATTGGCACCAGGTAAGACGGTGGGTCCCTCGACTTCACTCGAGTTTCTGGGGATCGAGGTCGACTCGGAGGAAGGTTGTTTTCGGTTGCCCAAAGAGAAGGTGTTGAAATTCAGGGCATCCCTTGAAACATGTATTCGAAAGACTAAGGTAAACCTGCATCAATTGCAACAAACGGTGGGCCAGTTGAATTTTGCCCTTAGAGTAATTCCAATGGCCCGCCCCTTTTCCCGCTCGATTGCACAAGCCATGGTCGGCCTTAAGGAAGGACATCACCGCACGAGGCTTTCCGCAGAGATTCGCCAGGACATGCGCATTTGGTTGGCATTCCTGGCGGATTTCAATGGTCGAGTTGTCTGGAACAAGCCGGCGGTGTCCTCCGAGGAGCTGGGGCTGTGGACAGATTCGGCGGGGAGTATAGGTTTTGGAGCCATATTCGGTACGCAATGGTCGGCTCAGAAATGGCCGTCATGGTGGCACGAGTGCGGGCTGACAAGTAACATTGCTTTCCTCGAGCTCTTCCCTATTTTGGTGGCCCTGAAAACATGGCCTGAGGGGTTCCGAGATCACTCTGTGGTGTTCTGGTCTGATAACATGACCGTGGTTGAGTGTATCAATAGTCAGGCAGCACGTTGTAAATGGATTCTAAGACTGCTTAAAGAAATTGTATTGTTGTGTATGCAGTTGAATGTGCTCTTTAGGGCGCGACATGTCCCAGGGGTGCTGAACCAAGCGGCTGATGCGCTTTCTCGTTTCCATATGCAGGCCTTCTGGGGTTTTCTGCCCACAGCGGACCCGGTGGCGGCACCCTTTCCCGAAGCTCTCTGGTCTCTCGGTGCCCCGAACTACAAAACCTCGTGGGAGAGAGTTTAGCACCCAGGACAAGGAAGGCATATGAAGGGGCGTTTCATTCCTATTGTTCCTTTTTGGGTTCAGCTAGGGGGGAGCTTTGGGGCCAGGAAGAGTTTGTCGTAAAATTTTTGCTGTCCTTACATCAGGCAGGCAAATCAGTAGCTACGGCCCAGAGGCATCGGGCCGCCATCTCCTTTATGGCAAAGGCTCATGGGATCCAGGACCCGACAGCGTCTTTCGTGGTGCAGAAAGCGCTACGTGGGTGGCAACGCCTTGAGGGTCGCAGAATAGATGAGAGACACCCGATATGTCTGGATAGGTTGGCCCTGTTATTTTCCGTACTCCCTGCGACGTGTTCATCCCAGTATGAAACAGTGTTATTCCGAGCCGCTTTTGCATTAGCATTCCATGGGGCTATGCGGGTTAGCAAACTGGTGGCGAAGAACAAGCAGGATACGGTGGGGGGACTGTGCCGAGAGCACATTCAGGTTAAGATGGAGAGGATGACTGTCTCGTTTGTCAGGTCCAAGGCCGATCAGGGTGCGATTGGGGACTGCATAGTCATACATAGGATTCCCGGATCTCCCATGTGCCCTGTTGTTTGCGTAGAGGAATATTTAGCGCAGAGGGTGGCATCATGGGGGGGGACCTTGTTGAGACACTCTGACGCCACCCCACTGACGAGGTTTCAGTTCCAGCGGGTGCTTTCAATGTCAATTTCGGCCGCGGGCTTGAAACCCGGCGAGTTTGGGACTCATTCCTTTCGGATAGGGGCTGCTACCGAAGCTACAGCCAGGGGTCTGAGTGTGGAAAAAGTGAAACGTTTGGGGCGTTGGTCCTCGAATTGTTACAAGAGGTATGTGCGGTTGCACATGTTGTGAAGCGGTAATCATGTACTCACGCTTCTTGTTTTTGTTTGGTTTACAGTTTCGCAAGCTTACGAGGCGGGGCGGACTGAGCAGTCGACCCGACACCTGGGAACCACCGGTCAGACATCACCGGCTGCGGAAAAAGTGGTGTGGGTCGTGGGCCACTCATACGTGAGGCGTGCCGCGGACGTATTCGAAGCAGGTGACATGATTCACATGGCTGGGGAATACGGGTACAGGGTGACCTTCCATGGAAGGGGCGGGCTCTGTATTGACCAGTTTCAATCCTTTTTCGAGGGTTTGTTAGGGCGGACAAGGTCACCGCCGTCTATAATCATAGTCCATCTTGGGGGTAATGATTTGGTGACCACTGGTAGACGACTGCTTCTCGAGGCAATGCTTTCCACTGTAAGTTGGTTGGCGAGAAGAGTTCCAGGGTGCACAATTGCATGGTCCCATGATTCCACGAAAAGTGTGGCCGGGGCGATTTCGGTTTCTGCTCTGAATCACTCAGTAAAGAAAGTAAATAACAAGTTGGGTAGATTGTTTCGTTCAAGGGCACTGCATTCTATTCCGCATGGTTGTATCAAGGGGGACAGTATGTATTTGGGTGATGGGGTCCATTTGTCCCGGGTGGGGAATGAGTTACTCATAGGGGACCTCATAGCTTGGCTAAAGAGTTTGAAACATGACCTTTAGGCAGGAGTTGTTGTGGGGGGTCCGGATAGCCGGTCAACTATCCGGCCTGTGGCGGTAAGGTCATGATCGGTGAGCAGTAATTGGAAGATCCCTATGGGGGGGTGTCACCCATTACGGATGGGAGTGCCCGGGGGAGGTGGCCATTGGCCCCTCAACGGGGAGGCGGTCCCTTCTAAGGATGGGCCGCCGAAAGGAAAGGAAAGGCGGTCAAGGCCCCTTCCTTGATAGGAGGGGCTACGGGCCCTCCTGGGGAATTTTCCAGGGCCAGGACACCTGCGACGGCAGATGTGGTAAGTTGTGTGGGGTGGGGAGGGGGTTTACGCTACCTTCTAGACACCTCACACGAGTCCTCGGACGACCTTTAAATGGCGTCGAGTTCATTGGGGCCCCCGTCAAGTCAAGGGAAATTGGTAGATGCATTTGAGGTACAGCCTCTGTGCGGTCGCCCCTCCCAAGTGGGGGGGGGTAATTCTGGTTTAGGGATCTGACACCGGTTACGACCTTGCCGTTGGCCCTTAACGTTAGGATGTACAATTTCAAGTTAAATGTTTTGTAGGATGTTAGTTCGGCTAGGAGAAACCTTTGTATTAGAAATATGTTAAGGTTAACCAAACATCGTAATGTGGAAATGAAATTGTACATAATATGAAACTGTTATTTTAATGTTTTGATTTTGTTTCATATTTTAATAAATACGGCCGGGAGGGTCACTCCCTCCCGCCTTCCAAAAGTTCAGAACCGTTTCCGTTTCCCATCCTTGGGGATTGCGTCGAGAGGGGGTGGCGGGTATCTCAGCCATAATACTATTTGGAGGCATTTAATGTTCAATCAAAAACAGCTGATTTTTGACAAAAGAGATAACACCCCCCCATTACGTCATGCTTCAGAAATGTGGAAAATGGTCCGTTTTCAAATGTTTTCTTTTTGAACGTCAGTTCACATTTGTAGGTGGATCATCAGTGTTAGAGCTATAATTAGCATGTTTAAAGTGATTTTCATGCTTCCAGGGGCCCTAAACACAAGATTTATGGAATGGTTAAAAGTGCATGAAAATGGCCAATTTACTCACTCTGAGTTCTCAAAAAGGGTTTCTTCACCCGGGAAGTTAATTAAATACCATTTATAGGCATTTAATGTTCGAGCAAAAACGGCTGATTTTCGACAAAAGAGATAACACCCCCCCATTACGTCATGCTTCAGAAATGTGGAAAATGGTCCGTTTTCAAATGTTTTATTTTTGAACGTCAGTTCACATTTGTAGGTGGATCATCAGTGTTAGAGCTAAAATTAGCATGTTTAAAGTGATTTTCATGCTTCCAGGGGCTCGGGAAGTGAATTAAATACTATTTGGAGGCATTTAATGTTCAAGCAAAAATGGCTGATTTTCGACAAAAGAGATAACACCCCCCCCCACTACGTCATGCTTCAGAAATGTGGAAAATGGTCCGTTTTCAAATGTTTTATTTTTGAACGTCAGTTCACATTTGTAGGTGGATCATCAGTGTTAGAGCTAAAATTAGCATGTTTAAAGTAGTTTTCATGCTTCCACGGGCCCTAAACACAAGATTTATGGAATGGTTAAAAGTGCATGAAAATGGCCAATTTACTCACTCTGACTTCTCAAAAAGGGTTTCTTCACCCAGGGAAGTTAATTAAATACCATTTGGAGGCATTTAATGTTCACGCAAAAACGGCTGATTTTCGACAAAAGAGATAACACCCCCTCATTACGTCATGCTTCAGAAATGTGGAAAATGGTCCGTTTTCAAATGTTTTATTTTTGAACGTCACTTCACATTTGTAGGTGGATCATCAGTGTTAGAGCTAAAATTAGCATGTTTAAAGTGATTTTCAAGCTTCCAGGGGCTCGGGAAGTGAATTAAATACTATTTGGAGGCATTTAATGTTCAATCAAAAACAGCTGATTTTTGACAAAAGAGATAACACCCCCCCATTACGGCATGCTTCAGAAATGTGGAAAATGGTCCGTTTTCAAATGTTTTATTTTTGAACGTCAGTTCACATTTGTAGGTGGATCATCAGTGTTAGAGCTAAAATTAGCATGTTTAAAGTGATTTTCATGCTTCCAGGGGCTCGGGAAGTGAATTAAATACTATTTGGAGGCATTTAAAGTTCAATCAAAAACAGCTGATTTTTGACAAAAGAGATAACACCCCCCCATTACGTCATGCTTCAGAAATGTGGAAAATGGTACGTTTTCAAATGTTTTCTTTTTGAACGTCAGTTCACATTTGTAGGTGGATCATCAGTGTTAGAGCTATAATTAGCATGTTTAAAGTGATTTTCATGCTTCCAGGGGCCCGAAACACAAGATTTATGGAATGGTTAAAAGTGCATGAAAATGGCCAATTTACTCACTCTGAGTTCTCAAAAAGGGTTTCTTCACCCCGGGAAGTTAATTAAATACCATTTGGAGGCATTTAATGTTCGAGCAAAAACGGCTGATTTTCGACAAAAGAGATAACACCCCCCCCATTACGTCATGCTTCAGAAATGTGGAAAATGGTCCGTTTTCAAATGTTTTATTTTTGAACGTCAGTTCACATTTGTAGGTGGATCATCAGTGTTAGAGCTAAAATTAACATGTTTAAAGTGATTTTCATGCTTCCAGGGGCTCGGGAAGTGAATTAAATACTATTTGAAGGCATTTAATGTTCAAGCAAAAAACGGCTGATTTTCGACAAAAGAGATAACACCCCCCCATTACGTCATGCTTCAGAAATGTGGAAAATGGTCAGTTTTCAAATGTTTTCTTTTTGAACGTCAGTTCACATTTGTAGGTGGATCATCCGTGTTAGAGCTAAAATTAGCATGTTTAAAGTAGTTTTCATGCTTCCAGGGGCCCTAAACACAAGATTTATGGAATGGTTAAAAGTGCATGAAAATGGCCAATTTACTCACTCTGAGTTCTCAAAAAGGGTTTCTTCACCCAGGGAAGTTAATTAAATACCATTTGGAGGCATTTAATGTTTGAGCAAAAACGGCTGATTTTCGACAAAAGAGATAACACCCCCCATTACGTCATGCTTCAGAAATGAGGAAAATGGTCCGTTTTCAAATGTTTTATTTTTGAACGTCAGTTCACATTTGTAGGTGGATCATCAGTGTTAGAGCTAAAACTAGCATGTTTAAAGTGATTTTCATGCTTCCAGGGGCTCGGGAAGTGAATTAAATACTATTTGGAGGCATTTAATGTTCAAGCAAAAACGGCTGATTTTCGACAAAAGAGATAACACCCCCCCATTACGCCATGCTTCAGAAATGTGGAAAATGGTCTGTTTTCAAATGTTTTATTTTTGAACGTCAGTTCACATTTGTAGGTGGATCATCAGTGTTAGAGCTAAAATTAGCATGTTTAAAGTGGTTTTCATGCTTCCAGGGGCCCTAAACACAAGATTTATGGAATGGTTAAAAGTGCATGAAAATGGCCAATTTACTCACTCTGAGTTCTCAAAAAGGGGTTCTTCACCCAGGGAAGTTAATTAAATACCATTTGGAGGCATTTAATGTTCGAGCAAAAACGGCTGATTTTCGACAAAAGAGATAACACCCCCCCCCATTACGTCATGCTTCAGAAATGTGGAAAATGGTCCGTTTTCAAATGTTTTATTTTTGAACGTCAGTTCACATTTGTAGGTGGATCATCAGTGTTAGAGCTAAAATTAGCATGTTTAAAGTGATTTTCATGCTTCCAGGGGCTCGGGAAGTGAATTAAATACTATTTGGAGGCATTTAATGTTCAATCAAAAACAGCTGATTTTTGACAAAAGAGATAACACCCCCCCATTACGTCATGCTTCAGGAATGTGGAAAATGGTCCGTTTTCAAATGTTTTATTTTTAAACGTCAGTTCACATTTGTAGGTGGATCATCAGTGTTAGAGCTAAAATTAGCATGTTTAAAGTGATTTTCATGCTTCCAGGGGCTCGGGAAGTGAATTAAATACTATTTGGAGGCATTTAATGTTCAATCAAAAACAGCTGATTTTTGACAAAAGAGATAACACCCCCCATTACGTCATGCTTCAGAAATGTGGAAAATTGTCCGTTTTCAAATGTTTTATTTTTGAACGTCAGTTCACATTTGTAGGTGGATCATCAGTGTTAGAGCTAAAATTAGCATGTTTAAAGTGATTTTCATGCTTCCAGGGGCTCGGGAAGTGAATTAAATACTATTTGGAGGCATTTAATGTTCAAGCAAAAACGGCTGATTTTCGACAAAAGAGATAACACCCCCCCATTACGCCATGCTTCAGAAATGTGGAAAATGGTCCGTTTTCAAATGTTTTATTTTTGAACGTCAGTTCACATTTGTAGGTGGATCTTCAGTGTTAGAGCTAAAATTAGCATGTTTAAAGTGGTTTTCATGCTTCCAGGGGCCCTAAACACAAGATTTATGGAATGGTTAAAAGTGCATGAAAATTGCCAATTTACTCACTCTGAGTTCTCAAAAAGGGGTTCTTCACCCAGGGAAGTTAATTAAATACCATTTGGAAGCATTTAATGTTCGAGCAAAAACGGCTGATTTTCGACAAAAGAGATAACACCCCCCAATTACGTCATGCTTCAGAAATGTGGAAAATGGTCCGTTTTCAAATGTTTTATTTTTGAACGTCAGTTCACATTTGTAGGTGGATCATCAGTGTTAGAGCTAAAATTAGCATGTTTAAAGTGATTTTCATGCTTCCAGGGGCTCTGGAAGTGAATTAAATACTATTTGGAGGAATTTAATGTTCAATCAAAAACAGCTGATTTTTGACAAAAGAGATAACACCCCCCATTACGTCATGCTTCAGAAATGTGGAAAATGGTCCGTTTTCAAATGTTTTCTTTTTGAACGTCAGTTCACATTTGAAGGTGGATCATCAGTGTTAGAGCTAAAATTAGCATGTTTAAAGTGATTTTCATGCTTCCAGGGCCCCTAAACACAAGATTTATGGAATGGTTAAAAGTGCATGAAAATCGCCAATTTACTCACTCTGAGTTCTCAAAAAGGGTTTCTTCACCCAGGGAAGTTAATTAAATACCATTTGGAGGCATTTATTGTTCGAGCAAAAACGGCTGATTTTCGACAAAAGAGATAACACCCCCCCATTACGTCATGCTTCAGAAATGTGGAAAATGGTCCGTTTTCAAATGTTTTATTTTTGAACGTCAGTTCACATTTGTAGGTGGATCATCAGTGTTAGAGCTAAAATTAGCATGTTTAAAGTGATTTTCATGCTTCCAGGGGCTCGGGAAGTGAATTAAATACTATTTGGAGGCATTTAATGTTCAAGCAAAAACGGCTGATTTTCGACAAAAGAGATAACACCCCCCCATTACGCCATGCTTCAGAAATGTGGAAAATGGTCCGTTTTCAAATGTTTTATTTTTGAACGTCAGTTCACATTTGTAGGTGGATCTTCAGTGTTAGAGCTAAAATTAGCATGTTTAAAGTGGTTTTCATGCTTCCAGGGGCCCTAAACACAAGATTTATGGAATGGTTAAAAGTGCATGAAAATTGCCAATTTACTCACTCTGAGTTCTCAAAAAGGGGTTCTTCACCCAGGGAAGTTAATTAAATACCATTTGGAGGCATTTAATGTTCGAGCAAAAACGGCTGATTTTCGACAAAAGAGATAACACCCCCCCATTACGTCATGCTTCAGAAATGTGGAAAATGGTCCGTTTTCAAATGTTTTATTTTTGAACGTCAGTTCACATTTGTAGGTGGATCATCAGTGTTAGAGCTAAAATTAGCATGTTTAAAGTGATTTTCATGCTTCCAGGGGCTCTGGAAGTGAATTAAATACTATTTGGAGGCATTTAATGTTCAATCAAAAACAGCTGATTTTTGACAAAAGAGATAACACCCCCCATTACGTCATGCTTCAGAAATGTGGAAAATGGTCCGTTTTCAAATGTTTTCTTTTTGAACGTCAGTTCACATTTGAAGGTGGATCATCAGTGTTAGAGCTAAAATTAGCATGTTTAAAGTGATTTTCATGCTTCCAGGGGCCCTAAACACAAGATTTATGGAATGGTTAAAAGTGCATGAAAATGGCCAATTTACTCACTCTGAGTTCTCAAAAAGGGTTTCTTCACCCAGGGAAGTTAATTAAATACCATTTGGAGGCATTTATTGTTCGAGCAAAAACGGCTGATTTTCGACAAAAGAGATAACACCCCCCCATTACGTCATGCTTCAGAAATGTGGAAAATGGTCCGTTTTCAAATGTTTTATTTTTGAACGTCAGTTCACATTTGTAGGTGGATCATCAGTGTTAGAGCTAAAATTAGCATGTTTAAAGTGATTTTCATGCTTCCAGGGGCTCGGGAAGTGAATTAAATACTATTTGGAGGCATTTAATGTTCAAGCAAAAACGGCTGATTTTCGACAAAAGAGATAACACCCCCCCATTACGCCATGCTTCAGAAATGTGGAAAATGGTCCGTTTTCAAATGTTTTATTTTTGAACGTCAGTTCACATTTGTAGGTGGATCTTCAGTGTTAGAGCTAAAATTAGCATGTTTAAAGTGGTTTTCATGCTTCCAGGGGCCCTAAACACAAGATTTATGGAATGGTTAAAAGTGCATGAAAATTGCCAATTTACTCACTCTGAGTTCTCAAAAAGGGGTTCTTCACCCAGGGAAGTTAATTAAATACCATTTGGAGGCATTTAATGTTCGAGCAAAAATGGCTGATTTTCGACAAAAGAGATAACACCCCCCCATTACGTCATGCTTCAGAAATGTGGAAAATGGTCCGTTTTCAAATGTTTTATTTTTGAACGTCAGTTCACATTTGTAGGTGGATCATCAGTGTTAGAGCTAAAATTAGCATGTTTAAAGTGATTTTCATGCTTCCAGGGGCTCTGGAAGTGAATTAAATACTATTTGGAGGCATTTAATGTTCAATCAAAAACAGCTGATTTTTGACAAAAGAGATAACACCCCCCATTACGTCATGCTTCAGAAATGTGGAAAATGGTCCGTTTTCAAATGTTTTCTTTTTGAACGTCAGTTCACATTTGAAGGTGGATCATCAGTGTTAGAGCTAAAATTAGCATGTTTAAAGTGATTTTCATGCTTCCAGGGGCCCTAAACACAAGATTTATGGAATGGTTAAAAGTGCATGAAAATGGCCAATTTACTCACTCTGAGTTCTCAAAAAGGGTTTCTTCACCCAGGGAAGTTAATTAAATACCATTTGGAGGCATTTATTGTTCGAGCAAAAACGGCTGATTTTCGACAAAAGAGATAACACCCCCCCATTACGTCATGCTTCAGAAATGTGGAAAATGGTCCGTTTTCAAATGTTTTATTTTTGATCGTCAGTTCACATTTGTAGGTGGATCATCAGTGTTAGAGCTAAAATTAGCATGTTTAAAGTGGTTTTCATGCTTCCAGGGGCCCTAAACACAAGGTTTATGGAATGGTTAAAAGTGCATGAAAATGGCCAATTTACTCACTCTGAGTTCTCAAAAAGGGTTTCTTCACCCAGGGAAGTTAATTAAATACCTTTTGGAGGCATTTAATGTTCGAGCAAAAACGGCTGATTTTCGCCAAAAGAGATAACACCCCTCCATTACGTCATGCTTTAGAAATGAGGAAAATGGTCCGTTTTCAAATGTTTTATTTTTGAACGTCAGTTCACATTTGTAGGTGGATCATCAGTGTTAGAGCTAAAATTAGCATGTTTAAAGTGATTTTCATGCTTCCAGGGGCTCGGGAAGTGAATTAAATACTATTTGGAGGCATTTGATGTTCAATCAAAAACAGCTGATTTTTGACAAAAGAGATAACACCCCCCCATTACGTCATGCTTCAGAAATGTGGAAAATGGTCCGTTTTCAAATGTTTTATTTTTGAACGTCAGTTCACATTTGTAGGTGGATCATCAGTGTTAGAGCTAAAATTAGCATGTTTAAAGTGATTTTCATGCTTCCAGTGACTCGGGAAGTGAATTAAATACTATTTGGAGGCATTTAATGTTCAATCAAAAACAGCTGATTTTTGACAAAAGAGATAACACCCCCCCATTATGTCATGCTTCAGAAATGTGGAAAATGGTCCGTTTTCAAATGTTTTCTTTTTGAACATCAGTTCACATTTGTAGGTGGATCATCAGTGTTAGAGCTAAAATTAGCATGTTTAAAGTGATTTTCATGCTTCCAGGGGCCCTAAACACAAGATTTATGGAATGGTTAAAAGTGCATGGAAATGGCCAATTTACTCACTCTGAGTTCTCAAAAAGGCTTTCTTCACCCCGGGAAGTTAATTAAATACCATTTGGAGGCATTTAATGTTCGAGCAAAAACGGCTTATTTTCGACAAAAGAGATAACACCCCCCCATTACGTCATGCTTCAGAAATGTGGAAAATGGTCAGTTTTCAAATGTTTTATTTTTGAACGTCAGTTCACATTTGTAGGTGGATCATCAGTGTTAGAGCTAAAATTAGCATGTTTAAAGTGATTTTCATGCTTCCAGGGGCTCGGGAAGTGAACTAAATACTATTTGGAGGCATTTAATGTTCAAGCAAAAACGGCTGATTTTCGACAAAAGAGATAACCCCCCCCCCCCCATTACGTCATGCTTCAGAAATGTGGAAAATAGTCCGTTTTCAAAAGTTTTATTTTTGAACGTCAGTTCACATTTGTAGGTGGATCATCAGTGTTAGAGCTAAAATTAGCATGTTTAAAGTGATTTTCATGCTTCCAGGGGCTCGGGAAGTGAATTAAATACTATTTGGAGGCATTTAATGTTCAATCAAAAACAGCTGATTTTTGACAAAAGAGATAACACCCCCCCCATTACGTCATGCTTCAGAAATGTGGAAAATGGTCCGTTTTCAAATGTTTTATTTTTGAACGTCAGTTCACATTTGTAGGTGGATCATCAGTGTTAGAGCTAAAATTAGCATGTTTAAAGTGGTTTTCATGCTTCCAGGGGCCCTAAACACAAGATTTATGGAATGGTTAAAAGTGCATGAAAATGGCCAATTTACTCACTCTGAGTTCTCAAAAAGGGTTTCTTCACCCAGGGAAGTTAATTAAATACCATTTGGAGGCATTTAATGTTCACGCAAAAACGGCTGATTTTCGACAAAAGAGATAACACCCCCCCATTACGTCATGCTTCAGAAATGTGGAAAATGGTCCGTTTTCAAATGTTTTATTTTTGAACGTCAGTTCACATTTGTAGGTGGATCATCAGTGTTAGAGCTAAAATTAGCATGTTTAAAGTGATTTTCATGCTTCCAGGGGCTCGGGAAGTGAATTAAATACTATTTGGAGGCATTTAATGTTCAATCAAAAACAGCTGATTTTTGACAAAAGAGATAACACCCCCCCATTACGTCATGCTTCAGAAATGTGGAAAATGGTCCGTTTTCATATGTTTTATTTTTGAACGTCAGTTCACATTTGTAGGTGGATCATCAGTGTTAGAGCTAAAATTAGCATGTTTAAAGTGATTTTCATGCTTCCAGGGGCTCGGGAAGTGAATTAAATACTATTTGGAGGCATTTAATGTTCAATCAAAAACAGCTGATTTTTGACAAAAGAGATAACACCCCCCCATTACGTCATGCTTCAGAAATGTGGAAAATGGTCCGTTTTCAAATGTTTTCTTTTTGAACGTCAGTTCACATTTGTAGGTGGATCATCAGTGTTAGAGCTATAATTAGCATGTTTAAAGTGATTTTCATGCTTCCAGGGGCCCTAAACACAAGATTTATGGAATGGTTAAAAGTGCATGAAAATGGCCAATTTACTCACTCTGAGTTCTCAAAAAGGGTTTCTTCACCCGGGAAGTTAATTAAATACCCTTTGGAGGCATTTAATGTTCGAGCAAAAACGGCTGATTTTCGACAAAAGAGATAACACCCCCCCATTACGTCATGCTTCAGAAATGTGGAAAATGGTCCGTTTTCAAATGTTTTATTTTTGAACGTCAGTTCACATTTGTAGGTGGATCATCAGTGTTAGAGCTAAAATTAGCATGTTTAAAGTGATTTTCATGCTTCCAGGGGCTCGGGAAGTGAATTAAATACTATTTGAAGGCATTTAATGTTCAAGCAAAAATGGCTGATTTTCGACAAAAGAGATAACACCCCCCCATTACGTCATGCTTCAGAAATGTGGAAAATGGTCCGTTTTCAAATGTTTTATTTTTGAACGTCAGTTCACATTTGTAGGTGGATCATCAGTGTTAGAGCTAAAATTAGCATGTTTAAAGTAGTTTTCATGCTTCCAGGGGCCCTAAACACAAGATTTATGGAATGGTTAAAAGTGCATGAAAATGACCAATTTACTCACTCTGAGTTCTCAAAAAGGGTTTCTTCACCCAGGGAAGTTAATTAAATACCATTTGGAGGCATTTAATGTTCACGCAAAAACAGCTGATTTTCGACAAAAGAGATAACACCCCCCCATTACGTCATGCTTCAGAAATGTAGAAAATGGTCCGTTATCAAATGTTTTATTTTTGAACGTCAGTTCACATTTGTAGGTGGATCATCAGTGTTAGAGCTAAAATTAGCATGTTTAAAGTGATTTTCATGCTTCCAGGGGCTCGGGAAGTGAATTAAATACTATTTGGAGGCATTTAATGTTCAATCAAAAACAGCTGATTTTTGACAAAAGAGATAACACCCCCCCATTACGTCATGCTTCAGAAATGTGGAAAATGGTCCGTTTTCAAATGTTTTATTTTTGAACGTCAGTTCACATTTGTAGGTGGATCATCAGTGTTAGAGCTAAAATTAGCATGTTTAAAGTGGTTTTCATGCTTCCAGGGGCCCTAAACACAAGATTTATGGAATGGTTAAAAGTGCATGAAAATGGCCAATTTACTCACTTTGAGTTCTCAAAAAGGGTTTCTTCACCCAGGGAAGTTAATTAAATACCATTTGGAGGCATTTAATGTTCACGCAAAAACGGCTGATTTTCGACAAAAGAGATAACACCCCCCCATTACGTCATGCTTCAGAAATGTGGAAAATGGTCCGTTTTCAAATGTTTTATTTTTGAACGTCAGTTCACATTTGTACGTGGATCATCAGTGTTAGAGCTAAAATTAGCATGTTTAAAGTGATTTTCATGCTTCCAGGGGCTCGGGAAGTGAATTAAATACTATTTGGAGGCATTTAATGTTCAAGCAAAAATGGCTGATTTTCGACAAAAGAGATAACACCCCCCCATTACGTCATGCTTCAGAAATGTGGAAAATGGTCCGTTTTCAAATGTTTTATTTTTGAACGTCAGTTCACATTTGTAGGTGGATCATCAGTGTTAGAGCTAAAATTAGCATGTTTAAAGTAGTTTTCATGCTTCCAGGGGCCCTAAACACAAGATTTATGGAATGGTTAAAAGTGCATGAAAATGGCCAATTTACTCACTCTGAGTTCTCAAAAAGGGTTTCTTCACCCAGGGAAGTTAATTAAATACCATTTGGAGGCATTTAATGTTCACGCAAAAACAGCTGATTTTCGACAAAAGAGATAACACCCCCCCATTACGTCATGCTTCAGAAATGTGGAAAATGGTCCGTTTTCAAATGTTTTATTTTTGAACGTCAGTTCACATTTGTAGGTGGATCATCAGTGTTAGAGCTAAAATTAGCATGTTTAAAGTGATTTTCAAGCTTCCAGGGGCTCGGGAAGTGAATTAAATACTATTTGGAGGCATTTAATGTTCAATCAAAAACAGCTGATTTTTGACAAAAGAGATAACACCCCCCCATTACGTCATGCTTCAGAAATGTGGAAAATGGTCCGTTTTCAAATGTTTTATTTTTGAACGTCAGTTCACATTTGTAGGTGGATCATCAGTGTTAGAGCTAAAATTAGCATGTTTAAAGTGATTTTCATGCTTCCAGGGGCTCGGGAAGTGAATTAAATACTATTTGGAGGCATTTAAAGTTCAATCAAAAACAGCTGATTTTTGACAAAAGAGATAACACCCCCCCCCCATTACGTCATGCTTCAGAAATGTGGAAAATGGTCCGTTTTCAAATGTTTTCTTTTTGAACGTCAGTTCACATTTGTAGGTGGATCATCAGTGTTAGAGCTATAATTAGCATGTTTAAAGTGATTTTCATGCTTCCAGGGGCCCTAAACACAAGATTTATGGAATGGTTAAAAGTGCATGAAAATGGCCAATTTACTCACTCTGAGTTCTCAAAAAGGGTTTCATCACCCCGGGAAGTTAATTAAATACCATTTGGAGGCATTTAATGTTCGAGCAAAAACGGCTGATTTTCGACAAAAGAGATAACACCCCCCCATTACGTCATGCTTCAGAAATGTGGAAAATGGTCCGTTTTCAAATGTTTTATTTTTGAACGTCAGTTCACATTTGTAGGTGGATCATCAGTGTTAGAGCTAAAATTAGCATGTTTAAAGTGATTTTCATGCTTCCAGGAGCTCGGGAAGTGAATTAAATACTATTTGAAGGCATTTAATGTTCAAGCAAAAAACGGCTGATTTTCGACAAAAGAGATAACACCCCCCCATTACGTCATGCTTCAGAAATGTGGAAAATGGTCCGTTTTCAAATGTTTTATTTTTGAACGTCAGTTCACATTTGTAGGTGGATCATCAGTGTTAGAGCTAAAATTAGCATGTTTAAAGTGGTTTTCATGCTTCCAGGGGCCCTAAACACAAGATTTATGGAATGGTTAAAAGTGCATGAAAATGGCTAATTTACTCACTCTGAGTTCTCAAAAAGGGTTTCTTCACCCAGGGAAGTTAATTAAATACCATTTGGAGGCATTTAATGTTTGAGCAAAAACGGCTGATTTTCGACAAAAGAGATAACACCCCCCCATTACGTCATGCTTCAGAAATGAGGAAAATGGTCCGTTTTCAAATGTTTTATTTTTGAACGTCAGTTCACATTTGTAGGTGGATCATCAGTGTTAGAGCTAAAATTAGCATGTTTAAAGTGATTTTCATGCTTCCAGGGGCTCGGGAAGTGAATTAAATACTATTTGGAGGCATTTAATGTTCAATCAAAAACAGCTGATTTTTGACAAAAGAGATAACACCCCCCATTACGTCATGCTTCAGAAATGTGGAAAATGGTCCGTTTTCAAATGTTTTCTTTTTGAACGTCAGTTCACATTTGTAGGTGGATCATCAGTGTTAGAGCTAAAATTAGCATGTTTAAAGTGATTTTCATGCTTCCAGGGGCCCTAAACACAAGATTTATGGAATGGTTAAAAGTGCATGAAAATGGCCAATTTACTCACTCTGAGTTCTCAAAAAGGGTTTCTTCACCCCGGGAAGTTAATTAAATACCATTTGGAGGCATTTAATGTTCAAGCAAAAACGGCTGATTTTCGACAAAAGAGATAACACCCCCCCCATTACGTCATGCTTCAGAAATGTGGAAAATGGTCCATTTTCAAATGTTTTATTTATGAACGTCAGTTCACATTGTAGGTGGATCATCAGTGTTAGAGCTAAAATTAGCATGTTTAAAGTGGTTTTCATGCTTCCAGGGGGCCATAAACACAAGATTTATGGAATGGTTAAAAGTGCATGAAAATGGCCAATTTACTCACTCTGAGTTCTCAAAAAGGGTTTCTTCACCCAGGGAAGTTAATTAAATACCATTTGGAGGCATTTAATATTCGAGCAAAAACGGCTGATTTTCGACAAAAGAGATAACACCCCCCCCCATTACGTCATGCTTCAGAAATGTGGAAAATGGTCCATTTTCAAATGTTTTATTTTTGAACGTCAGTTCACATTTGTAGGTGGATCCTCAGTGTTAGAGCTAAAATTAGCATGTTTAAAGTGGTTTTCATGCTTCCAGGGGCCCTAAACACAAGATTTATGGAATGGTTAAAAGTGCATGAAAATGGCCAATTTACTCACTCTGAGTTCTCAAAAAGGGTTTCTTCACCCAGGGAAGTTAATTAAATACCATTTGGAGGCATTTAATGTTCGAGCAAAAACGGCTGATTTTCGCCAAAAGAGATAACACCCCCCCATTACGTCATGCTTCAGAAATGTGGAAAATGGTCCGTTTTCAAATGTTTTATTTTTGAACGTCAGTTCACATTGTAGGTGGATCATCAGTGTTAGAGCTAAAATTAGCATGTTTAAAGTGATTTTCATGCTTCCAGGGACTCGGGAAGTGAATTAAATACTATTTGGAGGCATTTAATGTTCAATCAAAAACAGCTGATTTTTGACAAAAGAGATAACACCCCCCCATTTTGTCATGCTTCAGAAATGTGGAAAATGGTCAGTTTTCAAATGTTTTCTTTTTGAACGTCAGTTCACATTTGTAGGTGGATCATCAGTGTTAGAGCTAAAATTAGCATGTTTAAAGTGGTTTTCATGCTTCCAGGGGCCCTAAACACAAGATTTATGGAATGGTTAAAAGTGCATGAAAATGGCCAATTTACTCACTCTGAGTTCTCAAAAAGGGTTTCTTCACCCAGGGAAGTTAATTAAATACCATTTGGAGGCATTTAATGTTCACGCAAAAACAGCTGATTTTCGACAAAAGAGATAACACCCCCCCCATTACGTCATGCTTCAGAAATGTGGAAAATGGTCCGTTTTCAAATGTTTTATTTTTGAACGTCAGTTCACATTTGTAGGTGGATCATCAGTGTTAGAGCTAAAATTAGCATGTTTAAAGTGATTTTCATGCTTCCAGGGGCTCGGGAAGTGAATTAAATACTATTTGGAGGCATTTAATGTTCAATCAAAAACAGCTGATTTTTGACAAAAGAGATAACACCCCCCATTACGTCATGCTTCAGAAATGTGGAAAATGGTCCGTTTTCAAATGTTTTCTTTTTGAACGTCAGTTCACATTTGTAGGTGGATCATCAGTGTTAGAGCTAAAATTAGCATGTTTAAAGTGATTTTCATGCTTCCAGGGGCCCTAAACACAAGATTTATGGAATGGTTAAAAGTGCATGAAAATGGCCAATTTACTCACTCTGAGTTCTCAAAAAGGGTTTCTTCACCCCGGGAAGTTAATTAAATACCATTTGGAGGCATTTAATGTTCAAGCAAAAACGGCTGATTTTCGACAAAAGAGATAACACCCCCCCCATTACGTCATGCTTCAGAAATGTGGAAAATGGTCCATTTTCAAATGTTTTATTTATGAACGTCAGTTCACATTGTAGGTGGATCATCAGTGTTAGAGCTAAAATTAGCATGTTTAAAGTGGTTTTCATGCTTCCAGGGGGCCATAAACACAAGATTTATGGAATGGTTAAAAGTGCATGAAAATGGCCAATTTACTCACTCTGAGTTCTCAAAAAGGGTTTCTTCACCCAGGGAAGTTAATTAAATACCATTTGGAGGCATTTAATATTCGAGCAAAAACGGCTGATTTTCGACAAAAGAGATAACACCCCCCCCATTACGTCATGCTTCAGAAATGTGGAAAATGGTCCATTTTCAAATGTTTTATTTTTGAACGTCAGTTCACATTTGTAGGTGGATCATCAGTGTTAGAGCTAAAATTAGCATGTTTAAAGTGGTTTTCATGCTTCCAGGGGCCCTAAACACAAGATTTATGGAATGGTTAAAAGTGCATGAAAATGGCCAATTTACTCACTCTGAGTTCTCAAAAAGGGTTTCTTCACCCAGGGAAGTTAATTAAATACCATTTGGAGGCATTTAATGTTCGAGCAAAAACGGCTGATTTTCGCCAAAAGAGATAACACCCCCCCATTACGTCATGCTTCAGAAATGTGGAAAATGGTCCGTTTTCAAATGTTTTATTTTTGAACGTCAGTTCACATTGTAGGTGGATCATCAGTGTTAGAGCTAAAATTAGCATGTTTAAAGTGATTTTCATGCTTCCAGGGACTCGGGAAGTGAATTAAATACTATTTGGAGGCATTTAATGTTCAATCAAAAACAGCTGATTTTTGACAAAAGAGATAACACCCCCCCATTTTGTCATGCTTCAGAAATGTGGAAAATGGTCAGTTTTCAAATGTTTTCTTTTTGAACGTCAGTTCACATTTGTAGGTGGATCATCAGTGTTAGAGCTAAAATTAGCATGTTTAAAGTGATTTTCATGCTTCCAGGGGCCCTAAACACAAGATTTATGGAATGGTTAAAAGTGCATGAAAATGGCCAATTTACTCACTCTGAGT
Source organism: Lissotriton vulgaris (assembly GCF_964263255.1). Lineage (NCBI taxonomy): Eukaryota > Metazoa > Chordata > Amphibia > Caudata > Salamandridae > Lissotriton > Lissotriton vulgaris. The sequence goes on along the minus strand of NW_028255042.1, from coordinate 939,653 downwards.
TCTCAAAAAGGCTTTCTTCACCCCGGGAAGTTAATTAAATACCATTTGGAGGCATTTAATGTTCGAGCAAAAACGGCTGATTTTCGACAAAAGAGATAACACCCCCCCATTACGTCATGCTTCAGAAATGTGGAAAATGGTCAGTTTTCAAATGTTTTATTTTTGAACGTCAGTTCACATTTGTAGGTGGATCATCAGTGTTAGAGCTAAAATTAGCATGTTTAAAGTGATTTTCATGCTTCCAGGGGCTCGGGAAGTGAATTAAATACTATTTGGAGGCATTTAATGTTCAATCAAAAACAGCTGATTTTTGACAAAAGAGATAACACCCCCCATTACGTCATGCTTCAGAAATGTGGAAAATGGTCCGTTTTCAAATGTTTTCTTTTTGAACGTCAGTTCACATTTGAAGGTGGATCATCAGTGTTAGAGCTAAAATTAGCATGTTTAAAGTGATTTTCATGCTTCCAGGGGCCCTAAACACAAGATTTATGGAATGGTTAAAAGTGCATGAAAATGGCCAATTTACTCACTCTGAGTTCTCAAAAAGGGTTTCTTCACCCAGGGAAGTTAATTAAATACCATTTGGAGGCATTTATTGTTCGAGCAAAAACGGCTGATTTTCGACAAAAGAGATAACACCCCCCCATTACGTCATGCTTCAGAAATGTGGAAAATGGTCCGTTTTCAAATGTTTTATTTTTGATCGTCAGTTCACATTTGTAGGTGGATCATCAGTGTTAGAGCTAAAATTAGCATGTTTAAAGTGGTTTTCATGCTTCCAGGGGCCCTAAACACAAGGTTTATGGAATGGTTAAAAGTGCATGAAAATGGCCAATTTACTCACTCTGAGTTCTCAAAAAGGGTTTCTTCACCCAGGGAAGTTAATTAAATACCTTTTGGAGGCATTTAATGTTCGAGCAAAAACGGCTGATTTTCGCCAAAAGAGATAACACCCCTCCATTACGTCATGCTTTAGAAATGAGGAAAATGGTCCGTTTTCAAATGTTTTATTTTTGAACGTCAGTTCACATTTGTAGGTGGATCATCAGTGTTAGAGCTAAAATTAGCATGTTTAAAGTGATTTTCATGCTTCCAGGGGCTCGGGAAGTGAATTAAATACTATTTGGAGGCATTTGATGTTCAATCAAAAACAGCTGATTTTTGACAAAAGAGATAACACCCCCCCATTACGTCATGCTTCAGAAATGTGGAAAATGGTCCGTTTTCAAATGTTTTATTTTTGAACGTCAGTTCACATTTGTAGGTGGATCATCAGTGTTAGAGCTAAAATTAGCATGTTTAAAGTGATTTTCATGCTTCCAGTGACTCGGGAAGTGAATTAAATACTATTTGGAGGCATTTAATGTTCAATCAAAAACAGCTGATTTTTGACAAAAGAGATAACACCCCCCCATTATGTCATGCTTCAGAAATGTGGAAAATGGTCCGTTTTCAAATGTTTTCTTTTTGAACATCAGTTCACATTTGTAGGTGGATCATCAGTGTTAGAGCTAAAATTAGCATGTTTAAAGTGATTTTCATGCTTCCAGGGGCCCTAAACACAAGATTTATGGAATGGTTAAAAGTGCATGGAAATGGCCAATTTACTCACTCTGAGTTCTCAAAAAGGCTTTCTTCACCCCGGGAAGTTAATTAAATACCATTTGGAGGCATTTAATGTTCGAACAAAAACGGCTTATTTTCGACAAAAGAGATAACACCCCCCCATTACGTCATGCTTCAGAAATGTGGAAAATGGTCAGTTTTCAAATGTTTTATTTTTGAACGTCAGTTCACATTTGTAGGTGGATCATCAGTGTTAGAGCTAAAATTAGCATGTTTAAAGTGATTTTCATGCTTCCAGGGGCTCGGGAAGTGAACTAAATACTATTTGGAGGCATTTAATGTTCAAGCAAAAACGGCTGATTTTCGACAAAAGAGATAACCCCCCCCCCCCCCATTACGTCATGCTTCAGAAATGTGGAAAATAGTCCGTTTTCAAAAGTTTTATTTTTGAACGTCAGTTCACATTTGTAGGTGGATCATCAGTGTTAGAGCTAAAATTAGCATGTTTAAAGTGATTTTCATGCTTCCAGGGGCTCGGGAAGTGAATTAAATACTATTTGGAGGCATTTAATGTTCAATCAAAAACAGCTGATTTTTGACAAAAGAGATAACACCCCCCCCATTACGTCATGCTTCAGAAATGTGGAAAATGGTCCGTTTTCAAATGTTTTATTTTTGAACGTCAGTTCACATTTGTAGGTGGATCATCAGTGTTAGAGCTAAAATTAGCATGTTTAAAGTGGTTTTCATGCTTCCAGGGGCCCTAAACACAAGATTTATGGAATGGTTAAAAGTGCATGAAAATGGCCAATTTACTCACTCTGAGTTCTCAAAAAGGGTTTCTTCACCCAGGGAAGTTAATTAAATACCATTTGGAGGCATTTAATGTTCACGCAAAAACGGCTGATTTTCGACAAAAGAGATAACACCCCCCCATTACGTCATGCTTCAGAAATGTGGAAAATGGTCCGTTTTCAAATGTTTTATTTTTGAACGTCAGTTCACATTTGTAGGTGGATCATCAGTGTTAGAGCTAAAATTAGCATGTTTAAAGTGATTTTCATGCTTCCAGGGGCTCGGGAAGTGAATTAAATACTATTTGGAGGCATTTAATGTTCAATCAAAAACAGCTGATTTTTGACAAAAGAGATAACACCCCCCCATTACGTCATGCTTCAGAAATGTGGAAAATGGTCCGTTTTCATATGTTTTATTTTTGAACGTCAGTTCACATTTGTAGGTGGATCATCAGTGTTAGAGCTAAAATTAGCATGTTTAAAGTGATTTTCATGCTTCCAGGGGCTCGGGAAGTGAATTAAATACTATTTGGAGGCATTTAATGTTCAATCAAAAACAGCTGATTTTTGACAAAAGAGATAACACCCCCCCATTACGTCATGCTTCAGAAATGTGGAAAATGGTCCGTTTTCAAATGTTTTCTTTTTGAACGTCAGTTCACATTTGTAGGTGGATCATCAGTGTTAGAGCTATAATTAGCATGTTTAAAGTGATTTTCATGCTTCCAGGGGCCCTAAACACAAGATTTATGGAATGGTTAAAAGTGCATGAAAATGGCCAATTTACTCACTCTGAGTTCTCAAAAAGGGTTTCTTCACCCGGGAAGTTAATTAAATACCATTTGGAGGCATTTAATGTTCGAGCAAAAACGGCTGATTTTCGAATTAAATACTATTTGGAGGCATTTAATGTTCAATCAAAAACAGCTGATTTTTGACAAAAGAGATAACACCCCCCCATTACGTCATGCTTCAGAAATGTGGAAAATGGTCCGTTTTCATATGTTTTATTTTTGAACGTCAGTTCACATTTGTAGGTGGATCATCAGTGTTAGAGCTAAAATTAGCATGTTTAAAGTGATTTTCATGCTTCCAGGGGCTCGGGAAGTGAATTAAATACTATTTGGAGGCATTTAATGTTCAATCAAAAACAGCTGATTTTTGACAAAAGAGATAACACCCCCCCATTACGTCATGCTTCAGAAATGTGGAAAATGGTCCGTTTTCAAATGTTTTCTTTTTGAACGTCAGTTCACATTTGTAGGTGGATCATCAGTGTTAGAGCTATAATTAGCATGTTTAAAGTGATTTTCATGCTTCCAGGGGCCCTAAACACAAGATTTATGGAATGGTTAAAAGTGCATGAAAATGGCCAATTTACTCACTCTGAGTTCTCAAAAAGGGTTTCTTCACCCGGGAAGTTAATTAAATACCATTTGGAGGCATTTAATGTTCGAGCAAAAACGGCTGATTTTCGACAAAAGAGATAACACCCCCCCATTACGTCATGCTTCAGAAATGTGGAAAATGGTCCGTTTTCAAATGTTTTATTTTTGAACGTCAGTTCACATTTGTAGGTGGATCATCAGTGTTAGAGCTAAAATTAGCATGTTTAAAGTAGTTTTCATGCTTCCAGGGGCCCTAAACACAAGATTTATGGAATGGTTAAAAGTGCATGAAAATGGCCAATTTACTCACTCTGAGTTCTCAAAAAGGGTTTCTTCACCCAGGGAAGTTAATTAAATACCATTTGGAGGCATTTAATGTTCACGCAAAAACAGCTGATTTTCGACAAAAGAGATAACACCCCCCCATTACGTCATGCTTCAGAAATGTAGAAAATGGTCCGTTATCAAATGTTTTATTTTTGAACGTCAGTTCACATTTGTAGGTGGATCATCAGTGTTAGAGCTAAAATTAGCATGTTTAAAGTGATTTTCATGCTTCCAGGGGCTCGGGAAGTGAATTAAATACTATTTGGAGGCATTTAATGTTCAATCAAAAACAGCTGATTTTTGACAAAAGAGATAACACCCCCCCATTACGTCATGCTTCAGAAATGTGGAAAATGGTCCGTTTTCAAATGTTTTATTTTTGAACGTCAGTTCACAGTTGTAGGTGGATCATCAGTGTTAGAGCTAAAATTAGCATGTTTAAAGTGGTTTTCATGCTTCCAGGGGCCCTAAACACAAGATTTATGGAATGGTTAAAAGTGCATGAAAATGGCCAATTTACTCACTTTGAGTTCTCAAAAAGGGTTTCTTCACCCAGGGAAGTTAATTAAATACCATTTGGAGGCATTTAATGTTCACGCAAAAACGGCTGATTTTCGACAAAAGAGATAACACCCCCCCATTACGTCATGCTTCAGAAATGTGGAAAATGGTCCGTTTTCAAATGTTTTATTTTTGAACGTCAGTTCACATTTGTACGTGGATCATCAGTGTTAGAGCTAAAATTAGCATGTTTAAAGTGATTTTCATGCTTCCAGGGGCTCGGGAAGTGAATTAAATACTATTTGGAGGAATTTAATGTTCAAGCAAAAATGGCTGATTTTCGACAAAAGAGATAACACCCCCCCATTACGTCATGCTTCAGAAATGTGGAAAATGGTCCGTTTTCAAATGTTTTATTTTTGAACGTCAGTTCACATTTGTAGGTGGATCATCAGTGTTAGAGCTAAAATTAGCATGTTTAAAGTAGTTTTCATGCTTCCAGGGGCCCTAAACACAAGATTTATGGAATGGTTAAAAGTGCATGAAAATGGCCAATTTACTCACTCTGAGTTCTCAAAAAGGGTTTCTTCACCCAGGGAAGTTAATTAAATACCATTTGGAGGCATTTAATGTTCACGCAAAAACAGCTGATTTTCGACAAAAGAGATAACACCCCCCCATTACGTCATGCTTCAGAAATGTGGAAAATGGTCCGTTTTCAAATGTTTTATTTTTGAACGTCAGTTCACATTTGTAGGTGGATCATCAGTGTTAGAGCTAAAATTAGCATGTTTAAAGTGATTTTCAAGCTTCCAGGGGCTCGGGAAGTGAATTAAATACTATTTGGAGGCATTTAATGTTCAATCAAAAACAGCTGATTTTTGACAAAAGAGATAACACCCCCCCATTACGTCATGCTTCAGAAATGTGGAAAATGGTCCGTTTTCAAATGTTTTATTTTTGAACGTCAGTTCACATTTGTAGGTGGATCATCAGTGTTAGAGCTAAAATTAGCATGTTTAAAGTGATTTTCATGCTTCCAGGGGCTCGGGAAGTGAATGAAATACTATTTGGAGGCATTTAAAGTTCAATCAAAAACAGCTGATTTTTGACAAAAGAGATAACACCCCCCCCCCATTACGTCATGCTTCAGAAATGTGGAAAATGGTCCGTTTTCAAATGTTTTCTTTTTGAACGTCAGTTCACATTTGTAGGTGGATCATCAGTGTTAGAGCTATAATTAGCATGTTTAAAGTGATTTTCATGCTTCCAGGGGCCCTAAACACAAGATTTATGGAATGGTTAAAAGTGCATGAAAATGGCCAATTTACTCACTCTGAGTTCTCAAAAAGGGTTTCTTCACCCCGGGAAGTTAATTAAATACCATTTGGAGGCATTTAATGTTCGAGCAAAAACGGCTGATTTTCGACAAAAGAGATAACACCCCCCATTACGTCATGCTTCAGAAATGTGGAAAATGGTCCGTTTTCAAATGTTTTATTTTTGAACGTCAGTTCACATTTGTAGGTGGATCATCAGTGTTAGAGCTAAAATTAGCATGTTTAAAGTGATTTTCATGCTTCCAGGAGCTCGGGAAGTGAATTAAATACTATTTGAAGGCATTTAATGTTCAAGCAAAAAACGGCTGATTTTCGACAAAAGAGATAACACCCCCCCATTACGTCATGCTTCAGAAATGTGGAAAATGGTCCGTTTTCAAATGTTTTATTTTTGAACGTCAGTTCACATTTGTAGGTGGATCATCAGTGTTAGAGCTAAAATTAGCATGTTTAAAGTGGTTTTCATGCTTCCAGGGGCCCTAAACACAAGATTTATGGAATGGTTAAAAGTGCATGAAAATGGCTAATTTACTCACTCTGAGTTCTCAAAAAGGGTTTCTTCACCCAGGGAAGTTAATTAAATACCATTTGGAGGCATTTAATGTTTGAGCAAAAACGGCTGATTTTCGACAAAAGAGATAACACCCCCCCATTACGTCATGCTTCAGAAATGAGGAAAATGGTCCGTTTTCAAATGTTTTATTTTTGAACGTCAGTTCACATTTGTAGGTGGATCATCAGTGTTAGAGCTAAAACTAGCATGTTTTAAAGTGATTTTCATGCTTCCAGGGGCTCGGGAAGTGAATTAAATACTATTTGGAGGCATTTAATGTTCAAGCAAAAACGGCTGATTTTCGACAAAAGAGATAACACCCCCCCATTACGCCATGCTTCAGAAATGTGGAAAATGGTCCGTTTTCAAATGTTTTATTTTTGAACGTCAGTTCACATTTGTAGGTGGATCATCAGTGTTAGAGCTAAAATTAGCATGTTTAAAGTGGTTTTCATGCTTCCAGGGGCCCTAAACACAAGATTTATGGAATGGTTAAAAGTGCATGAAAATGGCCAATTTACTCACTCTGAGTTCTCAAAAAGGGGTTCTTCACCCAGGGAAGTTAATTAAATACCATTTGGAGGCATTTAATGTTCGAGCAAAAACGGCTGATTTTCGACAAAAGAGATAACACCCCCCCCATTACGTCATGCTTCAAAAATGTGGAAAATGGTCCGTTTTCAAATGTTTTATTTTTGAACGTCAGTTCACATTTGTAGGTGGATCATCAGTGTTAGAGCTAAAATTAGCATGTTTAAAGTGATTTTCATGCTTCCAGGGGCTCGGGAAGTGAATTAAATACTATTTGGAGGCATTTAATGTTCAATCAAAAACAGCTGATTTTTGACAAAAGAGATAACACCCCCCATTACGTCATGCTTCAGAAATGTGGAAAATGGTCCGTTTTCAAATGTTTTCTTTTTGAACGTCAGTTCACATTTGTAGGTGGATCATCAGTGTTAGAGCTAAAATTAGCATGTTTAAAGTGATTTTCATGCTTCCAGGGGCCCTAAACACAAGATTTATGGAATGGTTAAAAGTGCATGAAAATGGCCAATTTACTCACTCTGAGTTCTCAAAAAGGGTTTCTTCACCCCGGGAAGTTAATTAAATACCATTTGGAGGCATTTAATGTTCAAGCAAAAACGGCTGATTTTCGACAAAAGAGATAACACCCCCCCCATTACGTCATGCTTCAGAAATGTGGAAAATGGTCCATTTTCAAATGTTTTATTTATGAACGTCAGTTCACATTGTAGGTGGATCATCAGTGTTAGAGCTAAAATTAGCATGTTTAAAGTGGTTTTCATGCTTCCAGGGGGCCATAAACACAAGATTTATGGAATGGTTAAAAGTGCATGAAAATGGCCAATTTACTCACTCTGAGTTCTCAAAAAGGGTTTCTTCACCCAGGGAAGTTAATTAAATACCATTTGGAGGCATTTAATATTCGAGCAAAAACGGCTGATTTTCGACAAAAGAGATAACACCCCCCCCATTACGTCATGCTTCAGAAATGTGGAAAATGGTCCATTTTCAAATGTTTTATTTTTGAACGTCAGTTCACATTTGTAGGTGGATCATCAGTGTTAGAGCTAAAATTAGCATGTTTAAAGTGGTTTTCATGCTTCCAGGGGCCCTAAACACAAGATTTATGGAATGGTTAAAAGTGCATGAAAATGGCCAATTTACTCACTCTGAGTTCTCAAAAAGGGTTTCTTCACCCAGGGAAGTTAATTAAATACCATTTGGAGGCATTTAATGTTCGAGCAAAAACGGCTGATTTTCGCCAAAAGAGATAACACCCCCCCATTACGTCATGCTTCAGAAATGTGGAAAATGGTCCGTTTTCAAATGTTTTATTTTTGAACGTCAGTTCACATTGTAGGTGGATCATCAGTGTTAGAGCTAAAATTAGCATGTTTAAAGTGATTTTCATGCTTCCAGGGACTCGGGAAGTGAATTAAATACTATTTGGAGGCATTTAATGTTCAATCAAAAACAGCTGATTTTTGACAAAAGAGATAACACCCCCCCATTATGTCATGCTTCAGAAATGTGGAAAATGGTCAGTTTTCAAATGTTTTCTTTTTGAACGTCAGTTCACATTTGTAGGTGGATCATCAGTGTTAGAGCTAAAATTAGCATGTTTAAAGTGATTTTCATGCTTCCAGGGGCCCTAAACACAAGATTTATGGAATGGTTAAAAGTGCATGAAAATGGCCAATTTACTCACTCTGAGTTCTCAAAAAGGCTTTCTTCACCCCGGGAAGTTAATTAAATACCATTTGGAGGCATTTAATGTTCGAGCAAAAACGGCTGATTTTCGACAAAAGAGATAACACACCCCCATTACGTCATGCTTCAGAAATGTGGAAAATGGTCAGTTTTCAAATGTTTTATTTTTGAACGTCAGTTCACATTTGTAGGTGGATCATCAGTGTTAGAGCTAAAATTAGCATGTTTAAAGTGATTTTCATGCTTCCAGGGGCTCGGGAAGTGAATTAAATACTATTTGGAGGCATTTAATGTTCAAGCAAAAACGGCTGATTTTCGACAAAAGAGATAACCCCCCCCCATTACGTCATGCTTCAGAAATGTGGAAAATGGTCCGTTTTCAAATGTTTTATTTTTGAACGTCAGTTCACATTTGTAGGTGGATCATCAGTGTTAGAGCTAAAATTAGCATGTTTAAAGTGATTTTCATGCTTCCAGGGGCTTGGGAAGTGAATTAAATACTATTTGGAGGCATTTAATGTTCAATCAAAAACAGCTGATTTTTGACAAAAGAGATAACACCCCCCCCCCCATTACGTCATGCTTCAGAAATGTGGAAAATGGTCCGTTTTCAAATGTTTTATTTTTGAACGTCAGTTCACATTTGTAGGTGGATCATCAGTGTTAGAGCTAAAATTAGCATGTTTAAAGTGGTTTTCATGCTTCCAGGGGCTCTAAACACAAGATTTATGGAATGGTTAAAAGTGCATGAAAATGGCCAATTTACTCACTCTGAGTTCTCAAAAAGGGTTTCTTCACCCAGGGAAGTTAATTAAATACCATTTGGAGGCATTTAATGTTCACGCAAAAACGGCTGATTTTCGACAAAAGAGATAACACCCCCCCATTACGTCATGCTTCAGAAATGTGGAAAATGGTCCGTTTTCAAATGTTTTATTTTTGAACGTCAGTTCACATTTGTAGGTGGATCATCAGTGTTAGAGCTAAAATTAGCATGTTTAAAGTGATTTTCATGCTTCCAGGGGCTCGGGAAGTGAATTAAATACTATTTGGAGGCATTTAATGTTCAATCAAAAACAGCTGATTTTTGACAAAAGAGATAACATCCCCCCATTACGTCATGCTTCAGAAATGTGGAAAATGGTCCATTTTCAAATGTTTTCTTTTTGAACGTCAGTTCACATTTGTAGGTGGATCATCAGTGTTAGAGCTATAATTAGCATGTTTAAAGTGATTTTCATGCTTCCAGGGGCCCTAAACACAAGATTTATGGAATGGTTAAAAGTGCATGAAAATGGCCAATTTACTCACTCTGAGTTCTCAAAAAGGGTTTCTTCACCCCGGAAAGTTAATTAAATACCATTTGGAGGCATTTAATGTTCAAGCAAAAACGGCTGATTTTCGACAAAAGAGATAACACCCCCCCCATTACGTCATGCTTCAGAAATGTGGAAAATGGTCCATTTTCAAATGTTTTATTTATGAACGTCAGTTCACATTGTAGGTGGATCATCAGTGTTAGAGCTAAAATTAGCATGTTTAAAGTGGTTTTCATGCTTCCAGGGGGCCATAAACACAAGATTTATGGAATGGTTAAAAGTGCATGAAAATGGCCAATTTACTCACTCTGAGTTCTCAAAAAGGGTTTCTTCACCCAGGGAAGTTAATTAAATACCATTTGGAGGCATTTAATATTCGAGCAAAAACGGCTGATTTTCGACAAAAGAGATAACACCCCCCCCATTACGTCATGCTTCAGAAATGTGGAAAATGGTCCATTTTCAAATGTTTTATTTTTGAACGTCAGTTCACATTTGTAGGTGAATCATCAGTGTTAGAGCTAAAATTAGCATGTTTAAAGTGGTTTTCATGCTTCCAGGGGCCCTAAACACAAGATTTATGGAATGGTTAAAAGTGCATGAAAATGGCCAATTTACTCACTCTGAGTTCTCAAAAAGGGTTTCTTCACCCAGGGAAGTTAATTAAATACCATTTGGAGGCATTTAATGTTCGAGCAAAAACGGCTGATTTTCGCCAAAAGAGATAACACCCCCCCATTACGTCATGCTTCAGAAATGTGGAAAATGGTCCGTTTTCAAATGTTTTATTTTTGAACGTCAGTTCACATTGTAGGTGGATCATCAGTGTTAGAGCTAAAATTAGCATGTTTAAAGTGATTTTCATGCTTCCAGGGACTCGGGAAGTGAATTAAATACTATTTGGAGGCATTTAATGTTCAATCAAAAACAGCTGATTTTTGACAAAAGAGATAACACCCCCCCATTATGTCATGCTTCAGAAATGTGGAAAATGGTCAGTTTTCAAATGTTTTCTTTTTGAACGTCAGTTCACATTTGTAGGTGGATCATCAGTGTTAGAGCTAAAATTAGCATGTTTAAAGTGATTTTCATGCTTCCAGGGGCCCTAAACACAAGATTTATGGAATGGTTAAAAGTGCATGAAAATGGCCAATTTACTCACTCTGAGTTCTCAAAAAGGCTTTCTTCACCCCGGGAAGTTAATTAAATACCATTTGGAGGCATTTAATGTTCGAGCAAAAACGGCTGATTTTCGACAAAAGAGATAACACACCCCCATTACGTCATGCTTCAGAAATGTGGAAAATGGTCAGTTTTCAAATGTTTTATTTTTGAACGTCAGTTCACATTTGTAGGTGGATCATCAGTGTTAGAGCTAAAATTAGCATGTTTAAAGTGATTTTCATGCTTCCAGGGGCTCGGGAAGTGAATTAAATACTATTTGGAGGCATTTAATGTTCAAGCAAAAACGGCTGATTTTCGACAAAAGAGATAACCCCCCCCCATTACGTCATGCTTCAGAAATGTGGAAAATGGTCCGTTTTCAAATGTTTTATTTTTGAACGTCAGTTCACATTTGTAGGTGGATCATCAGTGTTAGAGCTAAAATTAGCATGTTTAAAGTGATTTTCATGCTTCCAGGGGCTTGGGAAGTGAATTAAATACTATTTGGAGGCATTTAATGTTCAATCAAAAACAGCTGATTTTTGACAAAAGAGATAACACCCCCCCCCCCCATTACGTCATGCTTCAGAAATGTGGAAAATGGTCCGTTTTCAAATGTTTTATTTTTGAACGTCAGTTCACATTTGTAGGTGGATCATCAGTGTTAGAGCTAAAATTAGCATGTTTAAAGTGGTTTTCATGCTTCCAGGGGCTCTAAACACAAGATTTATGGAATGGTTAAAAGTGCATGAAAATGGCCAATTTACTCACTCTGAGTTCTCAAAAAGGGTTTCTTCACCCAGGGAAGTTAATTAAATACCATTTGGAGGCATTTAATGTTCACGCAAAAACGGCTGATTTTCGACAAAAGAGATAACACCCCCCCATTACGTCATGCTTCAGAAATGTGGAAAATGGTCCGTTTTCAAATGTTTTATTTTTGAACGTCAGTTCACATTTGTAGGTGGATCATCAGTGTTAGAGCTAAAATTAGCATGTTTAAAGTGATTTTCATGCTTCCAGGGGCTCGGGAAGTGAATTAAATACTATTTGGAGGCATTTAATGTTCAATCAAAAACAGCTGATTTTTGACAAAAGAGATAACATCCCCCCATTACGTCATGCTTCAGAAATGTGGAAAATGGTCCATTTTCAAATGTTTTCTTTTTGAACGTCAGTTCACATTTGTAGGTGGATCATCAGTGTTAGAGCTATAATTAGCATGTTTAAAGTGATTTTCATGCTTCCAGGGGCCCTAAACACAAGATTTATGGAATGGTTAAAAGTGCATGAAAATGGCCAATTTACTCACTCTGAGTTCTCAAAAAGGGTTTCTTCACCCGGGAAGTTAATTAAATACCATTTGGAGGCATTTAATGTTCTAGCAAAAACGGCTGATTTTCGACAAAAGAGATAACACCCCCCCCATTACGTCATGCTTCAGAAATGTGGAAAATGGTCCGTTTTCAAATGTTTTATTTTTGAACGTCAGTTCACATTTGTAGGTGGATCATCAGTGTTAGAGCTAAAATTAGCATGTTTAAAGTGATTTTCATGCTTCCAGGGGCTCGGGAAGTGAATTAAATACTATTTGGAGGCATTTAATGTTCAAGCAAAAATGGCTGATTTTCGACAAAAGAGATAACACCACTCCATTACGTCATGCTTCAGAAATGTGGAAAATGGTCCGTTTTCAAATGTTTTATTTTTGAACGTCAGTTCACATTTGTAGGTGGATCATCAGTGTTAGAGCTAAAATTAGCATGTTTAAAGTAGTTTTCATGCTTCCAGGGGCCCTAAACACAAGATTTATGGAATGGTTAAAAGTGCATGAAAATGGAAAATTTACTCACTCTGAGTTCTCAAAAAGGGTTTCTTCACCCAGGGAAGTTAATTAAATACCATTTGGAGGCATTTAATGTTCGAGCAAAAACGGCTGATTTTCGACAAAAGAGATAACACCCCCCCATTACGTCATGCTTCAGAAATGTGGAAAATGGTCCATTTTCAAATGTTTTATTTTTGAACGTCAGTTCACATTTGTAGGTGGATCATCAGTGTTAGAGCTAAAATTAGCATGTTTAAAGTGGTTTTCATGCTTCCAGGGGCCCTAAACACAAGATTTATGGAATGGTTAAAAGTGCATGAAAATGGCCAATTTACTCACTCTGAGTTCTCAAAAAGGGTTTCTTCACCCAGGGAAGTTAATTAAATACCATTTGGAGGCATTTAATGTTCGAGCAAAAACGGCTGATTTTCGCCAAAAGAGATAACACCCCCCCATTACGTCATGCTTCAGAAATGTGGAAAATGGTCCGTTTTCAAATGTTTTATTTTTGAACGTCAGTTCACATTGTAGGTGGATCATCAGTGTTAGAGCTAAAATTAGCATGTTTAAAGTGATTTTCATGCTTCCAGGGACTCGGGAAGTGAATTAAATACTATTTGGAGGCATTTAATGTTCAATCAAAAACAGCTGATTTTTGACAAAAGAGATAACCCCCCCCCATTATGTCATGCTTCAGAAATGTGGAAAATGGTCAGTTTTCAAATGTTTTCTTTTTGAACGTCAGTTCACATTTGTAGGTGGATCATCAGTGTTAGAGCTAAAATTAGCATGTTTAAAGTGATTTTCATGCTTCCAGGGGCCCTAAACACAAGATTTATGGAATGGTTAAAAGTGCATGAAAATGGCCAATTTACTCACTCTGAGTTCTCAAAAAGGCTTTCTTCACCCCGGGAAGTTAATTAAATACCATTTGGAGGCATTTAATGTTCGAGCAAAAACGGCTGATTTTCGACAAAAGAGATAACACACCCCCATTACGTCATGCTTCAGAAATGTGGAAAATGGTCAGTTTTCAAATGTTTTATTTTTGAACGTCAGTTCACATTTGTAGGTGGATCATCAGTGTTAGAGCTAAAATTAGCATGTTTAAAGTGATTTTCATGCTTCCAGGGGCTCGGGAAGTGAATTAAATACTATTTGGAGGCATTTAATGTTCAAGCAAAAACGGCTGATTTTCGACAAAAGAGATAACCCCCCCCCATTACGTCATGCTTCAGAAATGTGGAAAATGGTCCGTTTTCAAATGTTTTATTTTTGAACGTCAGTTCACATTTGTAGGTGGATCATCAGTGTTAGAGCTAAAATTAGCATGTTTAAAGTGATTTTCATGCTTCCAGGGGCTTGGGAAGTGAATTAAATACTATTTGGAGGCATTTAATGTTCAATCAAAAACAGCTGATTTTTGACAAAAGAGATAACACCCCCCCCCCATTACGTCATGCTTCAGAAATGTGGAAAATGGTCAGTTTTCAAATGTTTTATTTTTGAACGTCAGTTCACATTTGTAGGTGGATCATCAGTGTTAGAGCTAAAATTAGCATGTTTAAAGTGGTTTTCATGCTTCCAGGGGCTCTAAACACAAGATTTATGGAATGGTTAAAAGTGCATGAAAATGGCCAATTTACTCACTCTGAGTTCTCAAAAAGGGTTTCTTCACCCAGGGAAGTTAATTAAATACCATTTGGAGGCATTTAATGTTCACGCAAAAACGGCTGATTTTCGACAAAAGAGATAACACCCCCCCATTACGTCATGCTTCAGAAATGTGGAAAATGGTCCGTTTTCAAATGTTTTATTTTTGAACGTCAGTTCACATTTGTAGGTGGATCATCAGTGTTAGAGCTAAAATTAGCATGTTTAAAGTGATTTTCATGCTTCCAGGGGCTCGGGAAGTGAATTAAATACTATTTGGAGGCATTTAATGTTCAATCAAAAACAGCTGATTTTTGACAAAAGAGATAACATCCCCCCATTACGTCATGCTTCAGAAATGTGGAAAATGGTCCATTTTCAAATGTTTTCTTTTTGAACGTCAGTTCACATTTGTAGGTGGATCATCAGTGTTAGAGCTATAATTAGCATGTTTAAAGTGATTTTCATGCTTCCAGGGGCCCTAAACACAAGATTTATGGAATGGTTAAAAGTGCATGAAAATGGCCAATTTACTCACTCTGAGTTCTCAAAAAGGGTTTCTTCACCCGGGAAGTTAATTAAATACCATTTGGAGGCATTTAATGTTCGAGCAAAAACGGCTGATTTTCGACAAAAGAGATAACACCCCCCCCATTACGTCATGCTTCAGAAATGTGGAAAATGGTCCGTTTTCAAATGTTTTATTTTTGAACGTCAGTTCACATTTGTAGGTGGATCATCAGTGTTAGAGCTAAAATTAGCATGTTTAAAGTGATTTTCATGCTTCCAGGGGCTCGGGAAGTGAATTAAATACTATTTGGAGGCATTTAATGTTCAAGCAAAAATGGCTGATTTTCGACAAAAGAGATAACACCACTCCATTACGTCATGCTTCAGAAATGTGGAAAATGGTCCGTTTTCAAATGTTTTATTTTTGAACGTCAGTTCACATTTGTAGGTGGATCATCAGTGTTAGAGCTAAAATTAGCATGTTTAAAGTAGTTTTCATGCTTCCAGGGGCCCTAAACACAAGATTTATGGAATGGTTAAAAGTGCATGAAAATGGAAAATTTACTCACTCTGAGTTCTCAAAAAGGGTTTCTTCACCCAGGGAAGTTAATTAAATACCATTTGGAGGCATTTAATGTTCGAGCAAAAACGGCTGATTTTCGACAAAAGAGATAACACCCCCCCATTACGTCATGCTTCAGAAATGTGGAAAATGGTCCGTTTTCAAATGTTTTATTTTTGAACGTCAGTTCACATTTGTAGGTGGATCATCAGTGTTAGAGCTAAAATTAGCATGTTTAAAGTGATTTTCATGCTTCCAGGGGCTCGGGAAGTGAATTAAATACTATTTGGAGGCATTTAATGTTCAAGCAAAAACGGCTGATTTTCGACAAAAGAGATAACACCCCCCCATTACGCCATGCTTCAGAAATGTGGAAAATGGTCCGTTTTCAAATGTTTTATTTTTGAACGTCAGTTCACATTTGTAGGTGGATCTTCAGTGTTAGAGCTAAAATTAGCATGTTTAAAGTGGTTTTCATGCTTCCAGGGGCCCTAAACACAAGATTTATGGAATGGTTAAAAGTGCATGAAAATGGCCAATTTACTCACTCTGAGTTCTCAAAAAGGGTTTCTTCACCCGGGAAGTTAATTAAATACCATTTGGAGGCATTTAATGTTCTAGCAAAAACGGCTGATTTTCGACAAAAGAGATAACACCCCCCCCATTACGTCATGCTTCAGAAATGTGGAAAATGGTCCGTTTTCAAATGTTTTATTTTTGAACGTCAGTTCACATTTGTAGGTGGATCATCAGTGTTAGAGCTAAAATTAGCATGTTTAAAGTGATTTTCATGCTTCCAGGGGCTCGGGAAGTGAATTAAATACTATTTGGAGGCATTTAATGTTCAAGCAAAAATGGCTGATTTTCGACAAAAGAGATAACACCACTCCATTACGTCATGCTTCAGAAATGTGGAAAATGGTCCGTTTTCAAATGTTTTATTTTTGAACGTCAGTTCACATTTGTAGGTGGATCATCAGTGTTAGAGCTAAAATTAGCATGTTTAAAGTAGTTTTCATGCTTCCAGGGGCCCTAAACACAAGATTTATGGAATGGTTAAAAGTGCATGAAAATGGAAAATTTACTCACTCTGAGTTCTCAAAAAGGGTTTCTTCACCCAGGGAAGTTAATTAAATACCATTTGGAGGCATTTAATGTTCGAGCAAAAACGGCTGATTTTCGACAAAAGAGATAACACCCCCCCATTACGTCATGCTTCAGAAATGTGGAAAATGGTCCATTTTCAAATGTTTTATTTTTGAACGTCAGTTCACATTTGTAGGTGGATCATCAGTGTTAGAGCTAAAATTAGCATGTTTAAAGTGGTTTTCATGCTTCCAGGGGCCCTAAACACAAGATTTATGGAATGGTTAAAAGTGCATGAAAATGGCCAATTTACTCACTCTGAGTTCTCAAAAAGGGTTTCTTCACCCAGGGAAGTTAATTAAATACCATTTGGAGGCATTTAATGTTCGAGCAAAAACGGCTGATTTTCGCCAAAAGAGATAACACCCCCCCATTACGTCATGCTTCAGAAATGTGGAAAATGGTCCGTTTTCAAATGTTTTATTTTTGAACGTCAGTTCACATTGTAGGTGGATCATCAGTGTTAGAGCTAAAATTAGCATGTTTAAAGTGATTTTCATGCTTCCAGGGACTCGGGAAGTGAATTAAATACTATTTGGAGGCATTTAATGTTCAATCAAAAACAGCTGATTTTTGACAAAAGAGATAACCCCCCCCCATTATGTCATGCTTCAGAAATGTGGAAAATGGTCAGTTTTCAAATGTTTTCTTTTTGAACGTCAGTTCACATTTGTAGGTGGATCATCAGTGTTAGAGCTAAAATTAGCATGTTTAAAGTGATTTTCATGCTTCCAGGGGCCCTAAACACAAGATTTATGGAATGGTTAAAAGTGCATGAAAATGGCCAATTTACTCACTCTGAGTTCTCAAAAAGGCTTTCTTCACCCCGGGAAGTTAATTAAATACCATTTGGAGGCATTTAATGTTCGAGCAAAAACGGCTGATTTTCGACAAAAGAGATAACACACCCCCATTACGTCATGCTTCAGAAATGTGGAAAATGGTCAGTTTTCAAATGTTTTATTTTTGAACGTCAGTTCACATTTGTAGGTGGATCATCAGTGTTAGAGCTAAAATTAGCATGTTTAAAGTGATTTTCATGCTTCCAGGGGCTCGGGAAGTGAATTAAATACTATTTGGAGGCATTTAATGTTCAAGCAAAAACGGCTGATTTTCGACAAAAGAGATAACCCCCCCCCATTACGTCATGCTTCAGAAATGTGGAAAATGGTCCGTTTTCAAATGTTTTATTTTTGAACGTCAGTTCACATTTGTAGGTGGATCATCAGTGTTAGAGCTAAAATTAGCATGTTTAAAGTGATTTTCATGCTTCCAGGGGCTTGGGAAGTGAATTAAATACTATTTGGAGGCATTTAATGTTCAATCAAAAACAGCTGATTTTTGACAAAAGAGATAACACCCCCCCCCCCATTACGTCATGCTTCAGAAATGTGGAAAATGGTCAGTTTTCAAATGTTTTATTTTTGAACGTCAGTTCACATTTGTAGGTGGATCATCAGTGTTAGAGCTAAAATTAGCATGTTTAAAGTGGTTTTCATGCTTCCAGGGGCTCTAAACACAAGATTTATGGAATGGTTAAAAGTGCATGAAAATGGCCAATTTACTCACTCTGAGTTCTCAAAAAGGGTTTCTTCACCCAGGGAAGTTAATTAAATACCATTTGGAGGCATTTAATGTTCACGCAAAAACGGCTGATTTTCGACAAAAGAGATAACACCCCCCCATTACGTCATGCTTCAGAAATGTGGAAAATGGTCCGTTTTCAAATGTTTTATTTTTGAACGTCAGTTCACATTTGTAGGTGGATCATCAGTGTTAGAGCTAAAATTAGCATGTTTAAAGTGATTTTCATGCTTCCAGGGGCTCGGGAAGTGAATTAAATACTATTTGGAGGCATTTAATGTTCAATCAAAAACAGCTGATTTTTGACAAAAGAGATAACATCCCCCCATTACGTCATGCTTCAGAAATGTGGAAAATGGTCCATTTTCAAATGTTTTCTTTTTGAACGTCAGTTCACATTTGTAGGTGGATCATCAGTGTTAGAGCTATAATTAGCATGTTTAAAGTGATTTTCATGCTTCCAGGGGCCCTAAACACAAGATTTATGGAATGGTTAAAAGTGCATGAAAATGGCCAATTTACTCACTCTGAGTTCTCAAAAAGGGTTTCTTCACCCGGGAAGTTAATTAAATACCATTTGGAGGCATTTAATGTTCGAGCAAAAACGGCTGATTTTCGACAAAAGAGATAACACCCCCCCCATTACGTCATGCTTCAGAAATGTGGAAAATGGTCCGTTTTCAAATGTTTTATTTTTGAACGTCAGTTCACATTTGTAGGTGGATCATCAGTGTTAGAGCTAAAATTAGCATGTTTAAAGTGATTTTCATGCTTCCAGGGGCTCGGGAAGTGAATTAAATACTATTTGGAGGCATTTAATGTTCAAGCAAAAATGGCTGATTTTCGACAAAAGAGATAACACCACTCCATTACGTCATGCTTCAGAAATGTGGAAAATGGTCCGTTTTCAAATGTTTTATTTTTGAACGTCAGTTCACATTTGTAGGTGGATCATCAGTGTTAGAGCTAAAATTAGCATGTTTAAAGTAGTTTTCATGCTTCCAGGGGCCCTAAACACAAGATTTATGGAATGGTTAAAAGTGCATGAAAATGGAAAATTTACTCACTCTGAGTTCTCAAAAAGGGTTTCTTCACCCAGGGAAGTTAATTAAATACCATTTGGAGGCATTTAATGTTCGAGCAAAAACGGCTGATTTTCGACAAAAGAGATAACACCCCCCCATTACGTCATGCTTCAGAAATGTGGAAAATGGTCCGTTTTCAAATGTTTTATTTTTGAACGTCAGTTCACATTTGTAGGTGGATCATCAGTGTTAGAGCTAAAATTAGCATGTTTAAAGTGATTTTCATGCTTCCAGGGGCTCGGGAAGTGAATTAAATACTTTTTGGAGGCATTTAATGTTGAATCAAAAACAGCTGATTTTTGACAAAAGAGATAACACCCCCCATTACGTCATGCTTCAGGAATGTGGAAAATGGTCCGTTTTCAAATGTTTTATTTTTGAACGTCAGCTCACATTTGTAGGTGGATCATCAGTGTTAGAGCTAAAATTAGCATGTTTAAAGTGATTTTCATGCTTCCAGGGGCTCGGGAAGTGAATTAAATACTATTTGGAGGCATTTAATGTTCAATCAAAAACAGCTTATTTTTGACAAAAGAGATAACACCCCCCCATTACGAAATGCTTCAGAAATGTGGAAAATGGTCCGTTTTCAAATGTTTTCTTTTTGAAAGTCAGTTCACATTTGTAGGTGGATCATCAGTGTTAGAGCTAAAATTAGCATGTTTAAAGTGATTTTCATGCTTCCAGGGGCCCTAAACACAAGATTTATGGAATGGTTAAAAGTGCATGAAAATGGCCAATTTACTCACTCTGAGTTCTCAAAAAGGGTTTCTTCACCCCGGGAAGTTAATTAAATACCATTTGGAGGCATTTAATGTTCGAGCAAAAACGGCTGATTTTCGACAAAAGAGATAACACCCCCTCATTACGTCATGCTTCAGAAATGTGGAAAATGGTCCGTTTTCAAATGTTTTATTTTTGAACGTCAGTTCACAATTGTAGGTGGATCATCAGTGTTAGAGCTAAAATTAGCATGTTTAAAGTGATTTTCATGCTTCCAGGGGCTCGGGAAGTGAATTAAATACTATTTGGAGGTATTTAATGTTCAAGCAAAAACGGCTGATTTTCGACAAAAGAGATAACACCCCCCCATTACGCCATGCTTCAGAAATGTGGAAAATGATCCGTTTTCAAATGTTTTATTTTTGAACGTCAGTTCACATTTGTAGGTGGATCATCAGTGTTAGAGCTAAAATTAGCATGTTTCATGTGGTTTTCATGCTTCCAGGGGCCCTAAACACAAGATTTATGGAATGGGTAAAAGTGGATGAAAATGGCCAATTTACTCACTCTGAGTTCTCAAAAAGGGTTTCTTCACCCAGGGAAGTTAATTAAATACCATTTGGAGGCATTTAATGTTCGAGCAAAAACGGCTGATTTTCGACAAAAGAGATAACACCCCCCCCCCCATTACGTCATGCTTCAGAAATGTGGAAAATGGTCCGTTTTCAAATGTTTTATTTTTGAACGTCAGTTCACATTTGTAGGTGGATCATCAGTGTTAGAGCTAAAATTAGCATGTTTAAAGTGATTGTCATGCTTCCAGGGGCTCTGGAAGTGAATTAAATACTATTTGGAGGCATTTAATGTTCAATCAAAAACAGCTGATTTTTGACAAAAGAGATAACACCCCCCCCATTACGTCATGCTTCAGAAATGTGGAAAATGGTCCATTTTCAAATGTTTTATTTTTCAACGTCAGTTCACATTGTAGGTGGATCATCAGTGTTAGAACTAAAATTAGCATGTTTAAAGTGGTTTTCATGCTTCCAGGGGCCCTAAACACAAGATTTATGGAATGGTTAAAAGTGCATGAAAATGGCCAATTTACTCACTCTGAGTTCTCAAAAAGGGTTTCTTCACCCAGGGAAGTTAATTAAATACCATTTGGAGGCATTTAATGTTCGAGCAAAAACGGCTGATTTTTGACAAAAGAGATAACACCCCCCCCCCCCATTACGTCATGCTTCAGAAATGTGGAAAATGGTCCGTTTTCAAATGTTTTATTTTTGAACGTCAGTTCACATTTGTAGGTGGATCATCAGTGTTAGAGCTAAAATTAGCATGTTTAAAGTGATTTTCATGCTTCCAGGGGCTCGGGAAGTGAATTAAATACTATTTGGAGGCATTTAATGTTCAATCAAAAACAGCTGATTTTTGACAATAGAGATAACACCCCCCATTACGTCATGCTTCAGAAATGTGGAAAATGGTCCGTTTTCAAATGTTTTCTTTTTGAACGTCAGTTCACATTTGTAGGTGGATCATCAGTATTAGAGCTAAAATTAGCATGTTTAAAGTGATTTTCATGCTTCCAGGGGCCCTAAACACAAGATTTATGCAATGGTTAAAAGTGCATGAAAATGGCCAATTTACTCACTCTGAGTTCTCAAAAAGGGTTTCTTCACCCCGGGAAGTTAATTAAATACCATTTGGAGGCATTTAATGTACGAGCAAAAATGGCTGATTTTCGACAAAAGAGATAACACCCCCCCATTACGTCATGCTTCAGAAATGTGGAAAATGGTCCGTTTTCAAATGTTTTATTTTTGAACGTCAGTTCACATTTGTAGGTGGATCATCAGTGTTAGAGCTAAAATTAGCATGTTTAAAGTGATTTTCATGCTTCCAGGGGCTCTGGAAGTGAATTAAATACTATTTGGAGGCATTTAATGTTCAAGCAAAAACGGCTGATTTTCGACAAAAGAGATAACACCCCCCCCATTACGTCATGCTTCAGAAATGTGGAAAATGGTCCGTTTTCAAATGTTTTATTTTTGAACGTCAGTTCACATTTGTAGGTGGATCATCAGTGTTAGAGCTAAAATTAGCATGTTTAAAGTGGTTTTCATGCTTCCAGGGGCCCAAAACACAAGATTTATGGAATGGTTAAAAGTGCATGAAAATGGCCAATTTACTCACTCTGAGTTCTCAAAAAGAGTTTCTTCACCCAGGGAAGTTAATTAAATACTATTTGGAGGCATTTAATGTTCGAGCAAAAACGGCTGATTTTCGACAAAAGAGATAACACCCCCCCATTACGTCATGCTTCAGAAATGTGGAAAATGGTCCGTTTTCAAATGTTTTATTTTTGAACGTCAGTTCACATTTGTAGGTGGATCATCAGTGTTAGAGCTAAAATTAGCATGTTTAAAGTGATTTTCATGCTTCCAGGGGCTCGGGAAGTGAATTAAATACTATTTGGAGGCATTTAATGTTCAAGCAAAAACGGCTGATTTTCGACAAAAGAGATAACCCCCCCCCATTACGTCATGCTTCAGAAATGTGGAAAATGGTCCGTTTTCAAATGTTTTATTTTTGAACGTCAGTTCACATTTGTAGGTGGATCATCAGTGTTAGAGCTAAAATTAGCATGTTTAAAGTGATTTTCATGCTTCCAGGGGCTTGGGAAGTGAATTAAATACTATTTGGAGGCATTTAATGTTCAATCAAAAACAGCTGATTTTTGACAAAAGAGATAACACCCCCCCCCCATTACGTCATGCTTCAGAAATGTGGAAAATGGTCCGTTTTCAAATTTTTTATTTTTGAACGTCAGTTCACATTTGTAGGTGGATCATCAGTGTTAGAGCTAAAATTAGCATGTTTAAAGTGGTTTTCATGCTTCCAGGGGCTCTAAACACAAGATTTATGGAATGGTTAAAAGTGCATGAAAATGGCCAATTTACTCACTCTGAGTTCTCAAAAAGGGTTTCTTCACCCAGGGAAGTTAATTAAATACCATTTGGAGGCATTTAATGTTCACGCAAAAACGGCTGATTTTCGACAAAAGAGATAACACCCCCCCATTACGTCATGCTTCAGAAATGTGGAAAATGGTCCGTTTTCAAATGTTTTATTTTTGAACGTCAGTTCACATTTGTAGGTGGATCATCAGTGTTAGAGCTAAAATTAGCATGTTTAAAGTGATTTTCATGCTTCCAGGGGCTCGGGAAGTGAATTAAATACTATTTGGAGGCATTTAATGTTCAATCAAAAACAGCTGATTTTTGACAAAAGAGATAACACCCCCCCATTACGTCATGCTTCAGAAATGTGGAAAATGGTCCATTTTCAAATGTTTTCTTTTTGAACGTCAGTTCACATTTGTAGGTGGATCATCAGTGTTAGAGCTATAATTAGCATGTTTAAAGTGATTTTCATGCTTCCAGGGGCCCTAAACACAAGGTTTATGGAATGGTTAAAAGTGCATGAAAATGGCCAATTTACTCACTCTGAGTTCTCAAAAAGGGTTTCTTCACCCGGGAAGTTAATTAAATACCATTTGGAGGCATTTAATGTTCGAGCAAAAACGGCTGATTTTCGACAAAAGAGATAACACCCCCCCCCATTACGTCATGCTTCAGAAATGTGGAAAATGGTCCGTTTTCAAATGTTTTATTTTTGAACGTCAGTTCACATTTGTAGGTGGATCATCAGTGTTAGAGCTAAAATTAGCATGTTTAAAGTGATTTTCATGCTTCCAGGGGCTCGGGAAGTGAATTAAATACTTTTTGGAGGCATTTAATGTTGAATCAAAAACAGCTGATTTTTGACAAAAGAGATAACACCCCCCATTACGTCATGCTTCAGGAATGTGGAAAATGGTCCGTTTTCAAATGTTTTATTTTTGAACGTCAGCTCACATTTGTAGGTGGATCATCAGTGTTAGAGCTAAAATTAGCATGTTTAAAGTGATTTTCATGCTTCCAGGGGCTCGGGAAGTGAATTAAATACTATTTGGAGGCATTTAATGTTCAATCAAAAACAGCTGATTTTTGACAAAAGAGATAACACCCCCCCATTACGAAATGCTTCAGAAATGTGAAAAATGGTCCGTTTTCAAATGTTTTCTTTTTGAACGTCAGTTCACATTTGTAGGTGGATCATCAGTGTTAGAGCTAAAATTAGCATGTTTAAAGTGATTTTCATGCTTCCAGGGGCCCTAAACACAAGATTTATGGAATGTTTAAAAGTGCATGAAAATGGCCAATTTACTCACTCTGAGTTCTCAAAAAGGGTTTCTTCACCCCGGAAAGTTAATTAAATACCATTTGGAGGCATTTAATGTTCGAGCAAAAACGGCTGATTTTCGACAAAAGAGATAACACCCCCTCATTACGTCATGCTTCAGAAATGTGGAAAATGGTCCGTTTTCAAATGTTTTATTTTTGAACGTCAGTTCACAATTGTAGGTGGATCATCAGTGTTAGAGCTAAAATTAGCATGTTTAAAGTGATTTTCATGCTTCCAGGGGCTCGGGAAGTGAATTAAATACTATTTGGAGGTATTTAATGTTCAAGCAAAAACGGCTGATTTTCGACAAAAGAGATAACACCCCCCCATTACGCCATGCTTCAGAAATGTGGAAAATGGTCCGTTTTCAAATGTTTTATTTTTGAACGTCAGTTCACATTTGTAGGTGGATCATCAGTGTTAGAGCTAAAATTAGCATGTTTAATGTGGTTTTCATGCTTCCAGGGGCCCTAAACACAAGATTTATGGAATGGGTAAAAGTGCATGAAAATGGCCAATTTACTCACTCTGAGTTCTCAAAAAGGGTTTCTTCACCCAGGGAAGTTAATTAAATACCATTTGGAGGCATTTAATGTTCGAGCAAAAACGGCTGATTTTCGACAAAAGAGATAACACCCCCCCCCCCATTACGTCATGCTTCAGAAATGTGGAAAATGGTCCGTTTTCAAATGTTTTATTTTTGAACGTCAGTTCACATTTGTAGGTGGATCATCAGTGTTAGAGCTAAAATTAGCATGTTTAAAGTAGTTTTCATGCTTCCAGGGGCCCTAAACACAAGATTTATGGAATGGTTAAAAGTGCATGAAAATGGCCAATTTACTCACTCTGAGTTCTCAAAAAGGGGTTCTTCACCCAGGGAAGTTAATTAAATACCATTTGGAGGCATTTAATGTTCGAGCAAAAACGGCTGATTTTCGACAAAAGAGATAACACCCCCCCATTACGTCATGCTTCAGAAATGTGGAAAATGGTCCGTTTTCAAATGTTTTATTTTTGAACGTCAGTTCACATTTGTAGGTGGATCATCAGTGTTAGAGCTAAAATTAGCATGTTTAAAGTGATTTTCATGCTTCCAGGGGCTCGGGAAGTGAATTAAATACTTTTTGGAGGCATTTAATGTTGAATCAAAAACAGCTGATTTTTGACAAAAGAGATAACACCCCCCATTACGTCATGCTTCAGGAATGTGGAAAATGGTCCGTTTTCAAATGTTTTATTTTTGAACGTCAGCTCACATTTGTAGGTGGATCATCAGTGTTAGAGCTAAAATTAGCATGTTTAAAGTGATTTTCATGCTTCCAGGGGCTCGGGAAGTGAATTAAATACTATTTGGAGGTATTTAATGTTCAAGCAAAAACGGCTGATTTTCGACAAAAGAGATAACACCCCCCCATTACGCCCTGCTTCAGAAATGTGGAAAATGGTCCGTTTTCAAATGTTTTATTTTTGAACGTCAGTTCACATTTGTAGGTGGATCATCAGTGTT
This sequence comes from Lissotriton vulgaris, assembly GCF_964263255.1. Taxonomy (NCBI): domain Eukaryota; kingdom Metazoa; phylum Chordata; class Amphibia; order Caudata; family Salamandridae; genus Lissotriton; species Lissotriton vulgaris. Next base: position 913,566 of record NW_028255042.1, on the reverse strand, counting down.
AGAGCTAAAATTAGCATGTTTAATGTGGTTTTCATGCTTCCAGGGGCCCTAAACACAAGATTTATGGAATGGGTAAAAGTGCATGAAAATGGCCAATTTACTCACTCTGAGTTCTCAAAAAGGGTTTCTTCACCCAGGGAAGTTAATTAAATACCATTTGGAGGCATTTAATGTTCGAGCAAAAACGGCTGATTTTCGACAAAAGAGATAACACCCCCCCCCCCATTACGTCGTGCTTCAGAAATGTGGAAAATGGTCCGTTTTCAAATGTTTTATTTTTGAACGTCAGTTCACATTTGTAGGTGGATCATCAGTGTTAGAGCTAAAATTAGCATGTTTAAAGTGATTTTCATGCTTCCAGGGGCTCTGGAAGTGAATTAAATACTATTTGGAGGCATTTAATGTTCAATCAAAAACAGCTGATTTTTGACAAAAGAGATAACACCCCCCCATTACGTCATGCTTCAGAAATGTGGAAAATGGTCCATTTTCAAATGTTTTATTTTTGAACGTCAGTTCACATTGTAGGTGGATCATCAGTGTTAGAGCTAAAATTAGCATGTTTAAAGTGGTTTTCATGCTTCCAGGGGCCCTAAACACAAGATTTATGGAATGGTTAAAAGTGCATGAAAATGGCCAATTTACTCACTCTGAGTTCTCAAAAAGGGTTTCTTCACCCAGGGAAGTTAATTAAATACCATTTGGAGGCATTTAATGTTCGAGCAAAAACGGCTGATTTTCGACAAAAGAGATAACACCCCCCCCCATTACGTCATGCTTCAGAAATGTGGAAAATGGTCCGTTTTCAAATGTTTTATTTTTGAACGTCAGTTCACATTTGTAGGTGGATCATCAGTGTCAGAGCTAAAATTAGCATGTTTAAAGTGATTTTCATGCTTCCAGGGGCTCGGGAAGTGAATTAAATACTATTTGGAGGCATTTAATGTTCAATCAAAAACAGCTGATTTTTGACAATAGAGATAACATCCCCCCATTACGTCATGCTTCAGAAATGTGGAAAATGGTTTGTTTTCAAATGTTTTCTTTTTGAACGTCAGTTCACATTTGTAGGTGGATCATCAGTGTTAGAGCTAAAATTAGCATGTTTAAAGTGATTTTCATCCTTCCAGGGGCCCTAAACACAAGATTTATGCAATGGTTAAAAGTGCATGAAAATGGCCAATTTACTCACTCTGAGTTCTCAAAAAGGGTTTCTTCACCCCGGGAAGTTAATTAAATACCATTTGGAGGCATTTAATGTACGAGCAAAAACGGCTGATTTTCGACAAAAGAGATAACACCCCCCATTACGTCATGCTTCAGAAATGTGGAAAATGGTCCATTTTCAAATGTTTTATTTTTGAACGTCAGTTCACATTTGTAGGTGGATCATCAGTGTTAGAGCTAAAATTAGCATGTTTAAAGTGATTTTCATGCTTCCAGGGGCTCTGGAAGTGAATTAAATACTATTTGGAGGCATTTAATGTTCAAGCAAAAACGGCTGATTTTCGACAAAAGAGATAACACCCCCCCCATTACGTCATGCTTCAGAAATGTGGAAAATGGTCCGTTTTCAAATGTTTTATTTTTGAACGTCAGTTCACATTTGTAGGTGGATCATCAGTGTTAGAGCTAAAATTAGCATGTTTAAAGTGGTTTTCATGCTTCCAGTGGCCCAAAACACAAGATTTATGGAATGGTTAAAAGTGCATGAAAATGGCCAATTTACTCACTCTGAGTTCTCAAAAAGGGTTTCTTCACCCAGGGAAGTTAATTAAATACCATTTGGAGGCATTTAATGTTCGAGCAAAAACGGCTGATTTTCGACAAAAGAGATAACACCCCCCCCCATTACGTCATGCTTCAGAAATGTGGAAAATGGTCCGTTTTCAAATGTTTTATTTTTGAACGTCAGTTCACATTTGTAGGTGGATCATCAGTGTTAGAGCTAAAATTAGCATGTTTAAAGTAGTTTTCATGCTTCCAGGGGCCCTAAACACAAGATTTATGGAATGGTTAAAAGTGCATGAAAATGGCCAATTTACTCACTCTGAGTTCTCAAAAAGGGTTTCTTCACCCAGGGAGGTTAATTAAATACCATTTGGAGGCATTTAATGTTCGAGCAAAAACGGCTGATTTTCGACAAAAGAGATAACACCCCCCCATTACGTCATGCTTCAGAAATGTGGAAAATGGTCTGTTTTCAAATGTTTTATTTTTGAACGTCAGTTCACATTTGTAGGTGGATCATCAGTGTTAGAGCTAAAATTAGCATGTTTAAAGTGATTTTCATGCTTCCAGGGGCTCGGGAAGTGAATTAAATACTTTTTGGAGGCATTTAATGTTGAATCAAAAACAGCTGATTTTTGACAAAAGAGATAACACCCCCCATTACGTCATGCTTCAGGAATGTGGAAAATGGTCCGTTTTCAAATGTTTTATTTTTGAACGTCAGCTCACATTTGTAGGTGGATCATCAGTGTTAGAGCTAAAATTAGCATGTTTAAAGTGATTTTCATGCTTCCAGGGGCTCTGGAAGTGAATTAAATACTATTTGGAGGCATTTAATGTTCAATCAAAAACAGCTGATTTTTGACAAAAGAGATAACACCCCCCCCATTACGTCATGCTTCAGAAATGTGGAAAATGGTTCATTTTCAAATGTTTTATTTTTGAACGTCTGTTCACATTGTAGGTGGATCATCAGTGTTAGAGCTAAAATTAGCATGTTTAAAGTGGTTTTCATGCTTCCAGGGGCCCTAAACACAAGATTTATGGAATGGTTAAAAGTGCATGAAAATGGCCAATTTACTCACTCTGAGTTCTCAAAAAGGGTTTCTTCACCCAGGGAAGTTAATTAAATACCATTTGGAGGCATTTAATGTTCGAGCAAAAACGGCTGATTTTCGACAAAAGAGATAACAACCCCCCCCATTACGTCATGCTTCAGAAATGTGGAAAATGGTCCGTTTTCAAATGTTTTATTTTTGAACGTCAGTTCACATTTGTAGGTGGATCATCAGTGTTAGAGCTAAAATTAGCATGTTTAAAGTGATTTTCATGCTTCCAGGGGCTCGGGAAGTGAATTAAATACTATTTGGAGGCATTTAATGTTCAATCAAAAACAGCTGATTTTTGACAATAGAGATAACATCCCCCCATTACGTCATGCTTCAGAAATGTGGAAAATGGTCCGTTTTCAAATGTTTTCTTTTTGAACGTCAGTTCACATTTGTAGGTGGATCATCAGTATTAGAGCTAAAATTAGCATGTTTAAAGTGATTTTCATGCTTCCAGGGGCCCTAAACACAAGATTTATGCAATGGTTAAAAGTGCATGAAAATGGCCAATTTACTCACTCTGAGTTCTCAAAAAGGGTTTCTTCACCCCGGGAAGTTAATTAAATACCATTTGGAGGCATTTAATGTACGAGCAAAAACGGCTGATTTTCGTCAAAAGAGATAACACCCCCCCATTACGTCATGCTTCAGAAATGTGGAAAATGGTCCGTTTTCAAATGTTTTATTTTTGAACGTCAGTTCACATTTGTAGGTGGATCATCAGTGTTAGAGCTAAAATTAGCATGTTTAAAGTGATTTTCATGCTTCCAGGGGCTCTGGAAGTGAATTAAATACTATTTGGAGGCATTTAATGTTCAAGCAAAAACGGCTGATTTTCGACAAAAGAGATAACACCCCCCCCCATTACGTCATGCTTCAGAAATGTGGAAAATGGTCCGTTTTCAAATGTTTTATTTTTGAACGTCAGTTCACATTTGTAGGTGGATCATCAGTGTTAGAGCTAAAATTAGCATGTTTAAAGTGGTTTTCATGCTTCCAGGGGCCCAAAACACAAGATTTATGGAATGGTTAAAAGTGCATGAAAATGGCCAATTTACTCACTCTGAGTTCTCAAAAAGGGTTTCTTCACCCAGGGAAGTTAATTAAATACCATTTGGAGGCATTTAATGTTCGAGCAAAAACGGCTGATTTTCGACAAAAGAGATAACACCCCCCCATTACGTCATGCTTCAGAAATGTGGAAAATGGTCCGTTTTCAAATGTTTTATTTTTGAACTTCAGTTCACATTTTTAGGTGGATCATCAGTGTTAGAGCTAAAATTAGCATGTTTAAAGTGATTTTCATGCTTCCAGGGGCTCGGGAAGTGAATTAAATACTATTTGGAGGCATTTAATGTTCAATCAAAAACAGCTGATTTTTGAAAAAAGAGATAACATCCCCCCATTACGTCATGCTTCAGAAATGTGGAAAATGGTCCGTTTTCAAATGTTTTATTTTTGAACGTCAGTTCACATTTGTAGGTGGATCATCAGTGTTAGAGCTAAAATTAGCATGTTTAAAGTGATTTTCATGCTTCCAGGGGCTCGGGAAGTGAATTAAATACTATTTGGAGGCATTTAATGTTCAATCAAAAACAGCTGATTTTTGACAAAAGAGATAACACCCCCCCATTACATCATGCTTCAGAAATGTGGAAAATGGTCCGTTTTCAAATGTTTTCTTTTTGAACTTCAGTTCACATTTGTAGGTGGATCATCAGTGTTAGAGCTAAAATTAGCATGTTTAAAGTGATTTTCATGCTTCCAGGGGCCCTAAACACAAGATTTATGGAATGGTTAAAAGTGCATGAAAATGGCCAATTTACTCACTCTGAGTTCTCAAAAAGGGTTTCTTCACCCCGGGAAGTTAATTAAATACCATTTGGAGGCATTTAATGTTCGAGCAAAAACGGCTGATTTTCGACAAAAGAGATAACACCCCCCCATTACGTCATGCTTCAGAAATGTGGAAAATGGTCCGTTTTCAAATGTTTTATTTTTGAACGTCAGTTCACATTTGTAGGTGGATCATCAGTGTTAGAGCTAAAATTAGCATGTTTAAAGTGATTTTCATGCTTCCAGGGGCCCTAAACACAAGATTTATGGAATGGTTAAAAGTGCATGAAAATGGCCAATTTACTCACTCTGAGTTCTCAAAAAGGGTTTCTTCACCCCGGGAAGTTAATTAAATACCATTTGGAGGCATTTAATGTTCGATCAAAAACGGCTGATTTTCGACAAAAGAGATAACACCCCCCATTACGTCATGCTTCAGAAATGTGGAAAATGGTCCGTTTTCAAATGTTTTATTTTTGAACGTCAGTTCACATTTGTAGGTGGATCATCAGTGTTAGAGCTAAAATTAGCATGTTTAAAGTGGTTTTCATGCTTCCAGGGGCCCTAAACACAAGATTTATGGAATGGTTAAAAGTGCATGAAAATGGCCAATTTACTCACTCTGAGTTCTCAAAAAGGGTTTCTTCACCCCGGGAAGTTAATTAAATACCATTTGGAGGCATTTAATGTTCGAGCAAAAACGGCTGATTTTCGACAAAAGAGATAACACCCCCCCATTACGTCATGCTTCAGAAATGTGGAAAATGGTTCGTTTTCAAATGTTTTATTTTTGAACGTCAGTTCACATTTGTAGGTGGATCATCAGTGTTAGAGCTAAAACTAGCATGTTTAAAGTGATTTTCATACTCTAGATGATCATTCTCTTTATTGCATACACAGATAACACGTCCATCATCACAACCTGTAAGAAATAGAGTTACCACATCAAAACTTTATTCAAAAAACCACTTGCTGTCTTCAGGGGCTGGTGGGTGGGTCAAAATTGGCTCTTTGTTCCGTCTCGAGCTCACGTGCAGCGGGGAGGTGCAGCTTCAGAGCACAGGAACAAGAGGATGCTTTCTTGGCTTGTTGCTCCTTTTATCCGTCTTCGGGCGGGCGTAAACCCGCCTCCGCCTGCCCCCCGGGGGCGTGACCGGCGGCGTCAGCGTCTAGGACAACCCACTCCAGGGCGGGAAAAGGCGCGCCCGGCTACGCCGCTTTGGGCATACCAGCCGAGACTCGCCTCCCGCCCAAGATGGCCTCCCGGGAGGATCGGGGTACTCCACCATACGTTCGGGGGGACCGAGTGGTCGCCCCTTTCCATATGGCTGAGATACCCGCCACCCCCTCTCGACGCAATCCCCAAGGATGGGAAAACGGAAATGGTTCTGAACTTTTGGAAGGCGGGAGGGAGTGACCCTCCCGGCCGTATTTATTAAAAATATGAAACAAAATCAAAACATTAAAATTAACAGTTTCATATTATGTACAATTTCATTTCCACATTACGATGTTTGGCTAACCTTAACATACTTCCAATACAAAGGTTCTCCTAGCCGAACTAACATCCTACAAAACATTTAACTTGAAATTGTACATCCTAACGTTAAGGGCCAACGGCAAGGTCGTAACCGGTGTCAGATCCCTAAACCAGAATTACCCCCCCCCACTTGGGAGGGGCGACCGCACAGAGGCTGTACCTCACATGCATCTACCAATTTCCCTTGACTTGACGGGGGCCCCAATGAACTCGACGCCATTTAAAGGTCGTCCGAGGACTCGTGTGAGGTGTCTAGAAGGTAGCGTAAACCCCCTCCCCACCCCACACAACTTACCACATCTGCCGTCGCAGGTGTCCTGGCCCCGGGAAATTACCCAGGAGGGGCCCGTAGCCCCTCCTATCAAGGAAGGGGCCTTGACCGCCTTTCCTTTACTTTCGGCGGCCCATCCTTAGAAGGGACCGCCTCCCCGTTGAGGGGCCAATGGCCACCTCCCCCGGGCGCTCCCATCCGTAATGGGTGACGCCCCCCCATAGGGATCTTCCAATTACTGCTCACCGATTATGACCTTACCGCCACAGGCCGGATAGTTGACCGGCTATCCGGACCCCCCCACAACAATTCCTGCCTAAAGGTCATGTTTTAAACTCTTTAGCCAAGCTATGAGGTCTCCTATGAGTAACTCATTCCCCACCCGGGACAAATGGACCCCATCTCCCAAATACATACTGTCCCCCTTGATGCAACCATGCGGAATAGAGTGCAGTGTACTTGAACGAAACAATCTACCCAGCTTGTTATTTACCTTCTTCACTGAGTGATTCAGAGCAGAAACCGAAATCGCCCCCCGCCACACTTTTCGTGGAATCATATGGGACCATGCAATTGTGCACCCTGGAACTCTTCTCGCCAACCAACTTACAGTGGAAAGCATTGCCTCGAGAAGCAGTCGTCTACCAGTGATCACCAAATCATTACCCCCAAGATGGACTATGATTATAGACGGCGGTGACCTTGTCCGCCCTAACAAACCCTCGAAAAAGGATTGAAACTGGTCAATACAGAGCCCGCCCCTTCCGTAGAAGGTCACCCTGTACCCGTATTCCCCAGCTATGTGAATCATGTCACCTGCTTTGAATACGTCCGCGGCACGCCTCACGTATGAGTGGCCCACGACCCACACCACTTTTTCCGCAGCCGGTGATGTTTGACCGCTGGTTCCCAGGTGTCGGGTCGACTGCACAGTCCGCCCCGCCTCGTAAGCTTGCGAAACTGTAAACCAAACAAAGACAAGAAGCGTGAGTACATGATAGCCGCTTCACAACATGTGCAACCGCACATACCTTTTGTAACAATTCGAGGACCAACGCCCCACACGTTTCACTTTTTCTACACTCAGACCCCTGGCTGTAGCCTCAGTAGCAGCCCCTATCCGAAAGGAATGGGTCCCAAACTCGCCGGGGTTCAAGCCCGCGGCCGAAATTGCCATTGTAAGCACCCGCTGAAACTGAAACCTCGTCAGTGGGGTGGCATCAGCGTGTCTCAACAAGGTCCCCCCCCATGATGCCACCCTCTGCGCTAAATATTCCTCTACGCAAACAACAGGGCACATGGGAGATCCGGGCATCCTATGTAGTACTACGCAGTCCCCCACCGCACCCTGATCGGCCTTGGACCTGACAAACGAGACAGTCATCATCTCCCCCTTAACCTGAATGTGCTCTTGGCACAGTCCCCCCACCGTATCCGCATTGCCCCATGGAATGCTAACGCAAAGGCGGCCCGGAATAACACTGTTTCATACTGGGATGAACATGTCGCAGGGAGTACGGAAAATAACAGGGCCAATCTATCCAGACCTATCGGGTGCCTCTCATCTACTCTGCGACCCTCAAGGCGTTGCCACCCACGTAGCGCTTTCTGGACCACGAAAGACGCTGTCGGGTCCTGGATCCCATGAGCCCTTGCCATAAAGGAAATGGCGACCCGATGCCTCTGAGCCTTAGCTACTGACTTGCCTGCCTGATGTAAAGACAGCAAAAATTTTACGACAAGCTCTTCCTGGCCCCAAAGCTCCCCCCTGGCAGAACCCAAAAAGGACCAATAGGAACGGAACGCCCCTTGATATGCCTTCCTTGTCCTGGGTGCTAAACTCTCTCCCACGAGGTTTTGTAGTTCGGGGCACCGAGAGACCAGAGAGCTTCGGGAAAGGGTGCCGCCACCGGGTCCGCTGTGGGCAGAAAACCCCAGAAGGCCTGCATACGGAAACGAGAAAGCGCATCAGCCGCTTGGTTCAGCACCCCCGGGACATGTCTTGCCCTAAAGAGCACATTCAACTGCATACACAATAACACAATTTCTTTGAGCAGTCTCAGAATCCATTTGCAACGTGCTGCCTGACTGTTGATACACTCAACCACGGTCATGTTATCAGACCAGAACACCACAGAGTGATCCCGGAACCCCTCAGGCCATGTTTTCAGGGCCACCAAAATGGGGAAGAGTTCGAGAAAAGCAATGTTACTCGTCAGCCCGCACTCGTGCCACCATGACGGCCATCTTTGAGCTGACCATTGCGTACCGAATATGGCGCCAAAACCTATACTCCCCGCCGAATCTGTCCACAGCCCCAGCTCCTCGGAGGACACCGCCGGCTTGTTCCAGACAATTCGACCATTGAAATCCGCCAGGAATGCCAACCAAATGCGCATGTCCTGGCGAATCTCTGCCGAGAGCCTCGTGCGGTGATGTCCCTCTTTAAGGCCGACCATGGCTTGTGCAATCGAGCGGGAAAAGGGGCGGGCCATTGGGATTACTCTAAGGGCAAAATTCAATTGGCCCACCGTTTGCTGCAATTGATGCAGGTTCACCTTAGTCTCTCGAATACATGTTTCAAGGGATGCCCTGAATTTCAACACCTTCTCTTTGGGCAACCGAAAACAGCCTTCCTCCGAGTCGAGCTCGATCCCCAGAAACTCGAGTGAAGTCGAGGGACCCACAGTCTTACCTGGTGCCAATGGCACGCCGAAGTGATTCATTAAGACACAAAACTCTGATAAAGCCTGCCCACATTCTGGATCCCCGGCTGCCCCCAGGAACAGAAAGTCATCGAGATAATGCATCACATGCTGAAAACCCGTCTTTCTTGTGAATACCCATTGCAGAAAACAACTGAACATTTCAAAATAAGCACAAGATATGGAGCAACCCATTGGCATACATTTATCCATGTAATAGCGACCCTGAAACGTGAAACCAAGGAGACGCTGATCGTCTGGGTGTACCGGGAGCAACCGGAACGCTGACTCGATGTCTGATTTGGCCATCAGCGCTCCGAGCCCCAGGCGATTCAACATGGCGACGGCTTCATCGAAGGATGCGTACCGCACCGAACACACTTCCGGGTCTATCGCATCATTCACGGAAAGACCTCGTGGAGCTGACAAATTATGTATTAGCCTAAACTCCCCCGGGTCCTTCTTGGGGACCACCCCTAAGGGGGAACAAACAAAGTTAGCAGCCGGCGGTAGATCGAATGGACCGGCAACCCGCCCTCGAGTCACCTCTTTCCAAATCTTTACCTGTACCACCGCCGTATGCTGCAGGACCGACAGTTGGTTCTTACAACTTGTTTTACCCTGAAAGTCCCCCACTGGAATGCGGAAACCATACGAGAACCCGTCTCGCAACACCCCTGCGGAGACATGATCCGGGTATTCACTGAGCCAAGGAATCATTGCCATGGTATCAACCGGGGTAGGTAAAGGCGCCCCTCGGACTATTTCAGACCTGTTTGGCGCTTCCCCTACCTCCGTTATCACCCGTTTTGGCTCTGCACATGGTCTCGGGATGAGAGGACTGTCCACAACCCCCACACTCGTGTCTAAATTTGCATGACCCCTGAGGCCTTGTACATTTTCCCCTGTTAAAATTCCAACAAATCCCCTTTTTCCCTGTGTTGCCACTCGACTTCGAGTGGTGCTCGTTACCTGCACCCGTCCGAAAGGGTGTCCCAGAGGTTTGGCGGGAAGACTCACCCCCGCTACCCCCGACAATGGTACCTTTAGCATGCCCGAATTCTCCATTTTTTGCCAAGAAATGGAGTCATAACAATCCCAAGTTAGAGCTGGGTCGTGCTCCTTAGCCTTCCTAAAAATATTGTCATAACAAAACCACTGATTACCCTCATAGGCTAGAGAATACTCCATAATACGTGTCTGATAAATAGGCAATTCCGTCAACAACTCAGGCCTTCGCTCACCCATAATGGAGGTGAAAATGCCAAATGCTCTGCCCCAAGTACCTATGTTCTCATCGACTTTAAAGGCGGCCATTTTTGCGCGCCAAACACTCGGATGCATAAGCTCTTTTTGGGCCTTCACATGCTCGATCTCGTAATGGTCAGTAAGCAAAGAAAACATGTTCACATACTTATTAGCCCAAATCTTTTCCTTAATTTCAAGTGGAACATGCTGGGCCACTTTTGTTGCGTGCTTATCTAGGTTCCTGATCGATACTGTGACCTTATGCCCCTATTCGGCTATAAATCCATTTATTCCCTATATTGGCATAACCGTTCAAGTGCGATTTTCTGAAAAGTCATCTCTGGCCTCACACGAACAGAGCCACATTCCAGCATGACTCTCTGCTACTTCCTTTGCGACCAATTAGTGCAATGACAGAGCAGCAGTCACTATCTGATATTCCTAGATAACACTCCGAGTTCTTCAACAAGATAAAAACTTAGCAAACCTGGAAATCCCCGCTTGCTATGTTTTGATTAGTAATGTAACTCTAATGAGCAACTGATAACTGTCACTTCCTAGTGACATCTTTAATTGACGTCTTATGTCCAGCAAACTTGCGTCAAACCCGGCACCTGTCAGGTATAAATATTACCAACGTTGCCTTAAGCAATGTGAGTTCGTTGCCTGTTGCTGATGCCAGCTGCCTGCATGACCCTGTGTTGGTAAAAACTAGCACTCTGTCGCTGCAGCCTGCTATCCTGTGGTGGTGAAGCTGCTGATTACCATTATCGCCGCTACAGCGCGAACTATGGTGCAGTACGCTTAAGGAGCTGAACAGCCGTCCTCTGCGAAGACATCCAGCAGATCCAGCTGCCCGCGGACGCTGTCACCCCTCCTTCCTCGACGAGCTGAAGAGAAGCCGCTGCCTTTCTCGTGCAGAGAAATCCAGTCCCGGCGCTTCCGGTTTACCCTCGCGGGTGACTGGGATATCGAGAGAGACCCCTGAAGGAGATACCAATCCTCCATCATTCTATTCAGAGGTATGGTGTTGACTAAACCCTTAGACGAGAATTCTTGAAACAAACCTTGGCAAAACCAACTTAACTTAAAGCTACTTACTTACTCCCCTTTCACGTGTTAGGCTTAGGTCAGGCACACTGGGGTAGGCTTAGTTAGAAGCACCAGTTGAGTATGTTAGCCTAATGTATATATGACTGTATATATGTTTTATTACTTTTAAACCATTGTATGGCTAAGAAACCATATCAATGCTTTTACAGTTCTATTTCGCAATACTTATCTTACTGTACGTACTTTTTATAATAACAATTATTGCAATTGTGGCAATACATTTCTCTTGTACGAGAAGAAAGACTGTTCAATAAATGTTAACCCTTTATTGATAAACGCCCGTCTCTCTATTCTCTACATACTGTGAAAGTAAACTGCACTAGACTGACTGAGTGAAATCTATGTCTATTGTTTCACACGACCCTAGAGATCGACTCTTGATCTGAGGAGCAAAGTTGTCATGTTGCACGGTTGTTGGAAAACTGAATCCCTTCTTGTCTGTGCCAAGGAAGCTGATCACTTCCTATGCAGAGAAGAAAGTTTCCAGTGACCTCTGAGCTAGTTGGTAACACAACCCAATTAAGTTTAGCATAGTCAGTGGAGGCCTGGAATATCCGCAGTTCCACGTCAATACTACTGTTTATGTTATTCCAATGCGCAGGGCCTAGTGGGAAACTAGGAACTACACTACATGGCGCCCAACGTTTGGTAAGGCGATAAACTAACGCAAGACTTTTAGAGTAACTCAGTCGTGCATATTTCACACCCCTTTCTCCCGTAAATACTCCAATAGACGTCTGGAGTGGGTGAAAGGTTAAAATCCACCCGAACTCAGTAGGAAGAGATTCCTATGTAAAGCTCTGGTTTATTCAACGTTGAAGGATACACTGTTCCAAAATATTGTGCACCTAATCTTTGTCTCCTTGGAGACCTACTCTGCAAAGCCTGCATTTCTAAAAATGACAGACAGTGAAGAAGAAAGGGAAGCAGTTAGACTGGCAGCCCAACTAATAGAGGAAGACTCGAGTCTCCTACAGATTGACCCGGATGCCATCGACATCCCGGTCCACTTAAGAAGATCTATAACTTTAAAACTTATAGAAAACGGACTGACACCTCAAGGTGGTACAGTAATTTTCGTGATAGAGGCTCACGAGTATCGGCAGACAGAGGTATTCTATTCATGGATAAACTTTCCAGCGGTAAACGCTATAACAAAAGAGTTTCACTATTACAAAATAGAGGAACCTCCGGGAGAGTACGCTCCTTTCGAGGAGATTGAAATCCCACTTAAATTTCAAGAGCACCTGCTCTGGTTTAATGGCGCCCTAAAACATAATGATCACATAACCAGGCTCGGTCCACTAGGTAGACCAGGAGCCACGTGGCCGGTTCTAGCCAGCTACACACCACATCCTGACATTGCAAGAATGTCTAGAGAAGAGCTGTTAGCACAGCTAAACATATTAATAAAAATACATAGGCAATTAGTCCAATATGTAATGCGGACTGCAACAGTCCAGCCAGCTGTTAATACACCACAGCTGACCCCTCATCAGGGGAACACAAATAAAATTACACCACAGAACATACAGTCATGTCTTGGTAAAACACCCGTAAAACGGGAACAAATTCCTTTCTGGTTAGCCCAGAAAATCACTCAAATAGAGGCAGTATTTCCTGATACTACCCCTATAGAGAAACACAGAATCTTGACCATTTGCCTTCCTATGGGAATCGCACCACACGTGGAGGACTGTGACACTTGGGGTACAGTCTTTGCTTCCATTTACACAAAAACACACGGTGTTCCGTCTATGGCGGTAATACCAGAAGTGCTAAAACAGATTCAAAATGAATTTGGTCCAGAACCCGCTTTAAATCTAGGTATGAAATTACTGAAAGACTTCAAGCAGGTCACGGCTATATTATTAGCCAATATAAAGGGAGAAGCAGCATCTGTGGCGATCCGCCAGAAGTTGAGGGAAACAGATAGAAAAGATCCTGTTGAGCTTGCAAAAATCATAGAAAAATGCTATGAAGAATTAGGTAGAGACAGCTTGGGTGGGAAACCAGTTAAGCCCCAACTGCTCGAAAATCCTGAAAAATTATTTATTAAAAATAATTTAAATACTCCTAAAAAGAGCTGGGATGGAAATAAACAATCCACTCCCAAGGAAAAAGTTTTCCAGTCCAGAGGAAGGGCTCCTCGACGGAGGGAAAGAACTCCGACTCGAGAACGCCAGTCTCCCCAACGGGAGCCCTCTGAGAAAAGATATAACCTTAGAAATAGGGATAATCTGAAAAAACCTGATAGATATCAAAGTATTGATACACGTCCCTCTCGATCTCTTCCACAGAATTCGGAAAGAAGAGGACGGTCAGACCCAGGAGAGCACACCAAGTCCAAAGACAAGGAACCTGCTCAAAATAAGAAATCTCAATTTCAGAAAAAGAAGGTAGCCAGTATTAGAGTAATCAACCATGCCGAGAATACTGAGGACACAGTTGAAAAACGGGGAGTGGGCATTGACAATGTTGGACAGTGCAGCAGAAATCAGTATAGCGCGCAAGATCTTGATGAGTCATCTGGAGACAGTGGACACGAATGAATACATTCAGGTTGAAACTGCCGACGCCAGACTTAGCGAGCCCCATAAAATATACGAAATAACATTGCGTATAGAGGGTGATAAGACTAGGAAAATTAAGGGTCTATTTTGGGATAAGCTCTCAAAAGGCTATGATATTCTGTTAGCTGAAAAAGATTGGCCCCCGGAGTTTGCCAGGGAGTGCCCTCGTGGCGAAGAAGTGATTATGCCTGCCTTCTCGAATCACATTCCGATTCACAAAAAATACACATATGCAAGGAAATGGGCAGTAGCCCAGGCACCTGCATTATATAAAAATCATGTAGGATGGGATGAGGATTCACCTCCTCACAAAATCCAATTAAAAAGTGAACCAACTGCCCAACGGCAGTATCCCATAAAGCAAGAAGCTAAAAAACAAGTCAGGGAGATCTTAGATCAACTTGAGTACCAGGGGGTGATTGAAACATGCACCTCTCAAATGAACAATCCTTTGTTTCCTGTCTCCAAGCCAGACAATTCATATCGTCTAGTTTTGGACTACAGACACCTTAATACATGTTGCAAAACTTTTGCAGTACAAAACTCGCATAGTGCAGCCCTAATGAATAACATAGTTAGGAAAAAATATAAAACGACATTAGACATTTCTAATGGTTTCTTTTGTCAAAACATTGCACCAGAAAGCAGATATTTGACCGCTTTCTCCGCATTTGGGTCACAGAAAAAATTCTGTCGACTCCCACAGGGGTTCAAGAACAGCCCAGGACTATTCTCAGCTAGGGTAACAGAGTTACTACAAATCTATGATGATGAAGCATTGTCTTACGTAGATGATATTTATCTCACAGACGACGACTTGGATACTCACTTGAAAAGAATGAACACCATTATACTTGGGTTCGCAGCAGAGGGTTACAAATTCAACTTTAAAAAGTCCCGAATTGCCCATCTGACAGTACTATTCTTAGGGTACGAGTTATCAAGTGAAGGGAAAAGCCTAGCGGACAACTTCTTAGAGAAGTGCGCTGTACTCCAAGCTCCAAAAACGCTGAAGAATTTACAATCGATTCTAGGTTTTCTGAATTTCGGAAGAACTTACATCCTCAATTACGCAGAGAGGGTTAAACCTCTCTACGAACTAATAAAACCTGATTTAAAACAAATCAATTAGACTCAAAAACACACAGAAATTTTGAGATCACTGCAAACAGACATGTTAGCAAAAAATAAATTAGATACGCGTGACAACACGATCGATCTTGTAATCCGAGTCATCCCAGGAAGATGCGGATTCACGTACCTGACCTCTAATGAGGGAGAAAAGGTACCAATTTCAATTAAATCTCACTTGTACACACAAGCAGAAAAAACATTCAGTCACACAGAAAGAACTGTGAACGCAGTGCAAATCGCATTAGCAAATGAACGAGAACTAGCACACGGCAAACGGATTAATATCCTTACAGCGGAATCCGCCTTCGAGGCGCTATTCAGCCCGGTAAACCTGCCTACAGTGTCACTGGATCCGAAATGGATACAGTACATAGATTCTCTAGGAGCGGAAGACGTGAAATACTATTTCGCCCCGCAATTTGAAGAACTGAATGATTTAGAATATGAAGAAGAATATCCTCTGCCAATCGAAATCCTGCCTCTCCCACAATACGCCTGTATAATCTATACAGATATCTTTGTACAGCATTTTAATGTAGAGAGTAAATCCTACAATGCAGCATGTGCGATCATTAAAGGTCGTTGGCTGTGCGGTAAGTTCAGACCGAAAGTAACAAAAACTGAATCTGTAAGAAACTGTTCGGTTCAGAGAACTGAAATCAGATCTTTAAAGATGGCGCTCGAAAATGCAGAACGCGAATTCCCGACACTTATAGTGTGCGATTCTCATTTTTGCGTCAACTCTTACAACAATAAACTGCAGAGTTGGATCGAAAACGACTACAAAGATGACACAGGTGCCACAATAAAGCATAAATTGCTATGGAAACAGGTAGCTCTTTTACACAAAGAACTACAAAAGACTCACGTGATTCACGCACAGAGTCTTCGACGTGATGGCGTTCACGTTGCAGGGAATTCATTGGCTAACACAGCCAAAGCGGAAGCAACTAAACCGGCTTCCGTAGCCACAAAAAAGCGTACAGATAAGTACATAGACGGGGAAACAATGCTGGCAGTAAAAACGACCGTAAAAGGCGACTGTGCAGCACTACCCGTAAACTATCCACTCAATTATGCATACATAATCGATGCAAACTCCGTTCCTTTTGCTCGAATCCCTGGAGTGGGGGACAGAGTAATTCCAAACATGAACAGGAGAATATTTTTAATAGCAGACGCACACATGGGTTTGGGTCTAAGGCACAGAGAGATCAAGGAATC
The DNA here is from genome assembly GCF_964263255.1 of Lissotriton vulgaris. Taxonomy (NCBI): domain Eukaryota; kingdom Metazoa; phylum Chordata; class Amphibia; order Caudata; family Salamandridae; genus Lissotriton; species Lissotriton vulgaris. Next base: position 897,082 of record NW_028255042.1, on the reverse strand, counting down.
ACTGACTGAATTACAATCAGTATTCTGGTGGCCGGGAATGAGTGTAGAACACCAAATATATGCAAACAACTGTGAAAACTGTAATAGGGATCGCAGTAACGAACCTTGCTACCGGCTACCAGTCAGAAAGAGCGTAACGCTGCCTACACCCCATCCTGCGTCCTATTAACAGTTAAGACGAAAAGCACTTAAAAAATGAGGCCACCAGCGCTCGGCTGACGCTAGAACGGTTATAAAAGATTTGCGAGTCTATATCGGCACATACGCAATTACCACGTTCCATTCTGACCAGGGTCCTGCTTTCAGCTCTCGAGCATATAAGGAGGCCATGGCCAGCATGGGAATTGGGTTGCGGTATTCTTGTCCGTCGCACCCCAAAGGGAATAGTGTGGTAGAAAGAAAAAACCGTGACATAAAGCAATCTATAACAGCGAAGGTATTAGGTTCAGGCGCTGGGTGGGTCAAACATTTAATAAGTGTCCAGACTAGTCTTAACAACATGCCAAGAAATTCTCTAAAAGGTTTCAGCCCATACGAACTATTGCTCGGAATTAGAAATGAACGTTCAGGACCTCGATAGTCAGATGTCAGTGGTACAAGAAGAAAAAACGCAGTTTGATGTAAAAGACCGTTTGGCTGTTTTACAGGAACTGAATGAAACAAGAAAATCATTAAGCAACATAAAGTTAAAGCAACAGCCAAGTACCACTGACGAGGCACCACCCGCAACAGCCCCAGCAAGGCCTGTCTGGATTCCAAAGATTGGGGATCTAGTCAGAGAAAAGATCGTGGTGAAGAAGGAATTTGGGCCTTCTTACAGAAAAGCAGTACCTGTCTTAGCAGTCACCGGAACAAGATCAGTTGTGCTACCGCCCCTTGCTGGTAAAAAGGAGAACAGAGTCGTGTCTATCGATCTGGTAAAACCACAAGCATGTGGCCTATAATCAACAGTAGGCCCAGTGGACTCCCAAGAAACAACAGAATACCCAAACTTGCAACAATCCAAGAGGTTCAAACTGAAAGACTAATCACATTCGATCAGCCTGCAGTGCACAATGAAGGACTATGCAATAATGCCATGGAACTCGTGCCTCTTGAAACACAGATTGAAACAGTTCGTCAAGAAACAACACCAGTCTACAATGATGTGGCATCAGAAAGTGCTACTGAAAGACGGATTGAAAGAACAATCCCATCAATTGACAGAACTGCCTCTGGTTATTTCATCAACTTCGACAACTTCTCTGAAGATTTAAACAACCCAGAAGTGATGCCAGAAACAAAAAAGTCTTTTAAAGAAAAAGCAACGGAACTCTTTCATCAACTGAAGGAAATCTACCTAATTTCCCCTTGGCTAGAGTTCTGGTTCGGTCTAGGTGTATTTTTCCTCCTGCTTTGGCTCATCATGGTACTATGTTTGGGAAAATTCATTGAAGGAAAATATATTACAATGGACACAGCAAGTCAGAACATCAACCTAGTCCTGAAACCACACAGATCATCCCACGTGAAGAAAAGAGAATTGTCAACAGTAAATGTCACAGCAATTCCAATACCTGGTGGGGTAGTATGGGAGAAAACAGACTATGAGATCTATGGTCCGGTCGAAATCCTGAAGTATCCTCATCAACTAAAGGTTTCCTTAAGTGACTTTGTGACACCAAATACATTCTCTGATGATTGGGACTTTAACAGTATTAATGACATGATGTCTGATTTAGTAATGTCAGCTAGATTCACAGATCATGATTATTTACAAGGTTCATCTAGTTATGAGCAGTTATTCTGTTATACCCACTATGGGGATCATTACTTGCATAAATCTGCACAGCCTAGAAATGTTTTTATGTATGGGAACATTGTGCTACACCACCTAAAAGCAGTTCTAAAGCAGTTTTTGAGAAATTCAAATACTTCTCAGGGTTTAACACCAGTGATGCAGAAACGTTTTATTATAAACTGTTAGATAAAACAGGAATGAAAACAATGCTGACAAATTCTAAATTGATATATTCAGAAGCATTTTATGACAAAATGATGACATTTGGTTTTGATTATTGGAAAAATAATATTGAAACGAAAACAATTTGGGGTACAAAAGATTGGCAGGTGCAAGGCATAGAAGCACTATTTAGAACCTGCATGATACCAGAACAAATGTTATTTTTAAATGACACAATACACCAAACATCTTGTCTTGGCCTAGCTAAGATCAAAGACCTTAAAACTCCGTCTATACCAAAGCCAATACCTGAAAATACAACCACAGATATTGAGTTAGACGTGTCACAAATTTTACATTTCAACAGAACACATCCTGATTGGAAAAAGTGGTTAATCTGGCCTACAGACACAAATAGCTGTCAAGATAGATTCCTGAATAAAACACAGGGGTTAAAAATGACCAGATTAGACCCTAGATACTCCCAGAGACAACATCCAGGGATTATAACAACATACAGTGTAGGGAAGCTCTGCCTTGAATGGCTAACCTCGTCCACACTGGCTGAAATTAAGCAACACTTGTCTTTGTTAAAAGATGGTGCTGATTTGCGCGACTTCATTCTTGGACCACGCAAACATCGTCAAAAGCGTTTCATAGCGACCAGTATCTATGCTGCTTACAACGAGGCTTGGAAAGTAAAGCAAATTGAAACTGCTGAAAAAATACGAGAAGTTGATCGTATTAATTTGGAGAAATCACTTTCTGTGGTAGACAATGGGTTAATGACTCTGTCTTCCAGAATATATTCTTTGGACAATATTGTATCCTCTGCCTTTGATGTGATAGACAGAGATTTGCTAATGTTACAACATGGCCAGTCTCAATTACGCTCTATTATAGAACTACGCTGGACGCTGCAAAATCTTCGTTCAGGCTATGTGCCTTGGCGTTTAATCAACACAACGTCATTATTTTCCAGTTTTAACCTTACTGATAAACAGATCAGTTTGGCACAGAAAGGAGCAGACTATACAATCCTGAGCATCGAAAAACTAGAGAGATTACCATTGACAATGTCAGAGAGTCCTGTCATTGAATGGATAATACACGGAATTATCACAATTCCGATTACAACTTTCCGATTTAAAAAGTGCCTTGAGTACATACCTGCTGGCCAATATGAACAATTGGGTAAAGGATATGTTAAATCCGAATGGAAATTACCATACACTCATTCTTGCTATAGTGACAGTGACAAAAATGTATTTCTTAGTGGTGACAACTGTAAACATTCACTAAGCGGTATACTTTTGTGTCAGGGTATTAATTTACACGGAGCATGTGATGGAAATTCAAACAACCTTTCATGCCACCAGCTAGTCACACCTGCAACTCAGATAGAGCCCTTCTTTATGCAACTCGCAAACGGGAGTTACATTCTTAGAACGGATCACAGATGTTGTGGCCTGACGCCAGGGAAAAGTTATCTAATACAAGTTACGTCCATGGTCAAATGTTGTATGCAAGCATTGTTTCCGAGCGGGACTCCAGACATAGTGACTCCCCTCTGGCCTCGTCTGAATCTCTATTCTATACGAATTGATACATTAAGCAAAATGAAATCTGTACTTTTACAGACAACAGTGCCTATAACGTCATCTAAAGAGACGTATGATCTTCTAGTCGCAAGGACGGCTACTGAAGTCCATGACCTTTTATCAACAAATTGCCCCGTGCATTTCGTAGAAATGTTCAGCCAACTCCTTAACATGTCTAGTGCAACAAGCATCCCAGGCATATTTAAGACAGTCTTTACGGGACTGCTAACACCCTTCCAGGCAATTTTGGGAATCTTTCCTAATTTTGTGCACTCCATTTTTGGCGGCATTCCACTATTTTTGGGACTCGTTGCAGGGATTCTATTTTTGACCCTCGTGCTACGTTATGGCAAGCCTCGGCTCAGACATAGCTCCCATGGGAATGGAAGAGACAATCCTAGCAATGCGCTACAGGGACAGGATAACTAACGTCCTCGGATTGGCCAGGCTGAGAGATCTAAACATGACCTGGTTCCTTTCATTCAGACCGATATGGCAAAATTGCATTTTACCTGTGCTACGGTGTATGCTTTGCGGCGATGAATGCGTGTTGGACATCTGTCTTTCACTTCCATCAGCAGTACCAATAGACGTCGATACTTTGCTCAGTCCAATAACGGCTCACGCATTGTGTTGTCCCCAGAGGCTACCAATCCTGATGACGGCATTCGTGGAGACTCCTGTACTACAGCCAAGTGGTAACAGTGGAGCGAGTGACAAAAGCAACATCATCCAGGTACAACGTTCTGTGAGCATTGCTGGTCCTGCCTTCGATGACAGCAATCATTCTCACACCTGCCAAGTTACAGCGCTATCTAATTTGGTTGAACTATCACCTGATTTTGTAGACCAATTCTTTGCGAGCCTGTCTGATACGATGTTCTCACCCATAGAGAAACAATAACTTTTTTAGAAGCTTTCCGACACACAGCGTTCCCATGAACTCTGAATTCGGCCTTCAGTTTTGATCAACAAAAACTGCCAGGAGCTTTGGAAATCTATTTTCTTTGAATTGGACAATTTTTTCTAATATTGACCTTTTTTGGCACGAACAATTCTTTGCTTAACGTAAAAACTATTCTTAGAGAACAGAAGCTTCACACTTCTATTTCTAAACACATCTAGAGACATAACAACATAACACCAGCCTCTAGCACACATGTTATTACAATGCATTTTTTTGTGATGATTTATCTCGCATTTCTTCTGTCAGAGATACTTCATGTGTAATTCTTTTTGCATAATCGTTCATTGATTTCATATGCAATACCTTTTGAATGATTACTATGCTTTAAAAAACGTACAGTACCTAAAATTCCATGTATTACAAGTACGCCTATTTCGAATGCATTTATGTATTTTGGGGTGGGCAATGTTACACATGCATCTAATTGCTTAGTTTTAGTAATTTTGATGGGCATGAAAACGTGGAGTGGGTGTTGCGTGCTTATCTAGGTTCCTGATCGATACTGTGACCTTATGCCCCTATTCGGCTATAAATACATTTATTCCCTATATTGGCATAACCGTTCAAGTGCGATTTTCTGAAAAGTCATCTCTGGCCTCACACGAACAGAGCCACATTCCAGCATGACTCTCTGCTACTTCCTTTGCGACCAATTAGTGCAATGACAGAGCAGCAGTCACTATCTGATATTCCTAGATAACACTCCGAGTTCTTCAACAAGATAAAAACTTAGCAAACCTGGAAATCCCCGCTTGCTATGTTTTGATTAGTAATGGAACTCTAATGAGCAACTGATAACTGTCACTTCCTAGTGACATCTTTAATTGACGTCTTATGTCCAGCAAACTTGCGTCAAACCCGGCACCTGTCAGGTATAAATATTACCAACGTTGCCTTAAGCAATGTGAGTTTGTTGCCTGTTGCTGATGCCAGCTGCCTGCATGACCCTGTGTTGGTAAAAACTAGCACTCTGTCGCTGCAGCCTGCTATCCTGTGGTGGTGAAGCTGCTGATTACCATTATCGCCGCTACAGCGCGAACTATGGTGCAGTATGCTTAAGGAGCTGAACAGCCGTCCTCTGCGAAGACATCCAGCAGATCCAGCTGCCCGCGGACGCTGTCACCCCTCCTTCCTCGACGCGCTGAAGAGAAGCCGCTGCCTTTCTCGTGCAGAGAAATCCAGTCCCGGCGCTTCCAGTTTACCCTCGCGGGTGACTGGGATATCGAGAGAGACCCCTGAAGGAGATACCAATCCTCCATCATTCTATTCAGAGGTATGGTGTTGACTAAACCCTTAGACGAGAATTCTTGAAACAAACCTTGGCAAAACCAACTTAACTTAAAGCTACTTACTTACTCCCCTTTCACGTGTTAGGCTTAGGTCAGGCACACTGGGGTAGGCTTAGTTAGAAGCACCAGTTGAGTATGTTAGCCTAATGTATATATGACTGTATATATGTTTTATTACTTTTAAACCATTGTATGGCTAAGAAACCATACCAATGCTTTTACAGTTCTATTTCGCAATACTTATCTTACTGTACGTACTTTTTATAATAACAATTATTGCAATTGTGGCAATACATTTCTCTTGTACGAGAAGAAAGACTGTTCAATAAATGTTAACCCTTTATTGATAAACGCCCGTCTCTCTATTCTCTAAATACTGTGAAAGTAAACTGCACTAGACTGACTGAGTGAAATCTATGTCTATTGTTTCACACGACCCTAGAGATCGACTCTTGATCTGAGGAGCAAAGTTGTCATGTTGCACGGTTGTTGGAAAACTGAATCCCTTCTTGTCTGTGCCAAGGAAGCTGATCACTTCCTATGCAGAGAAGAAAGTTTCCAGTGACCTCTGAGCTAGTTGGTAACACAACCCAATTAAGTTTAGCATAGTCAGTGGAGGCCTGGAATATCCGCAGTTCCACGTCGATACTACTGTTTATGTTATTCCAATGCGCAGGGCCTAGTGGGAAACTAGGAACTACACTACACTTTCTCCCTTCGCGAGGGTACAGACCCCTCCCCCGCAATCGGCAGTAGCCGCTTACCTGAACTAGGTGCTGTACTTGCTGCCGAACTTGCGCCTGCCGCGATCTCAGCCATCGGAGCCTACGGGGGAACAAAAGATGGTGCCTTCGCAGCCTGTCTAGATTCCTGCAATTGCCTCATCACGCCCTCACTATCCTTTCCCAACCACGCTGCCACTTCTCCGTTCACGGGGGTGACTACCAGGGGAATCGGATGCCCCTCCTTCAGACCCAGGATCGGCTCCTCTATCGGTGTATCGGGAACCGGGGTCTCCCCCCCAGGTGCCCCCCTCTTGGACCTCTTGCCTCTCCCGCTAGGGACTACTCCCGGCAAAGCTGGTCCGACGATTCGCTTCGGGCCTCCCTCCCCGTTCTTCTCCGCCATCTGTTTCTTTAAATCGGCAACCTCCTTTATGAGCATGCGGAGCATCTGATCGGTACCGACCCGCTTTCCGACCTTCTTGCCCGGCATTCTCCTACGCAGATATCTGTAAAAACAAGAACAAAATTACAACACTCAAAATTGGCTCTTCGTTCCGTCTCGAGCTCACGTGCAGCGGGGAGGTGCAGCTTCAGAGCACAGGAACAAGAGGATGCTTTCTTGGCTTGTTGCTCCTTTTATCCGTCTTCGGGCGGGCGTAAACCCGCCTCCGCCTGCCCCCCGGGGGCGTGACCGGCGGCGTCAGCGTCTAGGACAACCCACTCCAGGGCGGGAAAAGGCGCGCCCCGGCTACGCCGCTTTGGGCATACCAGCCGAGACTCGCCTCCCGCCCAAGATGGCCTCCCGGGAGGATCGGGGTACTCCACCATACGTTCGGGGGGACCGAGTGGTCGCCCCTTTCCATATGGCTGAGATACCCGCCACCCCCTCTCGACGCAATCCCCAAGGATGGGAAAACGGAAACGGTTCTGAACTTTTGGAAGGCGGGAGGGAGTGACCCTCCCGGCCGTATTTATTAAAAATATGAAACAAAATCAAAACATTAAAATTAACAGTTTCATATTATGTACAATTTCATTTCCACATTACGATGTTTGGCTAACCTTAACATACTTCTAATACAAAGGTTCTCCTAGCCGAACTAACATCCTACAAAACATTTAACTTGAAATTGTACATCCTAACGTTAAGGGCCAACGGCAAGGTCGTAACCGGTGTCAGATCCCTAAACCAGAATTACCCCCCCCACTTGGGAGGGGCGACCGCACAGAGGCTGTACCTCACATGCATCTACCAATTTCCCTTGACTTGACGGGGGCCCCAATGAACTCGACGCCATTTAAAGGTCGTCCGAGGACTCGTGTGAGGTGTCTAGAAGGTAGCGTAAACCCCCTCCCCACCCCACACAACTTACCACATCTGCCGTCGCAGGTGTCCTGGCCCCGTGAAATTACCCAGGAGGGGCCCGTAGCCCCTCCTATCAAGGAAGGGGCCTTGACCGCCTTTCCTTTACTTTCGGCGGCCCATCCTTAGAAGGGACCGCCTCCCCGTTGAGGGGCCAATGGCCACCTCCCCCGGGCGCTCCCATCCGTAATGGGTGACGCCCCCCCATAGGGATCTTCCAATTACTGCTCACCGATCATGACCTTACCGCCACAGGCCGGATAGTTGACCGGCTATCCGGACCCCCCCACAACAACTCCTGCCTAAAGGTCATGTTTTAAACTCTTTAGCCAAGCTATGAGGTCTCCTATGAGTAACTCATTCCCCACCCGGGACAAATGGACCCCATCTCCCAAATACATACTGTCCCCCTTGATGCAACCATGCGGAATAGAGTGCAGTGTACTTGAACGAAACAATCTACCCAACTTGTTATTTACCTTCTTCACTGAGTGATTCAGAGCAGAAACCGAAATCGCCCCCGCCACACTTTTCGTGGAATCATATGGGACCATGCAATTGTGCACCCTGGAACTCTTCTCGCCAACCAACTTACAGTGGAAAGCATTGCCTCGAGAAGCAGTCGTCTACCAGTGATCACCAAATCATTACCCCCAAGATGGACTATGATTATAGACTGCGGTGACCTTGTCCGCCCTAACAAACCCTCGAAAAAGGATTGAAACTGGTCAATACAGAGCCCGCCCCTTCTGTAGAAGGTCACCCTGTACCCGTATTCCCCAGCTATGTGAATCATGTCACCTGCTTTGAATACGTCCGCGGCACGCCTCACGTATGAGTGGCCCACGACCCACACCACTTTTTCCGCAGCCGGTGATGTTTGACCGCTGGTTCCCAGGTGTCGGGTCGACTGCACAGTCCGCCCCGCCTCGTAAGCTTGCGAAACTGTAAACCAAACAAAGACAAGAAGCGTGAGTACATGATAGCCGCTTCACAACATGTGCAACCGCACATACCTTTTGTAACAATTCGAGGACCAACGCCCCACACGTTTCACTTTTTCTACACTCAGACCCCTGGCTGTAGCCTCAGTAGCAGCCCCTATCCGAAAGGAATGGGTCCCAAACTCGCCGGGGTTCAAGCCCGCGGCCGAAATTGCCATTGTAAGCACCCGCTGAAACTGAAACCTCGTCAGTGGGGTGGCGTCAGCGTATCTCAACAAGGTCCCCCCCCATGATGCCACCCTCTGCGCTAAATATTCCTCTACGCAAACAACAGGGCACATGGGAGATCCGGGCATCCTATGTAGTACTACGCAGTCCCCCACCGCACCCTGATTGGCCTTGGACCTGACAAACGAGACAGTCATCGTCTCCCCCTTAACCTGAATGTGCTCTCGGCACAGTCCCCCCACCGTATCCGCATTGCCCCATGGAATGCTAACGCAAAGGCGGCCCGGAATAACACTGTTTCATACTGGGATGAACATGTCGCAGGGAGTACGGAAAATAACAGGGCCAATCTATCCAGACCTATCGGGTGTCTCTCATCTACTCTGCGACCCTCAAGGCGTTGCCACCCACGTAGCGCTTTCTGGACCACAAAAGACGCTGTCGGGTCCTGGATCCCATGAGCCCTTGCCATAAAGGAAATGGCGGCCGAATGCCTCTGAGCCATAGCTACTGACTTGCCTGCCTGATGTAAAGACAGCAAAAATTTTACGACAAGCTCTTCCTGGCCCCAAAGCTCCCCCCTGGCAGAACCCAAAAAGGACCAATAGGAACGGAACGCCCCTTGATATGCCTTCCTTGTCCTGGGTGCTAAACTCTCTCCCACGAGGTTTTGTAGTTCGGGGCACCGAGAGACCAGAGAGCTTCGGGAAAGGGTGCCGCCACCGGGTCCGCTGTGGGCAGAAAACCCCAGAAGGCCTGCATACGGAAACGAGAAAGCGCATCAGCCGCTTGGTTCAGCACCCCCGGGACATGTCTTGCCCTAAAGAGCACATTCAACTGCATACACAATAACACAATTTCTTTGAGCAGTCTCAGAATCCATTTGCAACGTGCTGCCTGACTGTTGATACACTCAACCACGGTCATGTTATCAGACCAGAACACCACAGAGTGATCCCGGAACCCCTCAGGCCATGTTTTCAGGGCCACCAAAATGGGGAAGAGTTCGAGAAAAGCAATGTTACTCATCAGCCCGCACTCGTGCCACCATGACGGCCATCTTTGAGCCGACCATTGCGTACCGAATATGGCGCCAAAACCTATACTCCCCGCCGAATCTGTCCACAGCCCAAGCTCCTCGGAGGACACCGCCGGGTTGTTCCAGACAATTCGACCATTGAAATCCGCCAGGAATGGCAACCAAATGCGCATGTCCTGGCGAATCTCTGCCGAGAGCCTCGTGCGGTGATGTCCCTCTTTAAGGCCGACCATGGCTTGTGCAATCGAGCGGGAAAAGGGGCGGGCCATTGGGATTACTCTAAGGGCAAAATTCAATTGGCCCACCGTTTGCTGCAATTGATGCAGGTTCACCTTAGTCTCTCGAATACATGTTTCAAGGGATGCCCTGAATTTCAACACCTTCTCTTTGGGCAACCGAAAACAGCCTTCCTCCGAGTCGAGCTCGATCCCCAGAAACTCGAGTGAAGTCGAGGGACCCACAGTCTTACCTGGTGCCAATGGCACGCCGAAGTGATTCATTAAGACACAAAACTCTGATAAAGCCTGCCCACATTCTGGATCCCCGGCTGCCCCCAGGAACAGAAAGTCATCGAGATAATGCATCACATGCTGAAAACCCGTCTTTCTTGTGGATACCCATTGCAGAAAACAACTGAACATTTCAAAATAAGCACAAGATATGGAGCAACCCATTGGCATACATTTATCCATGTAATAGCGACCCTGAAACGTGAAACCAAGGAGACGCTGATCGTCTGGGTGTACCGGGAGCAACCGGAACGCTGACTCGATGTCTGATTTGGCCATCAGCGCTCTGGGCCCCAGGCGATTCAACATGGCGAAGGCTTCATCGAAGGATGCGTACCGCACCGAACACACTTCCGGGTCTATCGCATCATTCACGGAAAGACCTCGTGGAGCTGACAAATTATGTATTAGCCTAAACTCCCCCGGGTCCTTCTTGGGGACCACCCCTAAGGGGGAACAAACAAAGTTAGCAGCCGGCGGTAGATCGAATGGACCGGCAACCCGCCCTCGAGTCACCTCTTTCCAAATCTTTACCTGTACCACCGCCGTATGCTGCAGGACCGACAGTTGGTTCTTACAACTTGTTTTACCCTGAAAGTCCCCACTGGAATGCGGAAACCATACGAGAACCCGTCTCGCAACACCCCTGCGGAGACATGATCTGGGTATTCACTGAGCCAAGGAATCATTGCCATGGTATCAACCGGGGTAGGTAAAGGCGCCCCTCGGACTATTTCAGACCTGTTTGGCGCTTCCCCTACCTCCGTTATCACCCGTTTTGGCTCTGCACATGGTCTCGGGATGAGAGGACTGTCCACAACCCCCACACTCGTGTCTAAATTTGCATGACCCCTGAGGCCTTGTACATTTTCCCCTGTTAAAATTCCAACAAATCCCCTTTTTCCCTGTGTTGCCACTCGACTTCGAGTGGTGCTCGTTACCTGCACCCGTCCGAAAGGGTGTCCCAGAGGTTTGGCGGGAAGACTCACCCCCGCTACCCCCCGACAATGGTACCTTTAGCATGCCCGAATTCTCCATTTTTTGCCAATAAATGGAGTCATAACAATCCCAAGTTAGAGCTGGGTCGTGCTCCTTAGCCTTCCTAAAAATATTGTCATAACAAAACCACTGATTGCCCTCATAGGCTAGAGAATACTCCATAATACGTGTCTGATAAATAGGCAATTCCGTCAACAACTCAGGCCTTCGCTCACCCATAATGGAGGTGAAAATGCCAAATGCTCTGCCCCAAGTACCTATGTTCTCATCGACTTTAAAGGCGGCCATTTTTGCGCGCCAAACACTCGGATGCATAAGCTCTTTTTGGGCCTTCACATGCTCGATCTCGTAATGGTCAGTAAGCAAAGAAAACATGTTCACATACTTATTAGCCCAAATCTTTTCCTTAATTTCAAGTGGAACATGATGGGCCACTTTCTCCCTTCGCGAGGGTAGAGACCCCTCCCCCGCAATCGGCAGTAGCCGCTTACCTGAACTAGGTGCTTTACTTGCTGCCGAACTTGCGCCTGCCGCGATCTCAGCCATCGGAGCCTGCGGGGGAACAAAAGATGGTGCCTTCGCAGCCTGTCTAGATTCCTGCAATTGCCTCATCACGCCCTCGCTATCCTTTCCCAACCACGCTGCCACTTCTCCGTTCACGGGGGTGACTACCACGGGAATCGGATGCCCCTCCTTCGGACCCAGAATCGGCTCCTCTATCGGTGTATCGGGAACCGGGGTCTCCCCCCCAGGTGCCCCCCTCTTGGACCTCTTGCCTCTCCCGCTAGGGACTACTCCCGGCAAAGCTGGTCCGACGATTCGCTTCGGGCCTCCCTCCCCGTTCTTTTCCGCCATCTGTTTCTTTAAATCGGCAACCTCCTTTATGAGCATGCGGAGCATCTGATCGGTACCGACCCGCTTTCCGACCTTCTTGCCCGGCATTCTCCTACGCAGATATCTGTAAAAACAAGAACAAAATTACAACGCTCAAAATTGGCTCTTCGTTCCGTCTCGAGCTCACGTGCAGCGGGGAGGTGCAGCTTCAGAGCACAGGAACAAGAGGATGCTTTCTTGGCTTGTTGCTCCTTTTATCCGTCTTCGGGCGGGCGTAAACCCGCTTCCGCCTGCCCCCCGGGGGCGTGACCGGCGGCGTCAGCATCTAGGACAACCCACTCCAGGGCGGGAAAAGGCGCGCCCCGGCTACGCCGCTTTGGGCATACCAGCCGAGACTCGCCTCCCGCCCAAGATGGCCTCCCGGGAGGATCGGGGTACTCCACCATACGTTCGGGGGGACCGAGTGGTCGCCCCTTTCCATATGGCTGAGATACCCGCCACCCCCTCTCGACGCAATCCCCAAGGATGGGAAAACGGAAACGGTTCTGAACTTTTGGAAGGCGGGAGGGAGTGACCCTCCCGGCCGTATTTATTAAAAATATGAAACAAAATCAAAACATTAAAATTAACAGTTTCATATTATGTACAATTTCATTTCCACATTACGATGTTTGGCTAACCTTAACATACTTCTAATACAAAGGTTCTCCTAGCCGAACTAACATCCTACAAAACATTTAACTTGAAATTGTACATCCTAACGTTAAGGGCCAACGGCAAGGTCGTAACCGGTGTCAGATCCCTAAACCAGAATTACCCCCCCCACTTGGGAGGGGCGACCGCACAGAGGCTGTACCTCACATGCATCTACCAATTTCCCTTGACTTGACGGGGGCCCCAATGAACTCGACGCCATTTAAAGGTCGTCCGAGGACTCGTGTGAGGTGTCTAGAAGGTAGCGTAAACCCCCTCCCCACCCCACACAACTTACCACATCTGCCGTCGCAGGTGTCCTGGCCCCGGGAAATTACCCAGGAGGGGCCCGTAGCCCCTCCTATCAAGGAAGGGGCCTTGACCGCCTTTCCTTTACTTTCGGCGGCCCATCCTTAGAAGGGACCGCCTCCCCGTTGAGGGGCCAATGGCCACCTCCCCCGGGCGCTCCCATCCGTAATGGGTGACGCCCCCCCATAGGGATCTTCCAATTACTGCTCATCGATCATGACCTTACCGCCACAGGCCGGATAGTTGACCGGCTATCCGGACCCCCCCACAACAACTCCTGCCTAAAGGTCATGTTTTAAACTCTTTAGCCAAGCTATGAGGTCTCCTATGAGTAACTCATTCCCCACCCGGGACAAATGAACCCCATCTCCCAAATACATACTGTCCCCCTTGATGCAACCATGCGGAATAGAGTGCAGTGTACTTGAACGAAACAATCTACCCAACTTGTTATTTACCTTCTTCACTGAGTGATTCAGAGCAGAAACCGAAATCGCCCCCGCCACACTTTTCGTGGAATCATATGGGACCATGCAATTGTGCACCCTGGAACTCTTCTCGCCAACCAACTTACAGTGGAAAGCATTGCCTCGAGAAGCAGTCGTCTACCAGTGATCACCAAATCATTACCCCCAAGATGGACTATGATTATAGACGGCGGTGACCTTGTCCGCCCTAACAAACCCTCGAAAAAGGATTGAAACTGGTCAATACAGAGCCCGCCCCTTCCGTAGAAGGTCACCCTGTACCCGTATTCCCCAGCTATGTGAATCATGTCACCTGCTTTGAATACGTCCGCGGCACGCCTCACGTATGAGTGGCCCACGACCCACACCACTTTTTCCGCAGCCGGTGATGTTTGACCGCTGGTTCCCAGGTGTCGGGTCGACTGCACAGTCCGCCCCGCCTCGTAAGCTTGCGAAACTGTAAACCAAACAAAGACAAGAAGCGTGAGTACATGATAGCCGCTTCACAACATGTGCAACCGCACATACCTTTTGTAACAATTCGAGGACCAACGCCCCACACGTTTCACTTTTTCTACACTCAGACCCCTGGCTGTAGCCTCAGTAGCAGCCCCTATCCGAAAGGAATGGGTCCCAAACTCGCCGGGGTTCAAGCCCGCGGCCGAAATTGCCATTGTAAGCACCCGCTGAAACTGAAACCTCGTCAGTGGGGTGGCGTCAGCGTGTCTCAACAAGGTCCCCCCCCATGATGCCACCCTCTGCGCTAAATATTCCTCTACGAAAACAACAGGGCACATGGGAGATCCGGACATCCTATGTAGTACTACGCAGTCCCCCACCGCACCCTGATCGGCCTTGGACCTGACAAACGAGACAGTCATCGTCTCCCCCTTAACCTGAATGTGCTCTCGGCACAGTCCCCCCACCGTATCCGCATTGCCCCATGGAATGCTAACGCAAAGGCGGCCCGGAATAACACTGTTTCATACTGGGATGAACATGTCGCAGGGAGTACGGAAAATAACAGGGCCAATCTATCCAGACCTATCGGGTGCCTCTCATCTACTCTGCGACCCTCAAGGCGTTGCCACCCACGTAGCGCTTTCTGGACCACGAAAGACGCTGTCGGGTCCTGGATCCCATGAGCCCTTGCCATAAAGGAAATGGCGGCCCGATGCCTCTGAGCCGTAGCTACTGACTTGCCTGCCTGATGTAAAGACAGCAAAAATTTTACGACAAGCTCTTCCTGGCCCCAAAGCTTCCCCCTGGCAGAACCCAAAAAGGACCAATAGGAACGGAACGCCCCTTGATATGCCTTCCTTGTCCTGGGTGCTAAACTCTCTCCCACAAGGTTTTGTAGTTCGGGGCACCGAGAGACCAGAGAGCTTCGGGAAAGGGTGCCGCCACCGGGTCCGCTGTGGGCAGAAAACCCCAGAAGGCCTGCATACGGAAACGAGAAAGCGCATCAGCCGCTTGGTTCAGCACCCCCGGGACATGTCTTGCCCTAAAGAGCACATTCAACTGCATACACAATAACACAATTTCTTTGAGCAGTCTCAGAATCCATTTGCAACGTGCTGCCTGACTGTTGATACACTCAACCACGGTCATGTTATCAGACCAGAACACCACAGAGTGATCCCGGAACCCCTCAGGCCATGTTTTCAGGGCCACCAAAATGGGGAAGAGTTCGAGAAAAGCAATGTTACTCGTCAGCCCGCACTCGTGCCACCATGACGGCCATCTTTGAGCCGACCATTGCGTACCGAATATGGCGCCAAAACCTATACTCCCCGCCGAATCTGTCCACAGCCCCAGCTCCTCGGAGGACACCGCCGGCTTGTTCCAGACAATTCGACCATTGAAATCCGCCAGGAATGCCGACCAAATGCGCATGTCCTGGCGAATCTCTGCCGAGAGCCTCGTGCGATGATGTCCCTCTTTAAGGCCGACCATGGCTTGTGCAATCGAGCGGGAAAAGGGGCGGGCCATTGGGATTACTCTAAGGGCAAAATTCAATTGGCCCACCGTTTGCTGCAATTGATGCAGGTTCACCTTAGTCTCTCGAATACATGTTTCAAGGGATGCCCTGAATTTCAACACCTTCTCTTTGGGCAACCGAAAACAGCCTTCCTCCGAGTCGAGGTCGATCCCCAGAAACTCGAGTGAAGTCGAGGGACCCACAGTCTTACCTGGTGCCAATGGCACGCCGAAGTGATTCATTAAGACACAAAACTCTGATAAAGCCTGCCCACATTCTGGATCCCCGGCTGCCCCCAGGAACAGAAAGTCATCGAGATAATGCATCACATGCTGAAAACCCGTCTTTCTTGTGAATACCCATTGCAGAAAACAACTGAACATTTCAAAATAAGCACAAGATATGGAGCAACCCATTGGCATACATTTATCCATGTAATAGCGACCCTGAAACGTGAAACCAAGGAGACGCTGATCGTCTGGGTGTACCGGGAGCAACCGGAACGCTGACTCGATGTCTGATTTGGCCATCAGCGCTCCGGGCCCCAGGCGATTCAACATGGCGACGGCTTCATCGAAGGATGCGTACCGCACCGAACACACTTCCGGGTCTATCGCATCATTCATGGAAAGACCTCGTGGAGCTGACAAATTATGTATTAGCCTAAACTCCCCCGGGTCCTTCTTGGGGACCACCCCTAAGGGGGAACAAACAAAGTTAGCAGCCGGCGGTAGATCGAATGGACCGGCAACCCGCCCTCGAGTCACCTCTTTCCAAATCTTTACCTGTACCACCGCCGTATGCTGCAGGACCGACAGTTGGTTCTTACAACTTGTTTTACCCTGAAAGTCCCCCACTGGAATGCGGAAACCATACGAGAACCCGTCTCGCAACACCCCTGCGGAGACATGATCCGGGTATTCACTGAGCCAAGGAATCATTGCCATGGTATCAACCGGGGTAGGTAAAGGCGCCCCTCGGACTATTTCAGACCTGTTTGGCGCTTCCCCTACCTCCGTTATCACCCGTTTTGGCTCTGCACATGGTCTCGGGATGAGAGGACTGTCCACAACCCCCACACTCGTGTCTAAATTTGCATGACCCCTGAGGCCTTGTACATTTTCCCCTGTTAAAATTCCAACAAATCCCCTTTTTCCCTGTGTTGCCACTCGACTTCGAGTGGTGCTCGTTACCTGCACCCGTCCGAAAGGGTGTCCCAGAGGTTTGGCGGGAAGACTCACCCCCGCTACCCCCCGACAATGGTACCTTTAGCATGCCCGAATTCTCCATTTTTTGCCAAGAAATGGAGTCATAACAATCCCAAGTTAGAGCTGGGTCGTGCTCCTTAGCCTTCCTAAAAATATTGTCATAACAAAACCACTGATTGCCCTCATAGGCTAGAGAATACTCCATAATACGTGTCTGATAAATAGGCAATTCCGTCAACAACTCAGGCCTTCGCTCACCCATAATGGAGGTGAAAATGCCAAATGCTCTGCCCCAAGTACCTATGTTCTCATCGACTTTAAAGGCGGCCATTTTTGCGCGCCAAACACTCGAATGCATAAGCTCTTTTTGGGCCTTCACATGCTCGATCTCGTAATGGTCAGTAAGCAAAGAAAACATGTTCACATACTTATTAGCCCAAATCTTTTCCTTAATTTCAAGTGGAACATGCTGGGCCACTTTCTCCCTTCGCGAGGGTACAGACCCCTCCCCCGCAATCGGCAGTAGCCGCTTACCTGAACTAGGTGCTGTACTTGCTGCCGAACTTGCGCCTGCCGCGATCTCAGCCATCGGAGCCTGCGGGGGAACAAAAGATGGTGCCTTCGCAGCCTGTCTAGATTCCTGCAATTGCCTCATCACGCCCTCGCTATCCTTTCCCAACCACGCTGCCACTTCTCCGTTCACGGGGGTGACTACCACGGGAATCGGATGCCCCTCCTTCGGACCCAGGATCGGCTCCTCTATCGGTGTATCGGGAACCGGGGTCTCCCCCCCAGGTGCCCCCCTCTTGGACCTCTTGCCTCTCCCGCTAGGGACTACTCCCGGCAAAGCTGGTCCGACGATTCGCTTCGGGCCTCCCTCCCCGTTCTTCTCCGCCATCTGTTTCTTTAAATCGGCAACCTCCTTTATGAGCATGCGGAGCATCTGATCGGTACCGACCCGCTTTCCGACCTTCTTGCCCGGCATTCTCCTACGCAGATATCTGTAAAAACAAGAACAAAATTACAACGCTCAAAATTGGCTCTTCGTTCCGTCTCGAGCTCACGTGCAGCGGGGAGGTGCAGCTTCAGAGCACAGGAACAAGAGGATGCTTTCTTGGCTTGTTGCTCCTTTTATCCGTCTTCGGGTGGGCGTAAACCCGCCTCCGCCTGCCCCCCGGGGGCGTGACCGGCGGCGTCAGCGTCTAGGACAACCCACTCCAGGGCGGGAAAAGGCGCGCCCCGGCTACGCCGCTTTGGGCATACCAGCCGAGACTCGCCTCCCGCCCAAGATGGCCTCCCGGGAGGATCGGGGTACTCCACCATACGTTCGGGGGGACCGAGTGGTCGCCCCTTTCCATATGGCTGAGATACCCGCCACCCCCTCTCGATGCAATCCCCAAGGATGGGAAAACGGAAACGGTTCTGAACTTTTGGAAGGCGGGAGGGAGTGACCCTCCCGGCCGTATTTATTAAAAATATGAAACAAAATCAAAACATTAAAATAAACAGTTTCATATTATGTACAATTTCATTTCCACATTACGATGTTTGGCTAACCTTAACATACTTCTAATACAAAGGTTCTCCTAGCCGAACTAACATCCTACAAAACATTTAACTTGAAATTGTACATCCTAACGTTAAGGGCCAACGGCAAGGTCGTAACCGGTGTCAGATCCCTAAACCAGAATTACCCCCCCCACTTGGGAGGGGCGACCGCACAGAGGCTGTACCTCACATGCATCTACCAATTTCCCTTGACTTGACGGGGGCCCCAATGAACTCGACGCCATTTAAAGGTCGTCCGAGGACTCGTGTGAGGTGTCTAGAAGGTAGCGTAAACCCCCTCCCCACCCCACACAACTTACCACATCTGCCGTCGCAGGTGTCCTGGCCCCGTGAAATTACCCAGGAGGGGCCCGTAGCCCCTCCTATCAAGGAAGGGGCCTTGACCGCCTTTCCTTTACTTTCGGCGGCCCATCCTTAGAAGGGACCGCCTCCCCGTTGAGGGGCCAATGGCCACCTCCCCCGGGCGCTCCCATCCGTAATGGGTGACGCCCCCCCATAGGGATCTTCCAATTACTGCTCACCGATCATGACCTTACCGCCACAGGCCGGATAGTTGACCGGCTATCCGGACCCCCCCACAACAACTCCTGCCTAAAGGTCATGTTTTAAACTCTTTAGCCAAGCTATGAGGTCTCCTATGAGTAACTCATTCCCCACCCGGGACAAATGGACCCCATCTCCCAAATACATACTGTCCCCCTTGATGCAACCATGCGGAATAGAGTGCAGTGTACTTGAACGAAACAATCTACCCAACTTGTTATTTACCTTCTTCACTGAGTGATTCAGAGCAGAAACCGAAATCGCCCCCGCCACACTTTTCGTGGAATCATATGGGACCATGCAATTGTGCACCCTGGAACTCTTCTCGCCAACCAACTTACAGTGGAAAGCATTGCCTCGAGAAGCAGTCGTCTACCAGTGATCACCAAATCATTACCCCCAAGATGGACTATGATTATAGACGGCGGTGACCTTGTCCGCCCTAACAAACCCTCGAAAAAGGATTGAAACTGGTCAATACAGAGCCCGCCCCTTCCGTAGAAGGTCACCCTGTACCCGTATTCCCCAGCTATGTGAATCATGTCACCTGCTTTGAATACGTCCGCGGCACTCCTCACGTATGAGTGGCCCATGACCCACACCACTTTTTCCGCAGCCGGTGATGTTTGACCGCTGGTTCCCAGGTGACGGGTCGACTGCACAGTCCGCCCCGCCTCGTAAGCTTGCGAAACTGTAAACCAAACAAAGACAAGAAGCGTGAGTACATGATAGCCGCTTCACAACATGTGCAACCGCACATACCTTTTGTAACAATTCGAGGACCAACGCCCCACACGTTTCACTTTTTCTACACTCAGACCCCTGGCTGTAGCCTCAGTAGCAGCCCCTATCCGAAAGGAATGGGTCCCAAACTCGCCGGGGTTCAAGCCCGCGGCCGAAATTGCCATTGTAAGCACCCGCTGAAACTGAAACCTCGTCAGTGGGGTGGCGTCAGCGTGTCTCAACAAGGTCCCCCCCCATGATGCCACCCTCTGCGCTAAATATTCCTCTACGCAAACAACAGGGCACATGGGAGATCCGGGCATCCTATGTAGTACTACGCAGTCCCCCACCGCACCCTGATTGGCCTTGGACCTGACAAACGAGACAGTCATCGTCTCCCCCTTAACCTGAATGTGCTCTCGGCACAGTCCCCCCACCGTATCCGCATTGCCCCATGGAATGCTAACGCAAAGGCGGCCCGGAATAACACTGTTTCATACTGGGATGAACATGTCGCAGGGAGTACGGAAAATAACAGGGCCAATCTATCCAGACCTATCGGGTGCCTCTCATCTACTCTGCGACCCTCAAGGCGTTGCCACCCACGTAGCGCTTTCTGGACCACGAAAGACGCTGTCGGGTCCTGGATCCCATGAGCCCTTGCCATAAAGGAAACGGCGGCCCGATGCCTCTGAGCCGTAGCTACTGACTTGCCTGCCTGATGTAAAGACAGCAAAAATTTTACGACAAGCTCTTCCTGGCCCCAAAGCTCCCCCCTGGCAGAACCCAAAAAGGACCAATAGGAACGGAACGCCCCTTGATATGCCTTCCTTGTCCTGGGTGCTAAACTCTCTCCCACGAGGTTTTGTAGTTCGGGGCACCGAGAGACCAGAGAGCTTCGGGAAAGGGTGCCGCCACCGGGTCCGCTGTGGGCAGAAAACCCCAGAAGGCCTGCATACGGAAACGAGAAAGCGCATCAGCCGCTTGGTTCAGCACCCCCGGGACATGTCTTGCCCTAAAGAGCACATTCAACTGCATACACAATAACACAATTTCTTTGAGCAGTCTCAGAATCCATTTGCAACGTGCTGCCTGACTGTTGATACACTCAACCACGGTCATGTTATCAGACCAGAACACCACAGAGTGATCCCGGAACCCCTCAGGCCATGTTTTCAGGGCCACCAAAATGGGGAAGAGTTCGAGAAAAGCAATGTTACTCGTCAGCCCGCACTCGTGCCACCATGACGGCCATCTTTGAGCCGACCATTGCGTACCGAATATGGCGCCAAAACCTATACTCCCCGCCGAATCTGTCCACAGCCCCAGCTCCTCGGAGGACACCGCCGGCTTGTTCCAGACAATTCGACCATTGAAATCCGCCAGGAATGCCAACCAAATGCGCATGTCCTGGCGAATCTCTGCCGAGAGCCTCGTGCGGTGATGTCCCTCTTTAAGGCCGACCATGGCTTGTGCAATCGAGCGGGAAAAGGGGCGGGCCATTGGGATTACTCTAAGGGCAAAATTCAATTGGCCCACCGTTTGCTGCAATTGATGCAGGTTCACCTTAGTCTCTCGAATACATGTTTCAAGGGATGCCCTGAATTTCAACACCTTCTCTTTGGGCAACCGAAAACAGCCTTCCTCCGAGTCGAGCTCGATCCCCAGAAACTCGAGTGAAGTCGAGGGACCCACAGTCTTACCTGGTGCCAATGGCACGCCGAAGTGATTCATTAAGACACAAAACTCTGATAAAGCCTGCCCACATTCTGGATCCCCGGCTGCCCCCAGGAACAGAAAGTCATCGAGATAATGCATCACATGCTGAAAACCCATCTTTCTTGTGAATACCCATTGCAGAAAACAACTGAACATTTCAAAATAAGCACAAGATATGGAGCAACCCAGTGGCATACATTTATCCATGTAATAGCGACCCTGAAACGTGAAACCAAGGAGACGCTGATCGTCTGGGTGTACCGGGAGCAACCGGAACGCTGACTCGATGTCTGATTTGGCCATCAGCGCTCCGGGCCCCAGGCGATTCAACATGGCGACGGCTTCATCGAAGGATGCGTACCGCACCGAACACACTTCCGGGTCTATCGCATCATTCACGGAAAGACCTCGTGGAGCTGACAAATTATGTATTAGCCTAAACTCCCCCGGGTCCTTCTTGGGGACCACCCCTAAGGGGGAACAAACAAAGTTAGCAGCCGGCGGTAGATCGAATGGACCGGCAACCCGCCCTCGAGTCACCTCTTTCCAAATCTTTACCTGTACCACCGCCGTATGCTGCAGGACCGACAGTTGGTTCTTACAACTTGTTTTACCCTGAAAGTCCCCCACTGGAATGCGGAAACCATACGAGAACTCGTCTCGCAACACCCCTGCGGAGACATGATCCGGGTATTCACTGAGCCAAGGAATCATTGCCATGGTATTAACCGGGGTAGGTAAAGGCGCCCCTCGGACTATTTTAGACCTGTTTGGCGCTTCCCCTACCTCCGTTATCACCCGTTTTGGCTCTGCACATGGTCTCGGGATGAGAGGACTGTCCACAACCCCCACACTCGTGTCTAAATTTGCATGACCCCTGAGGCCTTGTACATTTTCCCCTGTTAAAATTCCAACAAATCCCCTTTTTCCCTGTGTTGCCACTCGACTTCGAGTGGTGCTCGTTACCTGCACCCGTCCGAAAGGGTGTCCCAAAGGTTTGGCGGAAAGACTCACCCCCGCTACCCCCCGACAATGGTACCTTTAGCATGCCCGAATTCTCCATTTTTTGCCAAGAAATGGAGTCATAACAATCCCAAGTTAGAGCTGGGTCGTGCTCCTTAGCCTTCCTAAAAATATTGTCATAACAAAACCACTGATTGCCCTCATAGGCTAGAGAATACTCCATAATACGTGTCTGATAAATAGGCAATTCCGTCAACAACTCAGGCCTTCGCTCACCCATAATGGAGGTGAAAATGCCAAATGCTCTGCCCCAAGTACCTATGTTCTCATCGACTTTAAAGGCGGCCATTTTTGCGCGCCAAACACTCGGATGCATAAGCTCTTTTTGGGCCTTCACATGCTCGATCTCGTAATGGTCAGTAAGCAAAGAAAACATGTTCACATACTTATTAGCCCAAATCTTTTCCTTAATTTCAAGTGGAACATGCTGGGCCACTTTCTCCCTTCGCGAGGGTACAGACCCCTCCCCCGCAATCGGCAGTAGCCGCTTACCTGAACTAGGTGCTGTACTTGCTGCCGAACTTGCGCCTGCCGCGATCTCAGCCATCGGAGCCTGCGGGGGAACAAAAGATGGTGCCTTCGCAGCCTGTCTAGATTCCGGCAATTGCCTCATCACGCCCTCGCTATCCTTTCCCAACCACGCTGCCACTTCTCCGTTCACGGGGGTGACTACCACGGGAATCGGATGCCCCTCCTTCGGACCCAGGATCGGCTCCTCTATCGGTGTATCGGGAACCGGGGTCTCCCCCCCAGGTGCCCCCCTCTTGGACCTCTTGCCTCTCCCGCTAGGGACTACTCCCGGCAAAGCTGGTCCGACGATTCGCTTCGGGCCTCCCTCCCCGTTCTTCTCCGCCATCTGTTTCTTTAAATCGGCAACCTCCTTTATGAGCATGCGGAGCATCTGATCGGTACCGACCCGCTTTCCGACCTTCTTGCCCGGCATTCTCCTACGCAGATATCTGTAAAAACAAGAACAAAATTACAACGCTCAAAATTGGCTCTTCGTTCCGTCTCGAGCTCACGTGCAGCGGGGAGGTGCAGCTTCAGAGCACAGGAACAAGAGGATGCTTTCTTGGCTTGTTGCTCCTTTTATCCGTCTTCGGGCGGGCATAAACCCGCCGCCGCCTGCCCCCCGGGGGCGTGACCGGCGGCGTCAGCGTCTAGGACAACCCACTCCAGGGCGGGAAAAGGCGCGCCCTGGCTACGCCGCTTTGGGCATACAAGCCGAGACTCGCCTCCCGCCCAAGATGGCCTCCCGGGAGGATCGGGGTACTCCACCATATGTTCGGGGGGACCGAGTGGTCGCCCCTTTCCATATGGCTGAGATACCCGCCACCCCCTCTCGACGCAATCCCCAAGGATGGGAAAACGGAAACGGTTCTGAACTTTTGGAAGGCGGGAGGGAGTGACCCTCCCGGCCGTATTTATTAAAAATATGAAACAAAATCAAAACATTAAAATTAACAGTTTCATATTATGTACAATTTCATTTCCACATTACGATGTTTGGCTAACCTTAACATACTTCTAATACAAAGGTTCTCCTAGCCGAACTAACATCCTACAAAACATTTAACTTGAAATTGTACATCCTAACGTTAAGGGCCAACGGCAAGGTCGTAACCGGTGTCAGATCCCTAAACCAGAATTACCCCCCCCACTTGGGAGGGGCTACCGCACAGAGGCTGTACCTCACATGCATCTACCAATTTCCCTTGACTTGACGGGGGCCCCAATGAACTCGACGCCATTTAAAGGTCGTCCGAGGACTCGTGTGAGGTGTCTAGAAGGTAGCGTAAACCCCCTTCCCCACCCCACACAACTTACCACATCTGCCGCCGCAGGTGTCCTGGCCCCGGGAAATTACCCAGGAGGGGCCCGTAGCCCCTCCTATCAAGGAAGGGGCCTTGACCGCCTTTCCTTTACTTTCGGCGGCCCATCCTTAGAAGGGACCGCCTCCCCGTTGAGGGGCCAATGGCCACCTCCCCCGGGCGCTCCCATCCGTAATGGGTGACGCCCCCCCATAGGGATCTTCCAATTACTGCTCACCGATCATGACCTTACCGCCACAGGCCGGATAGTTGACCGGCTATCCGGACCCCCCCACAACAACTCCTGCCTAAAGGTCATGTTTTAAACTCTTTAGCCAAGCTATGAGGTCTCCTATGAGTAACAATTTATGTTATCCTGAGCACTCTGTAAACTTTTTCGACAAAGATTGCTTTGAATTTCCTGGTGGGAGCCCTCGTCGTCGCACGTAGCCTGGACGTGCCTTAGAAAATGTGACGAATATTGAGGTTAGGACCACTAGCCTCTAGACTGGGCTCTCCAGTAATCACGAAAACACAGTTTTCTCCTTAGATTATTCCCTTTTATTTCAATTCAAACATTTCAAAATTTGTATTTAGACTTGATCTTTGATGTTCATATTTCTTGCCAACATAATAAATTCTTATGTTGTGTTAACCATAGTTGGATTAATCCAAAACTTCCAAGTTTTCAAAATACCCAATGCATTGTTTGACCCGAAATGCATTGGGTATTTTGAGCAACCCATTGGCATACATTTATCCATGTAATAGCGACCCTGAAACGTGAAACCAAGGAGACGCTGATCGTCTGGGTGTACCGGGAGCAACCGGAACGCTGACTCGATGTCTGATTTGGCCATCAGCGCTCCGGGCCCTCGGCGATTCAACATGGCGACGGCTTCATCGAAGGATGCGTACCGCACCGAACACACTTCCGGGTCTATCGCATCATTCACGGAAAGACCTCGTGGAGCTGACAAATTATGTATTAGCCTAAACTCCCCCGGGTCCTTCTTGGGGACCACCCCTAAGGGGGAACAAACAAAGTTAGCAGCCGGCGGTAGATCGAATGGACCGGCAACCCGCCCTCGAGTCACCTCTTTCCAAATCTTTACCTGTACCACCGCCGTATGCTGCAGGACCGACAGTTGGTTCTTACAACTTGTTTTACCCTGAAAGTCCCCCACTGGAATGCGGAAACCATACGAGAACCCGTCTCGCAACACCCCTGCGGAGACATGATCCGGGTATTCACTGAGCCAAGGAATCATTGCCATGGTATCAACCGGGGTAGGTAAAGGCGCCCCTCGGACTATTTCAGACCTGTTTGGCGCTTCCCCTACCTCCGTTATCACCCGTTTTGGCTCTGCACATGGTCTCGGGATGAGAGGACTGTCCACAACCCCCACACTCGTGTCTAAATTTGCATGACCCCTGAGGCCTTGTACATTTTCCCCTGTTAAAAATCCAACAAATCCCCTTTTTCCCTGTGTTGCCACTCGACTTCGAGTGGTGCTCGTTACCTGCACCCGTCCGAAAGGGTGTCCCAGAGGTTTGGCGGGAAGACTCACCCCCGCTACCCCCCGACAATGGTACCTTTAGCATGCCCGAATTCTCCATTTTTTGCCAAGAAATGGAGTCATAACAATCCCAAGTTAGAGCTGGGTCGTGCTCCTTAGCCTTCCTAAAAATATTGTCATAACAAAACCACTGATTGCCCTCATAGGCTAGAGTATACTCCATAATACGTGTCTGATAAATAGGCAATTCCGTCAACAACTCAGGCCTTCGCTCACCCATAATGGAGGTGAAAATGCCAAATGCTCTGCCCCAAGTACCTATGTTCTCATCGACTTTAAAGGCGGCCATTTTTGCGCGCCAAACACTCGGATGCATAAGCTCTTTTTGGGCCTTCACATGCTCGATCTCGTAATGGTCAGTAAGCAAAGAAAACATGTTCACATACTCATTAGCCCAAATCTTTTCCTTAATTTCAAGTGGAACATGCTGGGCCACTTTCTCCCTTCGCGAGGGTACAGACCCCTCCCCCGCAATCGGCAGTAGCCGCTTACCTGAACTAGGTGCTGTACTTGCTGCCGAACTTGCGCCTGCCGCGATCTCAGCCATCGGAGCCTGCGGGGGAACAAAAGATGGTGCCTTCGCAGCCTGTCTAGATTCCTGCAATTGCCTCATCACGCCCTCGCTATCCTTTCCCAACCACGCTGCCACTTCTCCGTTCACGGGGGTGACTACCACGGGAATCGGATGCCCCTCCTTCGGACCCAGGATCGGCTCCTCTATCGGTGTATCGGGAACCGGGGTCTCCCCCCCAGGTGCCCCCCTCTTGGACCTCTTGCCTCTCCCGCTAGGGACTACTCCCGGCAAAGCTGGTCCGACGATTCGCTTCGGGCCTCCCTCCCCGTTCTTCTCCGCCATCTGTTTCTTTAAATCGGCAACCTCCTTTATGAGCATGCGGAGCATCTGATCGGTACCGACCCGCTTTCCGACCTTCTTGCCCGGCATTCTCCTACGCAGATATCTGTAAAAACAAGAACAAAATTACAACGCTCAAAATTGGCTCTTCGTTCCGTCTCGAGCTCACGTGCAGCGGGGAGGTGCAGCTTCAGAGCACAGGAACAAGAGGATGCTTTCTTGGCTTGTTGCTCCTTTTATCCGTCTTCGGGCGGGCGTAAACCCGCCTCCGCCTGCCCCCCGGGGGCGTGACCGGCGGCGTCAGCGTCTAGGACAACCCACTCCAGGGCGGGAAAAGGCACGCCCCGGCTACGCCGCTTTGGGCATACCAGCCGAGACTCGCCTCCCGCCCAAGATGGCCTCCCGGGAGGATCGGGGTACTCCACCATACGTTCGGGGGGACCGAGTGGTCGCCCCTTTCCATATGGCTGAGATACCCGCCACCCCCTCTCGACGCAATCCCCAAGGATGGGAAAACGGAAACGGTTCTGAACTTTTGGAAGGCGGGAGGGAGTGACCCTCCTGGCCGTATTTATTAAAAATATGAAACAAAATCAAAACATTAAAATTAACAGTTTCATATTATGTACAATTTCATTTCCACATTACGATGTTTGGCTAACCTTAACATACTTCTAATACAAAGGTTCTCCTAGCCGAACTAACATCCTACAAAACATTTAACTTGAAATTGTACATCCTAACGTTAAGGGCCAACGGCAAGGTCGTAACCGGTGTCAGATCCCTAAACCAGAATTACCCCCCCCCACTTGGGAGGGGCGACCGCACAGAGGCTGTACCTCACATGCATCTACCAATTTCCCTTGACTTGACGGGGGCCCCAATGAACTCGACGCCATTTAAAGGTCGTCCGAGGACTCGTGTGAGGTGTCTAGAAAGTAGCGTAAACCCCCTCCCCACCCCACACAACTTACCACATCTGCCGTCGCAGGTGTCCTGGCCCCGGGAAATTACCCAGGAGGGGCCCGTAGCCCCTCCTATCAAGGAAGGGGCCTTGACCGCCTTTCCTTTACTTTCGGCGGCCCATCCTTAGAAGGGACCGCCTCCCCGTTGAGGGGCCAATGGCCACCTCCCTAGGGCGCTCCCATCTGTAATGGGTGACGCCCCCCCATAGGGATCTTCCAATTACTGCTCACCGATCATGACCTTACCGCCACAGGCCGGATAGTTGACCGGCTATCCGGACCCCCCCACAACAACTCCTGCCTAAAGGTCATGTTTTAAACTCTTTAGCAAAGCTATGAGGTCTCCTATGAGTAACTCATTCCCCACCCGGGACAAATGGACCCCATCTCCCAAATACATACTGTCCCCCTTGATGCAACCATGCGGAATAGAGTGCAGTGTACTTGAACGAAACAATCTACCCAACTTGTTATTTACCTTCTTCACTGAGTGATTCAGAGCAGAAACCGAAATCGCCCCCCGCCACACTTTTCGTGGAATCATATGGGACCATGCAATTGTGCACCCTGGAACTCTTCTCGCCAACCAACTTACAGTGGAAAGCATTGCCTCGAGAAGCAGTCGTCTACCAGTGATCACCAAATCATTACCCCCAAGATGGACTATGATTATAGACGGCGGTGACCTTGTCCGCCCTAACAAACCCTCGAAAAAGGATTGAAACTGGTCAATACAGAGCCCGCCCCTTCCGTAGAAGGTCACCCTGTACCCGTATTCCCCAGCTATGTGAATCATGTCACCTGCTTTGAATACGTCCGCGGCACGCCTCACGTATGAGTGGCCCACGACCCACACCACTTTTTCCGCAGCCGGTGATGTTTGACAGCTGCTTCCCAGGTGTCGGGTCGACTGCACAGTCCGCCCCGCCTCGTAAGCTTGCGAAACTGTAAACCAAACAAAGACAAGAAGCGTGAGTACATGATAGCCGCTTCACAACATGTGCAACCGCACATACCTTTTGTAACAATTCGAGGACCAACGCCCCACACGTTTCACTTTTTCTACACTCAGACCCCTGGCTGTAGCCTCAGTAGCAGCCCCTATCCGAAAGGAATGGGTCCCAAACTCGCCGGGGTTCAAGCCCGCGGACGAAATTGCCATTGGAGGCACCCGCTGAAACTGAAACCTCGTCAGTGGGGTGGCGTCAGCGTGTCTCAACAAGGTCCCCCCTCATGATGCCACCCTCTGCGCTAAATATTCCTCTACGCAAACAACAGGGCACATGGGAGATCCGGGCATCCTATGTAGTACTACGCAGTCCCCCACCGCACCCTGATCGGCCTTGGACCTGACAAACGAGACAGTCATCGTCTCCCCCTTAACCTGAATGTGCTCTCGGCACAGTCCCCCCACCGTATCCGCATTGCCCCATGGAATGCTAACGCAAAGGCGGCCCGGAATAACACTGTTTCATACTGGGATGAACATGTCGCAGGGAGTACGGAAAATAACAGGGCCAATCTATCCAGACCTATCGGGTGCCTCTCATCTACTCTGCGACCCTCAAGGCGTTGCCACCCACGTAGCGCTTTCTGGACCACGAAAGACGCTGTCGGGTCCTGGATCCCATGAGCCCTTGCCATAAAGGAAATGGCTGCCCGATGCCTCTGAGCCATAGCTACTGACTTGCCTGCCTGATGTAAAGACAGCAAAAATTTTACGACAAGCTCTTCCTGGCCCCAAAGCTCCCCCCTGGCAGAACCCAAAAAGGACCAATAGGAACGGAACGCCCCTTGATATGCCTTCCTTGTCCTGGGTGCTAAACTCTCTCCCACGAGGTTTTGTAGTTCGGGGCACCGAGAGACCAGAGAGCTTCGGGAAAGGGTGCCGCCACCGGGTCCGCTGTGGGCAGAAAACCCCAGAAGGCCTGCATATGGAAACGAGAAAGCGCATCAGCCACTTGGTTCAGCACCGCCGGGACATGTCTTGCCCTAAAGAGCACATTCAACTGCATACACAATAACACAATTTCTTTGAGCAGTCTCAGAATCCATTTGCAACGTGCTGCCTGACTGTTGATACACTCAACCACGGTCATGTTATCAGACCAGAACACCACAGAGTGATCCCGGAACCCCTCAGGCCATGTTTTCAGGGCCACCAAAATGGGGAAGAGTTCGAGAAAAGCAATGTTACTCGTCAGCCCGCACTCGTGCCACCATGACGGCCATCTTTGAGCCGACCATTGCGTACCGAATATGGCGCCAAAACCTATACTCCCCGCCGAATCTGTCCACAGCCCCAGCTCCTCGGAGGACACCGCCGGCTTGTTCCAGACAATTCGACCATTGAAATCCGCCAGGAATGCCAACCAAATGCGCATGTCCTGGCGAATCTCTGCCGAGAGCCTCGTGCGGTGATGTCCCTCTTTAAGGCCGACCATGGCTTGTGCAATCGAGCGGGAAAAGGGGCGGGCCATTGGGATTACTCTAAGGGCAAAATTCAATTGGCCCACCGTTTGCTGCAATTGATGCAGGTTCACCTTAGTCTCTCGAATACATGTTTCAAGGGATGCCCTGAATTTCAACACCTTCTCTTTGGGCAACCGAAAACAGCCTTCCTCCGAGTCGAGCTCGATCCCCAGAAACTCGAGTGAAGTCGAGGGACCCACAGTCTTACCTGGTGCCAATGGCACGCCAAAGTGATTCATTAAGACACAAAACTCTGATAAAGCCTGCCCACATTCTGGATCCCCGGCTGCCCCCAGGAACAGAAAGTCATCGAGATAATGCATCACATGCTGAAAACCCGTCTTTCTTGTGAATACCCATTGCAGAAAACAACTGAACATTTCAAAATAAGCACAAGATATGGAGCAACCCATTGGCATACATTTATCCATGTAATAGCGACCCTGAAATGTGACACCAAGGAGACGCTGATCGTCTGGGTGTACCGGGAGCAACCGGAACGCTGACTCGATGTCTGATTTGGCCATCAGCGCTCCGGGCCCCAGGCGATTCAACATGGCGACGGCTTCATCGAAGGATGAGTACCACACCGAACACACTTCCGGGTCTATCGCATCATTCACGGAAAGACCTCGTGGAGCTGACAAATTATGTATTAGCCTAAACTCCCCCGGGTCCTTCTTGGGGAACACCCCTAAGGGGGAACAAACAAAGTTAGCAGCCGGCGGTAGATCGAATGGACCGGCAACCCGCCCTCGAGTCACCTCTTTCCAAATCTTTACCTGTACCACCGCCGTATGCTGCAGGACCGACAGTTGGTTCTTACAACTTGTTTTACCCTGAAAGTCCCCCACTGGAATGCGGAATCCATACGAGAACCCGTCTCGCAACACCCCTGCGGAGACATGATCCGGGTATTCACTGAGCCAAGGAATCATTGCCATGGTATCAACCGGGGTAGGTAAAGGCGCCCCTCGGACTATTTCAGACCTGTTTGGCGCTTCCCCTACCTCCGTTATCACCCGTTTTGGCTCTGCACATGGTCTCGGGATGAGAGGACTGTCCACAACCCCCACACTCGTGTCTTAATTTGCATGACCCCTGAGGCCTTGTACATTTTCCCCTGTTAAAATTCCAACAAATCCCCTTTTTCCCTGTGTTGCCACTCGACTTCGAGTGGTGCTCGTTACCTGCACCCGTCCGAAAGGGTGTCCCAGAGGTTTGGCGGGAAGACTCACCCCCGCTACCCCCCGACAATGGTACCTTTAGCATGCCCGAATTCTCCATTTTTTGCCAAGAAATGGAGTCATAACAATCCCAAGTTAGAGCTGGGTCGTGCTCCTTAGCCTTCCTAAAAATATTGTCATAACAAAACCACTGATTGTCCTCATAGGCTAGAGAATACTCCATAATACGTGTCTGATAAATAGGCAATTCCGTCAACAACTCAGGCCTTCGCTCACCCATAATGGAGGTGAAAATGCCAAATGCTCTGCCCCAAGTACCTATGTTCTCATCGACTTTAAAGGCGGCCATTTTTGCGCGCCAAACACTCGGATGCATAAGCTCTTTTTGGGCCTTCACATGCTCGATCTCGTTATGGTCAGTAAGCAAAGAAAACATGTTCACATACTTATTAGCCCAAATCTTTTCCTTAATTTCAAGTGGAACATGCTGGGCCACTTTCTCCGTCGCGAGGGTACAGACCCCTCCCCCGCAATCGGCAGTAGCCGCTTACCTGAACTAGGTGCTTTACTTGCTGCCGAACTTGCGCCTGCCGCGATCTCAGCCATCGGAGCCTGCGGGGGAACAAAAGATGGTGCCTTCGCAGCCTGTCTATATTCCTGCAATTGCCTCATCACGCCCTCGCTATCCTTTCCCAACCACGCTGCCACTTCTCCGTTCACGGGGGTGACTACCACGGGAATCGGATGCCCCTCCTTCGGACCCAGGATCGGCTCCTCTATCGGTGTATCGGGAACCGGGGTCTCCCCCCCAGGTGCCCCCCTCTTGGACCTCTTGCCTCTCCCGCTAGGGACTACTCCCGGCAAAGCTGGTCCGACGATTCGCTTCGGGCCTCCCTCCCCGTTCTCCTCCGCCATCTGCTTCTTTAAATCGGCAACCTCCTTTATGAGCATGCGGAGCATCTGATCGGTACCGACCCGCTTTCCGACCTTCTTGCCCGGCATTCTCCTACGCAGATATCTGTAAAAACAAGAACAAAATTACAACGCTCAAAATTGGCTCTTCGTTCCGTCTCGAGCTCACGTGCACCGGGGAGGTGCAGCTTCAGAGCACAGGAACAAGAGGATGCTTTCTTGGCTTGTTGCTCCTTTTATCCGTCTTCGGGCGGGCGTAAACCAGCCTCCGCCTGCCCCCCGGGGGCGTGACCGGCGGCGTCAGCGTCTAGGACAACCCACTCCAGGGCGGGAAAAGGCGCGCCCCGGCTACGCCGCTTTGGGCATACCAGCCGAGACTCGCCTCCCGCCCAAAATGGCCTCCCAGGAGGATCGGGGTACTCCACCATACGTTCGGGGGGACCGAGTGGTCGCCCCTTTCCATATGGCTGAGATACCCGCCACCCCCTCTCGACGCAATCCCCAAGGATGGGAAAACGGAAACGGTTCTGAACTTTTGGAAGGCGGGAGGGAGTGACCCTCCCGGCCGTATTTATTAAAAATATGAAACAAAATCAAAACATTAAAATTAACAGTTTCATATTATGTACAATTTCATTTCCACATTACGATGTTTGGCTAACCTTAACATACTTCTAATACAAAGGTTCTCCTAGCCGAACTAACATCCTACAAAACATTTAACTTGAAATTGTACATCCTAACGTTAAGGGCCAACGGCGAGGTCGTAACCAGTGTCAGATCCCTAAACCAGAATTACCCCCCCCACTTGGGAGGGGCGACCGCACAGAGGCTGTACCTCACATGCATCTACCAATTTCCCTTGACTTGACGGGGGCCCCAATGAACTCGACGCCATTTAAAGGTCGTCCGAGGACTCGTGTGAGGTGTCTAGAAGGTAGCGTAAACCCCCTCCCCACCCCACACAACTTACCACATCTGCCGTCGCAGGTGTCCTGGCCCCGGGAAATTACCCAGGAGGGGCCCGTAGCCCCTCCTATCAAGGAAGGGGCCTTGACCGCCTTTCCTTTACTTTCGGCGGCCCATCCTTAGAAAGGACCGCCTCCCCGTTGAGGGGCCAATGGCCACCTCCCCCGGGCGCTCCCATCCGTAATGGGTGACGCCCCCCCATAGGGATCTTCCAATTACTGCTCACCGATCATGACCTTACCGCCACAGGCCGGATAGTTGACCGGCTATCCGGACCCCCCCACAACAACTCCTGCCTAAAGGTCATGTTTTAAACTCTTTAGCCAAGCTATGAGGTCTCCTATGAGTAACTCATTCCCCACCCGGGACAAATGGACCCCATCTCCCAAATACATACTGTCCCCCTTGATGCAACCATGCGGAATAGAGTGCAGTGTACTTGAACGAAACAATCTACCCAACTTGTTATTTACCTTCTTCACTGAGTGATTCAGAGCAGAAACCGAAATCGCCCCCCGCCACACTTTTCGTGGAATCATATGGGACCATGCAATTGTGCACCCTGGAACTCTTCTCGCCAACCAACTTACAGTGGAAAGCATTGCCTCGAGAAGCAGTCGTCTACCAGTGATCACCAAATCATTACCCCCAAGATGGACTATGATTATAGACGGCGGTGACCTTGTCCGCCCTAACAAACCCTCGAAAAAGGATTGAAACTGGTCAATACAGAGCCCGCCCCTTCCGTAGAAGGTCACCCTGTACCCGTATTCCCCAGCTATGTGAATCATGTCACCTGCTTTGAATACGTCCGCGGCACGCCTCACGTATGAGTGGCCCACGACCCACACCACTTTTTCCGCAGCCGGTGATGTTTGACCGCTGGTTCCCAGGTGTCGGGTCGACTGCACAGTCCGCCCCGCCTCGTAAGCTTGCGAAACTGTAAACCAAACAAAGACAAGAAACGTGAGTACATGATAGCCACTTCACAACATGTGCAACCGCACATACCTTTTGTAACAATTCGAGGACCAACGCCCCACACGTTTCACTTTTTCTACACTCAGACCCCTGGCTGTAGCCTCAGTAGCAGCCCCTATCCGAAAGGAATGGGTCCCAAACTCGCCGGGGTTCAAGCCCGCGGCCGAAATTGCCATTGTAAGCACCCGCTGAAACTGAAACCTCGTCAGTGGGGTGGCGTCAGCGTGTCTCAACAAGGTCCCCCCCCATGATGCCACCCTCTGCGCTAAATATTCCTCTACGCAAACAACAGGGCACATGGGAGATCCGGGCATCCTATGTAGTACTACGCAGTCCCCCACCGCACCCTGATCGGCCTTGGACCTGACAAACGAGACAGTCATCGTCTCCCCCTTAACCTGAATGTGCTCTCGGCACAGTCCCCCCACCGTATCCGC
This sequence comes from Lissotriton vulgaris, assembly GCF_964263255.1. Classification (NCBI taxonomy): domain Eukaryota; kingdom Metazoa; phylum Chordata; class Amphibia; order Caudata; family Salamandridae; genus Lissotriton; species Lissotriton vulgaris. The sequence continues at coordinate 862,240 of NW_028255042.1, read as the reverse complement.
ATTGCCCCATGGAATGCTAACGCAAAGGCGGCCCGGAATAACACTGTTTCATACTGGGATGAACATGTCGCAGGGAGTACGGAAAATAACAGGGCCAATCTATCCAGACCTATCGGGTGCCTCTCATCTACTCTGCGACCCTCAAGGCGTTGCCACCCACGTAGCGCTTTCTGGACCACGAAAGACGCTGTCGGGTCCTGGATCCCATGAGCCCTTGCCATAAAGGAAATGGCGGCCCGATGCCTCTGAGCCGTAGCTACTGACTTGCCTGCCTGATGTAAAGACAGCAAAAATTTTACGACAAGCTCTTCCTGGCCCCAAAGCTCCCCCCTGGCAGAACCCAAAAAGGACCAATAGGAACGGAACGCCCCTTGATATGCCTTCCTTGTCCTGGGTGCTAAACTCTCTCCCACGAGGTTTTGTAGTTCGGGGCACCGAGAGACCAGAGAGCTTCGGGAATGGGTGCCGCCACCGGGTCCGCTGTGGGCAGAAAACCCCAGAAGGCCTGCATACGGAAACGAGAAAGCGCATCAGCCGCTTGGTTCAGCACCCCCGGGACATGTCTTGCCCTAAAGAGCACATTCAACTGCATACACAATAACACAATTTCTTTGAGCAGTCTCAGAATCCATTTGCAACGTGCTGCCTGACTGTTGATACACTCAACCACGGTCATGTTATCAGACCAGAACACCACAGAGTGATCCCGGAACCCCTCAGGCCATGTTTTCAGGGCCACCAAAATGGGGAAGAGTTCGAGAAAAGCAATGTTACTCGTCAGCCCGCACTCGTGCCACCATGACTGCCATCTTTGAGCCGACCATTGCGTACCGAATATGGCGCCAAAACCTATACTCCCCGCCGAATCTGTCCACAGCCCCAGCTCCTCGGAGGACACCGCCGGCTTGTTCCAGACAATTCGACCATTGAAATCCGCCAGGAATGCCAACCAAATGCGCATGTCCTGGCGAATCTCTGCCGAGAGCCTCGTGCGGTGATGTCCCTCTTTAAGGCCGACCATGGCTTGTGCAATCGAGCGGGAAAAGGGGCGGGCCATTGGGATTACTCTAAGGGCAAAATCCAATTGGCCCACCGTTTGCTGCAATTGATGCAGGTTCACCTTAGTCTCTCGAATACATGTTTCAAGGGATGCCCTGAATTTCAACACCTTCTCTTTGGGCAACCGAAAACAGCCTTCCTCCGAGTCGAGCTCGATCCCCAGAAACTCGAGTGAAGTCGAGGGACCCACAGTCTTACCTGGTGCCAATGGCACGCCGAAGTGATTCATTAAGACACAAAACTCTGATAAAGCCTGCCCACATTCTGGATCCCCGGCTGCCCCCAGGAACAGAAAGTCATCGAGATAATGCATCACATGCTGAAAACCCGTCTTTCTTGTGAATACCCATTGCAGAAAACAACTGAACATTTCAAAATAAGCACAAGATATGGAGCAACCCAGTGGCATACATTTATCCATGTAATAGCGACCCTGAAACGTGAAACCAAGGAGACGCTGATCGTCTGGGTGTACCGGGAGCAACCGGAACGCTGACTCGATGTCTGATTTGGCCATCAGCGCTCCGGGCCCCAGGCGATTCAACATGGCGACGGCTTCATCGAAGGATGCGTACCGCACCGAACACACTTCCGGGTCTATCGCATCATTCACGGAAAGACCTCGTGGAGCTGACAAATTATGTATTAGCCTAAACTCCCCCGGGTCCTTCTTGGGGACCACCCCTAAGGGGGAACAAACAAAGTTAGCAGCCGGCGGTAGATCGAATGGACCGGCAACCCGCCCTCGAGTCACCTCTTTCCAAATCTTTACCTGTACCACCGCCGTATGCTGCAGGACCGACAGTTGGTTCTTACAACTTGTTTTACCCTGAAAGTCCCCCACTGGAATGCGGAAACCATACGAGAACCCGTCTCGCAACACCCCTGCGGAGACATGATCCGGGTATTCACTGAGCCAAGGAATCATTGCCATGGTATTAACCGGGGTAGGTAAAGGCGCCCCTCGGACTATTTCAGACCTGTTTGGCGCTTCCCCTACCTCCGTTATCACCCGTTTTGGCTCTGCACGTGGTCTCGGGATGAGAGGACTGTCCACAACCCCCACACTCGTGTCTAAATTTGCATGACCCCTGAGGCCTTGTACATTTTCCCCTGTTAAAATTCCAACAAATCCCCTTTTTCCCTGTGTTGCCACTCGACTTCGAGTGGTGCTCGTTACCTGCACCCGTCCGAAAGGGTGTCCCAGAGGTTTGGCGGAAAGACTCACCCCCGCTACCCCCCGACAATGGTACCTTTAGCATGCCCGAATTCTCCATTTTTTGCCAAGAAATGGAGTCATAACAATCCCAAGTTAGAGCTGGGTCGTGCTCCTTAGCCTTCCTAAAAATATTGTCATAACAAAACCACTGATTGCCCTCATAGGCTAGAGAATACTCCATAATACGTGTCTGATAAATAGGCAATTCCGTCAACAACTCAGGCCTTCGCTCACCCATAATGGAGGTGAAAATGCCAAATGCTCTGCCCCAAGTACCTATGTTCTCATCGACTTTAAAGGCGGCCATTTTTGCGCGCCAAACACTCGGATGCATAAGCTCTTTTTGGGCCTTCACGTGCTCGATCTCGTAATGGTCAGTAAGCAAAGAAAACATGTTCACATACTTATTAGCCCAAATCTTTTCCTTAATTTCAAGTGGAACATGCTGGGCCGCTTTCTCCCTTCGCGAGGGTACAGACCCCTCCCCCGCAATCGGCAGTAGCCGCTTACCTGAACTAGGTGCTGTACTTGCTGCCGAACTTGCGCCTGCCGCGATCTCAGCCATCGGAGCCTGCGGGGGAACAAAAGATGGTGCCTTCGCAGCCTGTCTAGATTCCGGCAATTGCCTCATCACGCCCTCGCTATCCTTTCCCAACCACGCTGCCACTTCTCCGTTCACGGGGGTGACTACCACGGGAATCAGATGCCCCTCCTTCGGACCCAGGATCGGCTCCTCTATCGGTGTATCGGGAACCGGGGTCTCCCCCCCAGGTGCCCCCCTCTTGGACCTCTTGCCTCTCCCGCTAGGGACTACTCCCGGCAAAGCTGGTCCGACGATTCGCTTCGGGCCTCCCTCCCCGTTCTTCTCCGCCATCTGTTTCTTTAAATCGGCAACCTCCTTTATGAGCATGCGGAGCATCTGATCGGTACCGACCCGCTTTCCGACCTTCTTGCCCGGCATTCTCCTACGCAGATATCTGTAAAAACAAGAACAAAATTACAACGCTCAAAATTGGCTCTTCGTTCCGTCTCGAGCTCACGTGCAGCGGGGAGGTGCAGCTTCAGAGCACAGGAACAAGAGGATGCTTTCTTGGCTTGTTGCTCCTTTTATCCGTCTTCGGGCGGGCATAAACCCGCCGCCGCCTGCCCCCCGGGGGCGTGACCGGCGGCGTCAGCGTCTAGGACAACCCACTCCAGGACGGGAAAAGGCGCGCCCTGGCTACGCCGCTTTGGGCATACAAGCCGAGACTCGCCTCCCGCCCAAGATGGCCTCCCGGGAGGATTTGGGTACTCCACCATACGTTCGGGGGGACCGAGTGGTCGCCCCTTTCCATATGGCTGAGATACCCGCCACCCCCTCTCGACGCAATCCCCAAGGATGGGAAAACGGAAACGGTTCTGAACTTTTGGAAGGCGGGAGGGAGTGACCCTCCCGGCCGTATTTATTAAAAATATGAAACAAAATCAAAACATTAAAATTAACAGTTTCATATTATGTACAATTTCATTTCCACATTACGATGTTTGGCTAACCTTAACATACTTCTAATACAAAGGTTCTCCTAGCCGAACTAACATCCTACAAAACATTTAACTTGAAATTGTACATCCTAACGTTAAGGGCCAACGGCAAGGTCGTAACCGGTGTCAGATCCCTAAACCAGAATTACCCCCCCCACTTGGGAGGGGCGACCGCACAGAGGCTGTACCTCACATGCATCTACCAATTTCCCTTGACTTGACGGGGGCCCCAATGAACTCGACGCCATTTAAAGGTCGTCCGAGGACTCGTGTGAGGTGTCTAGAAGGTAGCGTAAACCCCCTCCCCACCCCACACAACTTACCACATCTGCCGTCGCAGGTGTCCTGGCCCCGGGAAATTACCCAGGAGGGGCCCGTAGCCCCTCCTATCAAGGAAGGGGCCTTGACCGCCTTTCCTTTACTTTCGGCGGCCCATCCTTAGAAGGGACCGCCTCCCCGTTGAGGGGCCAATGGCCACCTCCCCCGGGCGCTCCCATCCGTAATGGGTGACGCCCCCCCATAGGGATCTTCCAATTACTGCTCACCGATCATGACCTTACCGCCACAGGCCGGATAGTTGACCGGCTATCCGGACCCCCCCACAACAACTCCTGCCTAAAGGTCATGTTTTAAACTCTTTAGCCAAGCTATGAGGTCTCCTATGAGTAACAATTTATGTTATCCTGAGCACTCTGTAAACTTTTTCGACAAAGATTGCTTTGAATTTCCTGGTGGGAGCCCTCGTCGTCGCACGTAGCCTGGACGTGCCTTAGAAAATGTGACGAATATTGAGGTTAGGACCACTAGCCTCTAGACTGGGCTCTCCAGTAATCACGAAAACACAGTTTTCTCCTTAGATTATTCCCTTTTATTTCAATTCAAACATTTCAAAATTTGTATTTAGACTTGATCTTTGATGTTCATATTTCTTGCCAACATAATAAATTCTTATGTTGTGTTAACCATAGTTGGATTAATCCAAAACTTCCAAGTTTTCAAAATACCCAATGCATTGTTTGACCCGAAATGCATTGGGTATTTTGAGCAACCCATTGGCATACATTTATCCATGTAATAGCGACCCTGAAACGTGAAACCAAGGAGACGCTGATCGTCTGGGTGTACCGGGAGCAACCGGAACGCTGACTCGATGTCTGATTTGGCCATCAGCGCTCCGGGCCCCAGGCGATTCAACATGGCGACGGCTTCATCGAAGGATGCGTACCGCACCGAACACACTTCCGGGTCTATCGCATCATTCACGGAAAGACCTCGTGGAGCTGACAAATTATGTATTAGCCTAAACTCCCCCGGGTCCTTCTTGGGGACCACCCCTAAGGGGGAACAAACAAAGTTAGCAGCCGGCGGTAGATCGAATGGACCGGCAACCCGCCCTCGAGTCACCTCTTTCCAAATCTTTACCTGTACCACCGCCGTATGCTGCAGGACCGACAGTTGGTTCTTACAACTTGTTTTACCCTGAAAGTCCCCCACTGGAATATGGAAACCATACGAGAACCCGTCTCGCAACACCCCTGCGGAGACATGATCCGGGTATTCACTGAGCCAAGGAATCATTGCCATGGTATCAACCGGGGTAGGTAAAGGCGCCCCTCGGACTATTTCAGACCTGTTTGGCGCTTCCCCTACCTCCGTTATCACTCGTTTTGGCTCTGCACATGGTCTCGGGATGAGAGGACTGTCCACAACCCCCACACTCGTGTCTAAATTTGCATGACCCCTGAGGCCTTGTACATTTTCCCCTGTTAAAAATCCAACAAATCCCCTTTTTCCCTGTGTTGCCACTCGACTTCGAGTGGTGCTCGTTACCTGCACCCGTCCGAAAGGGTGTCCCAGAGGTTTGGCGGGAAGACTCACCCCCGCTACCCCCCGACAATGGTACCTTTAGCATGCCCGAATTCTCCATTTTTTGCCAAGAAATGGAGTCATAACAATCCCAAGTTAGAGCTGGGTCGTGCTCCTTAGCCTTCCTAAAAATATTGTCATAACAAAACCACTGATTGCCCTCATAGGCTAGAGTATACTCCATAATACGTGTCTGATAAATAGGCAATTCCGTCAACAACTCAGGCCTTCGCTCACCCATAATGGAGGTGAAAATGCCAAATGCTCTGCCCCAAGTACCTATGTTCTCATCGACTTTAAAGGCGGCCATTTTTGCGCGCCAAACACTCGGATGCATAAGCTCTTTTTGGGCCTTCACATGCTCGATCTCGTAATGGTCAGTAAGCAAAGAAAACATGTTCACATACTTATTAGCCCAAATCTTTTCCTTAATTTCAAGTGGAACATGCTGGGCCACTTTCTCCCTTCGCGAGGGTACAGACCCCTCCCCCGCAATCGGCAGTAGCCGCTTACCTGAACTAGGTGCTGTACTTGCTGCCGAACTTGCGCCTGCCGCGATCTCAGCCATCGGAGCCTGCGGGGGAACAAAAGATGGTGCCTTCGCAGCCTGTCTAGATTCCTGCAATTGCCTCATCACGCCCTCGCTATCCTTTCCCAACCACGCTGCCACTTCTCCGTTCACGGGGGTGACTACCACGGGAATCGGATGCCCCTCCTTCGGACCCAGGATCGGCTCCTCTATCGGTGTATCGGGAACCGGGGTCTCCCCCCCAGGTGCCCCCCTCTTGGACCTCTTGCCTCTCCCGCTAGGGACTACTCCCGGCAAAGCTGGTCCGACGATTCGCTTCGGGCCTCCCTCCCCGTTCTTCTCCGCCATCTGTTTCTTTAAATCGGCAACCTCCTTTATGAGCATGCGGAGCATCTGATCGGTACCGACCCGCTTTCCGACCTTCTTGCCCGGCATTCTCCTACGCAGATATCTGTAAAAACAAGAACAAAATTACAACGCTCAAAATTGGCTCTTCGTTCCGTCTCGAGCTCACGTGCAGCGGGGAGGTGCAGCTTCAGAGCACAGGAACAAGAGGATGCTTTCTTGGCTTGTTGCTCCTTTTATCCGTCTTCGGGCGGGCGTAAACCCGCCTCCGCCTGCCCCCCGGGGGCGTGACCGGCGGCGTCAGCGTCTAGGACAACCCACTCCAGGGCGGGAAAAGGCGCGCCCGGCTACGCCGCTTTGGGCATACCAGCCGAGACTCGCCTCCCGCCCAAGATGGCCTCCCGGGAGGATCGGGGTACTCCACCATACGTTCGGGGGGACCGAGTGGTCGCCCCTTTCCATATGGCTGAGATACCCGCCACCCCCTCTCGACGCAATCCCCAAGGATGGGAAAACGTAAACGGTTCTGAACTTTTGGAAGGCGGGAGGGAGTGACCCTCCCGGCCGTATTTATTAAAAATATGAAACAAAATCAAAACATTAAAATTAACAGTTTCATATTATGTACAATTTCATTTCCACATTACGATGTTTGGCTAACCTTAACATACTTCTAATACAAAGGTTCTCCTAGCCGAACTAACATCCTACAAAACATTTAACTTGAAATTGTACATCCTAACGTTAAGGGCCAACGGCAAGGTCGTAACCGGTGTCAGATCCCTAAACCAGAATTACCCCCCCCCACTTGGGAGGGGCGACCGCACAGAGGCTGTACCTCACATGCATCTACCAATTTCCCTTGACTTGACGGGGGCCCCAATGAACTCGACGCCATTTAAAGGTCGTCCGAGGACTCGTGTGAGGTGTCTAGAAAGTAGCGTAAACCCCCTCCCCACCCCACACAACTTACCACATCTGCCGTCGCAGGTGTCCTGGCCCCGGGAAATTACCCAGGAGGGGCCCGTAGCCCCTCCTATCAAGGAAGGGGCCTTGACCGCCTTTCCTTTACTTTCGGCGGCCCATCCTTAGAAGGGACTGCCTCCCCGTTGAGGGGCCAATGGCCACCTCCCCCGGGCGCTCCCATCCGTAATGGGTGACGCCCCCCCATAGGGATCTTCCAATTACTGCTCACCGATCATGACCTTACCGCCACAGGCCGGATAGTTGACCGGCTATCCGGACCCCCCCACAACAACTCCTGCCTAAAGGTCATGTTTTAAACTCTTTAGCAAAGCTATGAGGTCTCCTATGAGTAACTCATTCCCCACCCGGGACAAATGGACCCCATCTCCCAAATACATACTGTCCCCCTTGATGCAACCATGCGGAATAGAGTGCAGTGTACTTGAATGAAACAATCTACCCAACTTGTTATTTACCTTCTTCACTGAGTGATTCAGAGCAGAAACCGAAATCGCCCCCCGCCACACTTTTCGTGGAATCATATGGGACCATGCAATTGTGCACCCTGGAACTCTTCTCGCCAACCAACTTACAGTGGAAAGCATTGCCTCGAGAAGCAGTCGTCTACCAGTGATCACCAAATCATTACCCCCAAGATGGACTATGATTATAGACGGCGGTGACCTTGTCCGCCCTAACAAACCCTCGAAAAAGGATTGAAACTGGTCAATACAGAGCCCGCCCCTTCCGTAGAAGGTCACCCTGTACCCGTATTCCCCAGCTATGTGAATCATGTCACCTGCTTTGAATACGTCCGCGGCACGCCTCACGTATGAGTGGCCCACGACCCACACCACTTTTTCCGCAGCCGGTGATGTTTGACCGCTGCTTCCCAGGTGTCGGGTCGACTGCACAGTCCGCCCCGCCTCGTAAGCTTGCGAAACTGTAAACCAAACAAAGACAAGAAGCGTGAGTACATGATAGCCGCTTCACAACATGTGCAACCGCACATACCTTTTGTAACAATTCGAGGACCAACGCCCCACACGTTTCACTTTTTCTACACTCAGACCCCTGGCTGTAGCCTCAGTAGCAGCCCCTATCCGAAAGGAATGGGTCCCAAACTCGCCGGGGTTCAAGCCCGCGGCCGAAATTGCCATTGTAAGCACCCGCTGAAACTGAAACCTCGTCAGTGGGGTGGCGTCAGCGTGTCTCAACAAGGTCCCCCCCCATGATGCCACCCTCTGCGCTAAATATTCCTCTACGCAAACAACAGGGCACATGGGAGATCCGGGCATCCTATGTAGTACTACGCAGTCCCCCACCGCACCCTGATCGGCCTTGGACCTGACAAACGAGACAGTCATCGTCTCCCCCTTAACCTGAATGTGCTCTCGGCACAGTCCCCCCACCGTATCCGCATTGCCCCATGGAATGCTAACGCAAAGGCGGCCCGGAATAACACTGTTTCATACTGGGATGAACATGTCGCAGGGAGTACGGAAAATAACAGGGCCAATCTATCCAGACCTATCGGGTGCCTCTCATCTACTCTGCGACCCTCAAGGCGTTGCCAACCAAGTAGCGCTTTCTGGACCACGAAAGACGCTGTCGGGTCCTGGATCCCATGAGCCCTTGCCATAAAGGAAATGGCGGCCCGATGCCTCTGAGCCATAGCTACTGACTTGCCTGCCTGATGTAAAGACAGCAAAAATTTTACGACAAGCTCTTCCTGGCCCCAAAGCTCCCCCCTGGCAGAACCCAAAAAGGACCAATAGGAACGGAACGCCCCTTGATATGCCTTCCTTGTCCTGGGTGCTAAACTCTCTCCCACGAGGTTTTGTAGTTCGGGGCACCGAGAGACCAGAGAGCTTCGGGAAAGGGTGCCGCCACCGGGTCCGCTGTGGGCAGAAAACCCCAGAAGGCCTGCATATGGAAACGAGAAAGCGCATCAGCCGCTTGGTTCAGCACCGCCGGGACTTGTCTTGCCCTAAAGAGCACATTCAACTGCATACACAATAACACAATTTCTTTGAGCAGTCTCAGAATCCATTTGCAACGTGCTGCCTGACTGTTGATACACTCAACCACGGTCATGTTATCAGACCAGAACACCACAGAGTGATCCCGGAACCCCTCAGGCCATGTTTTCAGGGCCACCAAAATGGGGAAGAGTTCGAGAAAAGCAATGTTACTCGTCAGCCCGCACTCGTGCCACCATGACGGCCATCTTTGAGCCGACCATTGCGTACCGAATATGGCACCAAAACCTATACTCCCCGCCGAATCTGTCCACAGCCCCAGCTCCTCGGAGGACACCGCCGGCTTGTTCCAGACAATTCGACCATTGAAATCCGCCAGGAATGCCAACCAAATGCGCATGTCCTGGCGAATCTCTGCCGAGAGCCTCGTGCGGTGATGTCCCTCTTTAAGGCCGACCATGGCTTGTGCAATCGAGCGGGAAAAGGGGCGGGCCATTGGGATTACTCTAAGGGCAAAATTCAATTGGCCCACCGTTTGCTGCAATTGATGCAGGTTCACCTTAGTCTCTCGAATACATGTTTCAAGGGATGCCCTGAATTTCAACACCTTCTCTTTGGGCAACCGAAAACAGCCTTCCTCCGAGTCGAGCTCGATCCCCAGAAACTCGAGTGAAGTCGAGGGACCCACAGTCTTACCTGGTGCCAATGGCACGCCGAAGTGATTCATTAAGACACAAAACTCTGATAAAGCCTGCCCACATTCTGGATCCCCGGCTGCCCCCAGGAACAGAAAGTCATCGAGATAATGCATCACATGCTGAAAACCTGTCTTTCTTGTGAATACCCATTGCAGAAAACAACTGAACATTTCAAAATAAGCACAAGATATGGAGCAACCCATTGGCATACATTTATCCATGTAATAGCGACCCTGAAATGTGACACCAAGGAGACGCTGATCGTCTGGGTGTACCGGGAGCAACCGGAACGCTGACTCGATGTCTGATTTGGCCATCAGCGCTCCGGGCCCCAGGCGATTCAACATGGCGACGGCTTCATCGAAGGATGAGTACCACACCGAACACACTTCCGGGTCTATCGCATCATTCACGGAAAGACCTCGTGGAGCTGACAAATTATGTATTAGCCTAAACTCCCCCGGGTCCTTCTTGGGGACCACCCCTAAGGGGGAACAAACAAAGTTAGCAGCCGGCGGTAGATCGAATGGACCGGCAACCCGCCCTCGAGTCACCTCTTTCCAAATCTTTACCTGTACCACCGCCGTATGCTGCAGGACCGACAGTTGGTTCTTACAACTTGTTTTACCCTGAAAGTCCCCCACTGGAATGCGGAATCCATACGAGAACCCGTCTCGCAACACCCCTGCGGAGACATGATCCGGGTATTCACTGAGCCAAGGAATCATTGCCATGGTATCAACCGGGGTAGGTAAAGGCGCCCCTCGGACTATTTCAGACCTGTTTGGCGCTTCCCCTACCTCCGTTATCACCCGTTTTGGCTCTGCACATGGTCTCGGGATGAGAGGACTGTCCACAACCCCCACACTCGTGTCTTAATTTGCATGACCCCTGAGGCCTTGTACATTTTCCCCTGTTAAAATTCCAACAAATCCCCTTTTTCACTGTGTTGCCACTCGACTTCGAGTGGTGCTCGTTACCTGCACCCGTCCGAAAGGGTGTCCCAGAGGTTTGGCGGGAAGACTCACCCCCGCTACCCCCCGACAATGGTACCTTTAGCATGCCCGAATTCTCCATTTTTTGCCAAGAAATGGAGTCATAACAATCCCAAGTTAGAGCTGGGTCGTGCTCCTTAGCCTTCCTAAAAATATTGTCATAACAAAACCACTGATTGCCCTCATAGGCTAGAGAATACTCCATAATACGTGTCTGATAAATAGGCAATTCCGTCAACAACTCAGGCCTTCGCTCACCCATAATGGAGGTGAAAATGCCAAATGCTCTGCCCCAAGTACCTATGTTCTCATCGACTTTAAAGGCGGCCATTTTTGCGCGCCAAACACTCGGATGCATAAGCTCTTTTTGGGCCTTCACATGCTCGATCTCGTAATGGTCAGTAAGCAAAGAAAACATGTTCACATACTTATTAGCCCAAATCTTTTCCTTAATTTCAAGTGGAACATGCTGGGCCACTTTCTCCCTTCGCGAGGGTACAGACCCCTCCCCCGCAATCGGCAGTAGCCGCTTACCTGAACTAGGTGCTTTACTTGCTGCCGAACTTGCGCCTGCCGCGATCTCAGCCATCGGAGCCTGCGGGGGAACAAAAGATGGTGCCTTCGCAGCCTGTCTATATTCCTGCAATTGCCTCATCACGCCCTCGCTATCCTTTCCCAACCACGCTGCCACTTCTCCGTTCACGGGGGTGACTACCACGGGAATCGGATGCCCCTCCTTCGGACCCAGGATCGGCTCCTCTATCGGTGTATCGGGAACCGGGGTCTCCCCCCCAGGTGCCCCCCTCTTGGACCTCTTGCCTCTCCCGCTAGGGACTACTCCCGGCAAAGCTGGTCCGACGATTCGCTTCGGGCCTCCCTCCCCGTTCTCCTCCGCCATCTGTTTCTTTAAATCGGCAACCTCCTTTATGAGCATGCGGAGCATCTGATCGGTACCGACCCGCTTTCCGACCTTCTTGCCCGGCATTCTCCTACGCAGATATCTGTAAAAACAAGAACAAAATTACAACGCTCAAAATTGGCTCTTCGTTCCGTCTCGAGCTCACGTGCACCGGGGAGGTGCAGCTTCAGAGCACAGGAACAAGAGGATGCTTTCTTGGCTTGTTGCTCCTTTTATCCGTCTTCAGGCGGGCGTAAACCAGCCTCCGCCTGCCCCCCGGGGGCGTGACCGGCGGCGTCAGCGTCTAGGACAACCCACTCCAGGGCGGGAAAAGGCGCGCCCCGGCTACGCCGCTTTGGGCATACCAGCCGAGACTCGCCTCCCGCCCAAAATGGCCTCCCAGGAGGATCGGGGTACTCCACCATACGTTCGGGGGGACCGAGTGGTCGCCCCTTTCCATATGGCTGAGATACCCGCCACCCCCTCTCGACGCAATCCCCAAGGATGGGAAAACGGAAACGGTTCTGAACTTTTGGAAGGCGGGAGGGAGTGACCCTCCCGGCCGTATTTATTAAAAATATGAAACAAAATCAAAACATTAAAATTAACAGTTTCATATTATGTACAATTTCATTTCCACATTACGATGTTTGGCTAACCTTAACATACTTCTAATACAAAGGTTCTCCTAGCCGAACTAACATCCTACAAAACATTTAACTTGAAATTGTACATCCTAACGTTAAGGGCCAACGGCGAGGTCGTAACCAGTGTCAGATCCCTAAACCAGAATTACCCCCCCCACTTGGGAGGGGCGACCGCACAGAGGCTGTACCTCACATGCATCTACCAATTTCCCTTGACTTGACGGGGGCCCCAATGAACTCGACGCCATTTAAAGGTCGTCCGAGGACTCGTGTGAGGTGTCTAGAAGGTAGCGTAAACCCCCTCCCCACCCCACACAACTTACCACATCTGCCGTCGCAGGTGTCCTGGCCCCGGGAAATTACCCAGGAGGGGCCCGTAGCCCCTCCTATCAAGGAAGGGGCCTTGACCGCCTTTCCTTTACTTTCGGCGGCCCATCCTTAGAAGGGACCGCCTCCCCGTTGAGGGGCCAATGGCCACCTCCCCCGGGCGCTCCCATCCGTAATGGGTGACGCCCCCCCATAGGGATCTTCCAATTACTGCTCACCGATCATGACCTTACCGCCACAGGCCGGATAGTTGACCGGCTATCCGGACCCCCCCACAACAACTCCTGCCTAAAGGTCATGTTTTAAACTCTTTAGCCAAGCTATGAGGTCTCCTATGAGTAACTCATTCCCCACCCGGGACAAATGGACCCCATCTCCCAAATACATACTGTCCCCCTTGATGCAACCATGCGGAATAGAGTGCAGTGTACTTGAACGAAACAATCTACCCAACTTGTTATTTACCTTCTTCACTGAGTGATTCAGAGCAGAAACCGAAATCGCCCCCCGCCACACTTTTCGTGGAATCATATGGGACCATGCAATTGTGCACCCTGGAACTCTTCTCGCCAACCAACTTACAGTGGAAAGCATTGCCTCGAGAAGCAGTCGTCTACCAGTGATCACCAAATCATTACCCCCAAGATGGACTATGATTATAGACGGCGGTGACCTTGTCCGCCCTAACAAACCCTCGAAAAAGGATTGAAACTGGTCAATACAGAGCCCGCCCCTTCCGTAGAAGGTCACCCTGTACCCGTATTCCCCAGCTATGTGAATCATGTCACCTGCTTTGAATACGTCCGCGGCACGCCTCACGTATGAGTGGCCCACGACCCACACCACTTTTTCCGCAGCCGGTGATGTTTGACCGCTGGTTCCCAGGTGTCGGGTCGACTGCACAGTCCGCCCCGCCTCGTAAGCTTGCGAAACTGTAAACCAAACAAAGACAAGAAACGTGAGTACATGATAGCCACTTCACAACATGTGCAACCGCACATACCTTTTGTAACAATTCGAGGACCAACGCCCCACACGTTTCACTTTTTCTACACTCAGACCCCTGGCTGTAGCCTCAGTAGCAGCCCCTATCCGAAAGGAATGGGTCCCAAACTCGCCGGGGTTCAAGCCCGCGGCCGAAATTGCCATTGTAAGCACCCGCTGAAACTGAAACCTCGTCAGTGGGGTGGCGTCAGCGTGTCTCAACAAGGTCCCCCCCCATGATGCCACCCTCTGCGCTAAATATTCCTCTACGCAAACAACAGGGCACATGGGAGATCCGGGCATCCTATGTAGTACTACGCAGTCCCCCACCGCACCCTGATCGGCCTTGGACCTGACAAACGAGACAGTCATCGTCTCCCCCTTAACCTGAATGTGCTCTCGGCACAGTCCCCCCACCGTATCCGCATTGCCCCATGGAATGCTAACGCAAAGGCGGCCCGGAATAACACTGTTTCATACTGGGATGAACATGTCGCAGGGAGTACGGAAAATAACAGGGCCAATCTATCCAGACCTATCGGGTGCCTCTCATCTACTCTGCGACCCTCAAGGCGTTGCCACCCACGTAGCGCTTTCTGGACCACGAAAGACGCTGTCGGGTCCTGGATCCCATGAGCCCTTGCCATAAAGGAAATGGCGGCCCGATGCCTCTGAGCCGTAGCTACTGACTTGCCTGCCTGATGTAAAGACAGCAAAAATTTTACGACAAGCTCTTCCTGGCCCCAAAGCTCCCCCCTGGCAGAACCCAAAAAGGACCAATAGGAACGGAACGCCCCTTGATATGCCTTCCTTGTCCTGGGTGCTAAACTCTCTCCCACGAGGTTTTGTAGTTCGGGGCACCGAGAGACCAGAGAGCTTCGGGAAAGGGTGCCGCCACCGGGTCCGCTGTGGGCAGAAAACCCCAGAAGGCCTGCATACGGAAACGAGAAAGCGCATCAGCCGCTTGGTTCAGCACCCCCGGGACATGTCTTGCCCTAAAGAGCACATTCAACTGCATACACAATAACACAATTTCTTTGAGCAGTCTCAGAATCCATTTGCAACGTGCTGCCTGACTGTTGATACACTCAACCACGGTCATGTTATCAGACCAGAACACCACAGAGTGATCCCGGAACCCCTCAGGCCATGTTTTCAGGGCCACCAAAATGGGGAAGAGTTCGAGAAAAGCAATGTTACTTGTCAGCCCGCACTCGTGCCACCATGACTGCCATCTTTGAGCCGACCATTGCGTACCGAATATGGCGCCAAAACCTATACTCCCCGCCGAATCTGTCCACAGCCCCAGCTCCTCGGAGGACACCGCCGGCTTGTTCCAGATAATTCGACCATTGAAATCCGCCAGGAATGCCAACCAAATGCGCATGTCCTGGCGAATCTCTGCCGAGAGCCTCGTGCGGTGATGTCCCTCTTTAAGGCCGACCATGGCTTGTACAATCGAGTGGGAAAAGGGGCGGGCCATTGGGATTACTCTAAGGGCAAAATTCAATTGGCCCACTGTTTGCTGCAATTGATGCAGGTTCACCTTAGTCTCTCGAATACATGTTTCAAGGGATGCCCTGAATTTCAACACCTTCTCTTTGGGCAACCGAAAACAGCCTTCCTCCGAGTCGAGCTCGATCCACAGAAACTAGAGTGAAGTCGAGGGACCCACAGTCTTACCTGGTGCCAATGGCACGCCGAAGTGATTCATTAAGACACAAAACTCTGATAAAGCCTGCCCACATTCTGGATCCCCGGCTGCCCCCAGGAACAGAAAGTCATCAAGATAATGCATCACATGCTGAAAACCCGTCTTTCTTGTGAATACCCATTGCAGAAAACAACTGAACATTTCAAAATAAGCACAAGATATGGAGCAACCCATTGGCATACATTTATCCATGTAATAGCGACCCTGAAACGTGAAACCAAGGAGACGCTGATCGTCTGGGTGTACCGGGAGCAACCGGAACGCTGACTCGATGTCTGATTTGGCCATCAGCGCTCCGGGCCCCAGGCGATTCAACATGGCGACGGCTTCATCGAAGGATGCATACCGCACCGAACACACTTCCGGGTCTATCGCATCATTCACGGAAAGACCTCGTGGAGCTGACAAATTATGTATTAGCCTAAACTCCCCCGGGTCCTTCTTGGGGACCACCCCTAAGGGGGAACAAACAAAGTTAGCAGCCGGCGGTAGATCGAATGGACCGGCAACCCGCCCTTGAGTCACCTCTTTCCAAATCTTTACCTGTACCACCGCCGTATGCTGCAGGACCGACAGTTGGTTCTTACAACTTCTTTTACCCTGAAAGTCCCCCACTGGAATGCGGAAACCATACGAGAACCCGTCTCGCAACACCCCTGCGGAGACATGATCCGGGTATTCACTGAGCCAAGGAATCATTGCCATGGTATCAACCGGGGTAGGTAAAGGCGCCCCTCGGACTATTTCAGACCTGTTTGGCGCTTCCCCTACCTCCGTTATCACCCGTTTTGGCTCTGCACATGGTCTCGGGATGAGAGGACTGTCCACAACCCCCACACTCGTGTCTAAATTTGCATGACCCCTGAGGCCTTGTACATTTTCCCCTGTTAAAATTCCAACAAATCCCCTTTTTCCCTGTGTTGCCACTCGACTTCGAGTGGTGCTCGTTAACTGCACCCGTCCGAAAGGGTGTCCCAGAGGTTTGGCGGGAAGACTCACCCCCGCTACCCCCCGACAATGGTACCTTTAGCATGCCCGAATTCTCAATTTTTTGCCAAGAAATGGAGTCATAACAATCCCAAGTTAGAGCTGGGTCGTGCTCTTTAGCCTTCCTAAACATATTGTCATAACAAAACCACTGATTGCCCTCATAGGCTAGAGAATACTCCATAATACGTGTCTGATAAATAGGCAATTCCGTCAACAACTCAGGCCTTCGCTCACCCATAATGGAGGTGAAAATGCCAAATGCCCTGCCCCAAGTACCTATGTTCTCATCGACTTTAAAGGCGGCCATTTTTGCGCGCCAAACACTCGGATGCATAAGCTCTTTTTGGGCCTTCACATGCTCGATCTCGTAATGGTCAGTAAGCAAAGAAAACATGTTCACATACTTATTAGCCCAAATCTTTTCCTTAATTTCAAGTGGAACATGCTGGGCCACTTTCTCCCTTCGCGAGGGTACAGACCCCTCCCCCGCAATCGGCAGTAGCCGCTTACCTGAACTAGGTGCTGTACTTGCTGCCGAACTTGCGCCTGCCGCGATCTCAGCCATCGGAGCCTGCGGGGGAACAAAAGATGGTGCCTTCGCAGCCTGTCTAGATTCCTGCAATTGCCTCATCACGCCCTCGCTATCCTTTCCCAACCACGCTGCCACTTCTCCGTTCACGGGGGTGACTACCACGGGAATCGGATGCCCCTCCTTCGGACCCAGGATCGGCTCCTCTATCGGTGTATCGGGAACCGGGGTCTCCCCCCCAGGTGCCCCCCTCTTGGACCTCTTGCCTCTCCCGCTAGGGACTACTCCCGGCAAAGCTGGTCCGACGATTCGCTTCGGGCCTCCCTCCCCGTTCTTCTCCGCCATCTGTTTCTTTAAATCGGCAACCTCCTTTATGAGCATGCGGAGCATCTGATCGGTACCGACCCGCTTTCCGACCTTCTTGCCCGGCATTCTCCTACGCAGATATCTGTAAAAACAAGAACAAAATTACAACGCTCAAAATTGGCTCTTCGTTCCGTCTCAAGCTCACGTGCAGCGGGGAGGTGCAGCTTCAGAGCACAGGAACAAGAGGATGCTTTCTTGGCTTGTTGCTCCTTTTATCCGTTTTCGGGCGGGCGTAAACCCGCCTCCGCCTGCCCCCCGGGGGCGTGACCGGCGGCGTCAGCGTCTAGGACAACCCACTCCAGGGCGGGAAAAGGCGCGCCCCGGCTACGCCGCTTTGGGCATACCAGCCGAGACTCGCCTCCCGCCCAAGATGGCCTCCCGGGAGGATCGGGGTACTCCACCATACGTTCGGGGGGACCGAGTGGTCGCCCCTTTCCAAATGGTTAAAAGTGCATGAAAATGGCCAATTTACTCACTCTGAGTTCTCAAAAAGGGTTTCTTCACCCAGGGAAGTTAATTAAATACCATTTGGAGGCATTTAATGTTCGAGCAAAAACGGCTGATTTTCGACAAAAGAGATAACACCCCCCCATTAAGTCATGCTTCAGAAATGTGGAAAATGGTGCGTTTTCAAATGTTTTATTTTTGAACGTCAGTTCACATTTTTAGGTGGATCATCAGTGTTAGAGCTAAAATTAGCATGTTTAAAGTGATTTTCATGCTTCCAGGGGCTCGGGAAGTGAATTAAATACTATTTGGAGGCATTTAATGTTCAATCAAAAACAGCTGATTTTTGAAAAAAGAGATAACACCCCCCCATTACGTCATGCTTCAGAAATGTGGAAAATGGTCCGTTTTCAAATGTTTTATTTTTGAACGTCAGTTCACATTTGTAGGTGGATCATCAGTTTTAGAGCTAAAATTAGCATGTTTAAAGTGATTTTCATGCTTCCAGGGGCTCGGGAAGTGAATTAAATACTGTTTGGAGGCATTTAATGTTCAATCAAAAACAGCTGATTTTTGACAAAAGAGATAACACCCCCCCATTACATCATGCTTCAGAAATGTGGAAACTGGTCCGTTTTCAAATGTTTTCTTTTTGAACTTCAGTTCACATTTGTAGGTGGATCATCAGTGTTAGAGCTAAAATTAGCATGTTTAAAGTGATTTTCATGCTTCCAGGGGCCCTAAACACAAGATTTATGGAATGGTTAAAAGTGCATGAAAATGGCCAATTTACTCACTCTGAGTTCTCAAAAAGGGTTTCTTCACCCAGGGAAGTTAATTAAATACCATTTGGAGGCATTTAATGTTCGAGCAAAAACGGCTGATTTTCGACAAAAGAGATAACACCCCCCCATTACGTCATGCTTCAGAAATGTGGAAAATGGTCCGTTTTCAAATGTTTTATTTTTGAACGTCAGTTCACATTTGTAGGTGGATCATCAGTGTTAAAGCTAAAATTAGCATGTTTAAAGTGATTTTCATGCTTCCAGGGGCTCGGGAAGTGAATTAAATACTATTTGGAGGCATTTAATGTTCAATCAAAAACAGCTGATTTTTGACAAAAGAGATAACACCCCCCCATTATGTCATGCTTCAGAAATGTGGAAAATGGTCCGTTTTCAAATGTTTTATTTTTGAACGTCAGTTCACATTTGTAGGTGGATCATCAGTGTTAGAGCTAAAATTAGCATGTTCAAAGTGATTTTCATGCTTCCAGGGGCTCGGGAAGTGAATTAAATACTATTTGGAGGCATTTAATGTTCAATCAAAAACAGCTGATTTTTGACAAAAGAGATAACACCCCCCCATTACGTCATGCTTCAGAAATGTGGAAAATGGTCCGTTTTCAAATGTTTTATTTTTGAATGTCAGTTCACATTTGTAGGTGGATCATCAGTGTTAGAGCTAAAATTAGCATGTTTAAAGTGATTTTCATGCTTCCAGGGGCTGGGGAAGTGAATTAAATACTATTTGGAGGCATTTAATGTTCAATCAAAAACAGCTGATTTTTGACAAAAGAGATAACACCCCCCCATTACATCATGCTTCAGAAATGTGGAAAATGGTCCGTTTTCAAATGTTTTCTTTTTGAACTTCAGTTCACATTTGTAGGTGGATCATCAGTGTTAGAGCTAAAATTAGCATGTTTAAAGTGATTTTCATGCTTCCAGGGGCCCTAAACACAAGATTTATGGAATGGTTAAAAGTGCATGAAAATGGCCAATTTACTCACTCTGAGTTCTCAAAAAGGGTTTCTTCACCCCGGGAAGTTAATTAAATACCATTTGGAGGCATTTAATGTTCGAGCAAAAACGGCTGATTTTCGACAAAAGAGATAACACCCCCCCATTACGTCATGCTTCAGAAATGTGGAAAATGGTCCATTTTCAAATGTTTTATTTTTGAACGTCAGTTCACATTTGTAGGTGGATCATCAGTGTTAGAGATAAAATTAGCATGTTTAAAGTGATTTTCATGCTTCCAGGGGCTCTGGAAGTGAATTAAATACTATTTGGAGGCATTTAATGTTCAAGCAAAAACGGCTGATTTTCGACAAAAGAGATAACACCCCCCCCCATTACGTCATGCTTCAGAAATGTGGAAAATGGTCCGTTTTCAAATGTTTTATTTTTGAACGTCAGTTCACATTTGTAGGTGGATCATCAGTGTTAGAGCTAAAATTAGCATGTTTAAAGTGGTTTTCATGCTTCCAGGGGCCCAAAACACAAGATTTATGGAATGGTTAAAAGTGCATGAAAATGGCCAATTTACTCACTCTGAGTTCTCAAAAAGGGTTTCTTCACCCAGGGAAGTTAATTAAATACCATTTGGAGGCATTTAATGTTCGAGCAAAAACGGCTGATTTTCGACAAAAGAGATAACACCCCCCCATTACGTCATGCTTCAGAAATGTGGAAAATGGTCCGTTTTCAAATGTTTTATTTTTGAACGTCAGTTCACATTTGTAGGTGGATCATCAGTGTTAGAGCTAAAATTAGCATGTTTAAAGTGATTTTCATGCTTCCAGGGGCTCGGGAAGTGAATTAAATACTATTTGGAGGCATTTAATGTTCAAGCAAAAACGGCTGATTTTCGACAAAAAAGATAACACCCCCCCATTAAGTCATGCTTCAGAAATGTGGAAAATGG
Organism: Lissotriton vulgaris; assembly: GCF_964263255.1. Classification (NCBI taxonomy): domain Eukaryota; kingdom Metazoa; phylum Chordata; class Amphibia; order Caudata; family Salamandridae; genus Lissotriton; species Lissotriton vulgaris. The sequence continues at coordinate 841,449 of NW_028255042.1, read as the reverse complement.
TCCGTTTTCAAATGTTTTATTTTTGAACGTCAGTTCACATTTCTAGGTGGATCATCAGTGTTAGAGCTAAAATTAGCATGTTTAAAGTGGTTTTCATGCTTCCAGGGGCCCTAAACACAAGATTTATGGAATGGTTAAAAGTGCATGAAAATGTCCAATTTACTCACTCTGAGTTCTCAAAAAGGGTTTCTTCACCCAGGGAAGTTAATTAAATACCATTTGGAGGCATTTTATGTTCGAGCAAAAACGGCTGATTTTCGACAAAAGAGATAACACCCCCCCATTACGTCATGCTTCAGAAATGTGGAAAATGGTCCGTTTTCAAATGTTTTATTTTTGAACTTCAGTTCACATTTGTAGGTGGATCATCAGTGTTAGAGCTAAAATTAGCATGTTTAAAGTGATTTTCATGCTTCCAGGGGCTCGGGAAGTGAATTAAATACTATTTGGAGGCATTTAATGTTCAATCAAAAACAGCTGATTTTTGAAAAAAGAGATAACACCCCCCCATTACGTCATGCTTCAGAAATGTGGAAAATGGTCCGTTTTCAAATGTTTTATTTTTGAACGTCAGTTCACATTTGTAGGTGGATCATCAGTTTTAGAGCTAAAATTAGCATGTTTAAAGTGATTTTCATGCTTCCAGGGGCTCGGGAAGTGAATTAAATACTATTTGGAGGCATTTAATGTTCAATCAAAAACAGCTGATTTTTGACAAAAGAGATAACACCCCCCCATTACATCATGCTTCAGAAATGTGGAAAATGGTCCGTTTTCAAATGTTTTCTTTTTGAACTTCAGTTCACATTTGTAGGTGGATCATCAGTGTTAGAGCTAAAATTAGCATGTTTAAAGTGATTTTCATGCTTCCAGGGGCCCTAAACACAAGATTTATGGAATGGTTAAAAGTGCATGAAAATGGCCAATTGACTCACTCTGAGTTCTCAAAAAGGGTTTCTTCACCCCGGGAAGTTAATTAAATACCATTTGGAGGCATTTAATGTTCGAGCAAAAACGGCTGATTTTCGACAAAAGAGATAACACCCCCCCATTACGTCATGCTTCAGAAATGTCGAAAATGGTCCGTTTTCAAATGTTTTATTTTTGAACGTCAGTTCACATTTGTAGGTGGATCATCAGTGTTAGAGCTAAAATTAGCATGTTTAAAGTGATTTTCATGCTTCCAGGGGCTCGGGAAGTGAATTAAATACTATTAGGAGGCATTTAATGTTCACGCAAAAACGGCTGATTTTCGACAAAAGAGATAACACCCCCCATTACGTCATGCTTCAGAAATGTGGAAAATGGTCCGTTTTCAAATGTTTTATTTTTGAACGTCAGTTCACATTTGTAGGTGGATCATCAGTGTTAGAGCTAAAATTAGCATGTTTAAAGTGGTTTTCATGCTTCCAGGGGCCCTAAACATAAGAATTATGGAATGGTTAAAAGTGCATGAAAATGGCCAATTTACTCACTCTGAGTTCTCAAAAAGGGTTTCTTCACCCAGGGAAGTTAATTAAATACCATTTGGAGGCATTTAATGTTCGAGCAAAAACGGCTGATTTTCGACAAAAGAGATAACACCCCCCCATTACGTCATGCTTCAGAAATGTGGAAAATGCTCCGTTTTCAAATGTTTTATTTTTGAACGTCAGTTCACATTTGTAGGTGGATCATCAGTGTTAGAGCTACAATTAGCATGTTTAAAGTGATTTTCATGCTTCCAGGGGCTCGGGAAGTGAATTAAATACTATTTGGAGGCATTTAATGTTCAATCAAAAACAGCTGATTTTTGACAAAAGAGATAACACCCCCCCATTACGTCATGCTTCAGAAATGTGGAAAATGGTCAGTTTTCAAATGTTTTATTTTTGAACGTCAGTTCACATTTGTAGGTGGATCATCAGTTTTAGAGCTAAAATTAGCATGTTTAAAGTGATTTTCATGCTTCCAGGAGCTCGGGAAGTGAATTAAATACTATTTGGAGGCATTTAATGTTCAATCAAAAACAGCTGATTTTTGACAAAAGAGATAACAACCCCCCATTACATCATGCTTCAGAAATGTGGAAACTGGTCCGTTTTCAAATGTTTTCTTTTTGAACTTCAGTTCACATTTGTAGGTGGATCATCAGTGTTAGAGCTAAAATTAGCATGTTTAAAGTGATTTTCATCCTTCCAGGGGCCCTAAACACAAGATTTATGGAATGGTTAAAAGTGCATGAAAATGGCCAATTTACTCACTCTGAGTTCTCAAAAAGGGTTTCTTCACCCCGGGAAGTTAATTAAATACCATTTGGAGGCATTTAATGTTCGAGCAAAAACGGCTAATTTTCGACAAAAGAGATAACACCCCCCCATTACGTCATGCTTCAGAAATGTGGAAAATGGTCCGTTTTCAAATGTTTTATTTTTGAACATCAGTTCACATTTGTAGGTGGATCATCAGTGTTAGAGCTAAAATTAGCATGTTTAAAGTGATTTTCATGCTTCCAGGGGCTCGGGAAGTGAATTAAATACTATTTGGAGGCATTTAATGTTCACGCAAAAACGGCTGATTTTCGACAAAAGAGATAACACCCCCCATTACGTCATGCTTCAGAAATGTGGAAAATGGACCGTTTTCAAATGTTTTATTTTTGAACGTCAGTTCACATTTGTAGGTGGATCATCAGTGTTAGAGCTAAAATTAGCATGTTTAAAGTGGTTTTCATGCTTCCAGGGGCCCTAAACACAAGATTTATGGAATGGTTAAAAGTGCATGAAAATGGCCAATTTACTCACTCTGAGTTCTCAAAAAGGGTTTCTTCACCCAGGGAAGTTAATTAAATACCATTTGGAGGCATTTAATGTTCGAGCAAAAACGGCTGATTTTCGACAAAAGAGATAACACCCCCCCATTACGTCATGCTTCAGAAATGTGGAAAATGGTCCATTTTCAAATGTTTTATTTTTGAACGTCAGTTCACATTTGTAGGTGGATCATCAGTGTTAGAGCTAAAATTAGCATGTTTAAAGTGATTTTCATGCTTCCAGGGGCTCGGGAAATGAATTAAATACTATTTGGAGGCATTTAATGTTCAATCAAAAACAGCTGATTTTTGACAAAAGAGATAACACCCCCCCATTACGTCATGCTTCAGAAATGTGGAAAATGGTCCGTTTTCAAATGTTTTATTTTTGAACGTCAGTTCACATTTGTAGGTGGATCATCAGTGTTAGAGCTAAAATTAGCATGTTTAAAGTGATTTTCATGCTTCCAGGGGCCCTAAACACAAGATTTATGGAATGGTTAAAAGTGCATGAAAATGGCCAATTTACTCACTCTGAGTTCTCAAAAAAGGGTTTCTTCACCCAGGGAAGTTAATTAAATACCATTTGGAGGCATTTAATGTTCGAGCAAAAACGGCTGATTTTCGACAAAAGAGATAACACCCCCCCATTACGTCATGCTTCAGAAATGTGGAAAATGGTCCGTTTTCAAATGTTTTATTTCTGAACGTCAGTTCACATTTGTAGGTGGATCATCAGTGTTAGAGCTAAAATTAGCATGTTTAAAGTGATTTTCATGCTTCCAGGGGCTCGGGAAGTGAATTAAATACTATTTGGAGGCATTTAATGTTCAATCAAAAACAGCTGATTTTTGACAAAAGAGATAACACCCCCCCATTACGTCATGCTTCAGAAATGTGGAAAATGGTCCGTTTTCAAATGTTTTATTTTTGAACGTCAGTTCACATTTGTAGGTGGATCATCAGTGTTAGAGCTAAAATTAGCATGTTTAAAGTGATTTTCATGCTTCCAGGGGCTCGGGAAGTGAATTAAATACTATTTGGAGGCATTTAATGTTCAATCAAAAACAGCTGATTTTTGACAAAAGAGATAACACCCCCCCATTACGTCATGCTTCAGAAATGTGGAAAATGGTCCGTTTTCAAATGTTTTATTTTTGAATGTCAGTTCACATTTGTAGGTGCATCATCAGTGTTAGAGCTAAAATTAGCATGTTTAAAGTGATTTTCATGCTTCCAGGGGCCCTAAACACAAGATTTATGGAATGGTTAAAAGTGCATGAAAATGGCCAATTTACTCAATCTGAGTTCTCAAAAAGGGTTTCTTCACCCCGGGAAGTTAATTAAATACCATTTGGAGGCATTTAATGTTCGAGCAAAAACGGCTGATTTTCGACAAAAGAGATAACACCCCCCATTACGTCATGCTTCAGAAATGTGGAAAATGGTCCGTTTTCAAATGTTCTATTTTTGAACGTCAGTTCACATTTGTAGGTGGATCGTCAGTGTTAGAGCTAAAATTAGCATGTTTAAAGTGATTTTCATGCTTCCAGGGGCTCGGGAAGTGAATTAAATACTATTTGGAGGCATTTAATGTTCACGCAAAAACTGCTGATTTTCGACAAAAGAGATAACACCCCCCATTACGTCATGCTTCAGAAATGTGGAAAATGGTCCGTTTTCAAATGTTTTATTTTTGAACGTCAGTTCACATTTGTAGGTGGATCATCAGTGTTAGAGCTAAAATTAGCATGTTTAAAGTGGTTTTCATGCTTCCAGGGTCCCTAAACACAAGATTTATGGAATGGTTAAAAGTGCATAAAATTGGCCAATTTACTCACTCTGAGTTCTCAAAAAGGGTTTCTTCACCCCGGGAAGTTAATTAAATACCATTTGGAGGCATTTAATGTTCGAGCAAAAACGGCTGATTTTCGACAAAAGAGATAACACCCCCCCATTACGTCATGCTTCAGAAATGTGGAAAATGGTCCGTTTTCAAATGTTTTATTTTTGAACGTCAGTTCACATTTGTAGGTGGATCATCAGTGTTAGAGCTAAAATTAGCATGTTTAAAGTGATTTTCATGCTTCCAGGGGCTCTGGAAGTGAATTAAATACTATTTGGAGGCATTTAATGTTCAAGCAAAAACGGCTGATTTTCGACAAAAGAGATAACACCCCCCCCATTACGTCATGCTTCAGAAATGTGGAAAATGGTCCGTTTTCAAATGTTTTATTTTTGAACGTCAGTTCACATTTGTAGGTGGATCATCAGTGTTAGAGCTAAAATTAGCATGTTTAAAGTGGTTTTCATGCTTCCAGGGGCCCAAAACACAAGATTTATGGAATGGTTAAAAGTGCATGAAAATGGCCAATTTACTGACTCTGAGTTCTCAAAAAGGGTTTCTTCACCCAGGGAAGTTAATTAAATACCATTTGGAGGCATTTAATGTTCGAGCAAAAACGGCTGATTTTCGACAAAAGAGATAACACCCCCCCATTACGTCATGCTTCAGAAATGTGGAAAATGGTCCGTTTTCAAATGTTTTATTTTTGAACTTCAGTTCACATTTGTAGGTGGATCATCAGTGTTAGAGCTAAAATTAGCATGTTTAAAGTGATTTTCATGCTTCCAGGGGCTCGGGAAGTGAATCAAATACTATTTGGAGGCATTTAATGTTCAAGCAAAAACGGCTGATTTTCGACAAAAGAGATAAAACCCCCCCATTACGTCATGCTTCAGAAATGTGGAAAATGGTCCGTTTTCAAATGTTTTATTTTTGAACGTCAGTTCACATTTGTAGGTGGATCATCAGTGTTAGAGCTAAAATTAGCATGTTTAAAGTGGTTTTCATGCTTCCAGGGGCCCTAAACACAAGATTTATGGAATGGTTAAAAGTGCATGAAAATGGCCAATTTACTCACTCTGAGTTCTCAAAAAGGGTTTCTTCACCCAGGGAAGTTAATTAAATACCATTTGGAGGCATTTAATGTTCGAGCAAAAACGGCTGATTTTCGACAAAAGAGATAACACCCCCCCATTACGTCATGCTTCAGAAATGTGGAAAATGGTCCGTTTTCAAATGTTTTATTTTTGAACGTCAGTTCACATTTTTAGGTGGATCATCAGTGTTAGAGCTAAAATTAGCATGTTTAAAGTGATTTTCATGCTTCCAGGGGCTCGGGAAGTGAATTAAATACTATTTGGAGGCATTTAATGTTCAATCAAAAACAGCTGATTTTTGAAAAAAGAGATAACACCCCCCCATTACGTCATGCTTCAGAAATGTGGAAAATGGTCCGTTTTCAAAAGTTTTATTTTTGAACGTCAGTTCACATTTGTAGGTGGATCATCAGTTTTAGAGCTAAAATTAGCATGTTTAAAGTGATTTTCATGCTTCCAGGGGCTCGGGAAGTGAATTAAATACTATTTGGAGGCATTTAATGTTCAATCAAAAACAGCTGATTTTTGACAAAAGAGATAACACCCCCCCATTACATCATGCTTCAGAAATGTGGAAAATGGTCCGTTTTCAAATGTTTTCTTTTTGAACTTCAGTTCACATTTGTAGGTGGATCATCAGTGTTAGAGCTAAAATTAGCATGTTTAAAGTGATTTTCATGCTTCCAGGGGCCCTAAACACAAGATTTATGGAATGGTTAAAAGTGCATGAAAATGGCCAATTTACTCACTCTGAGTTCTCAAAAAGGGATTCTTCACCCCGGGAAGTTAATTAAATACCATTTGGAGGCATTTAATGTTCGAGCAAAAACGGCTGATTTTCGACAAAAGAGATAACACCCCCCATTACGTCATGCTTCAGAAATGTGGAAAATGGTCAGTTTTCAAATGTTTTATTTTTGAACGTCAGTTCACATTTGTAGGTGGATCATCAGTGTTAGAGCTAAAATTAGCATGTTTAAAGTGGTTTTCATGCTTCCAGGGGCCCTAAACACAAGATTTATGGAATGGTTAAAAGTGCATGAAAATGGCCAATTTACTCACTCTGAGTTCTCAAAAAGGGTTTCTTCACCCCGGGAAGTTAATTAAATACCATTTGGAGGCATTTAATGTTCGAGCAAAAACGGCTGATTTTCGACAAAAGAGATAACACCCCCCCATTACGTCATGCTTCAGAAATGTGGAAAATGGTCCGTTTTCAAAGGTTTTATTTTGGAACGTCAGTTCACATTTGTAGGTGGATCATCAGTGTTAGAGCTAAAATTGGCATGTTTAAAGTGATTTTCATGCTTCCAGGGGCTCTGGAAGTGAATTAAATACTATTTGGAGGCATTTAATGTTCAAGCAAAAACGGCTGATTTTCGACAAAAGAGATAACACCCCCCCCATTACGTCATGCTTCAGAAATGTGGAAAATGGTCCGTTTTCAAATGTTTTATTTTGGAACGTCAGTTCACATTTGTAGGTGGATCATCAGTGTTAGAGCTAAAATTAGCATGCTTAAAGTGATTTTCATGCTTCCAGGGGCCCTAAACACAAGATTTATGGAATGGTTAAAAGTGCATGAAAATGGCCAATTTACTCACTCTGAGTTCTCAAAAAGGGTTTCTTCACCCCGGGAAAATAATTAAATAACATTTGGAGGCATTTAATGTTCGAGCAAAAACGGCTGATTTTCGACAAAAGAGATAACACCCCCCCATTACGTCATGCTTCAGAAATGTGGAAAATGGTCCGTTTTCAAATGTTTTATTTTTGAACGTCAGTTCACATTTGTAGGTGGATCATCAGTGTTAGAGCTACAATTAGCATGTTTAAAGTGATTTTCATGCTTCCAGGGGCTCGGGAAGTGAATTAAATACTATTTGGAGGCATTTAATGTTCAATCAAAAACAGCTGATTTTTGACAAAAGAGATAACACCCCCCCATTACGTCATGCTTCAGAAATGTGGAAAATGGTCAGTTTTCAAATGTTTTATTTTTGAACGTCAGTTCACATTTGTAGGTGGATCATCAGTTTTAGAGCTAAAATTAGCATGTTTAAAGTGATTTTCATGCTTCCAGGGGCTCGGGAAGTGAATTAAATACTATTTGGAGGCATTTAATGTTCAATCAAAAACAGCTGATTTTTGACAAAAGAGATAACAACCCCCCATTACATCATGCTTCAGAAATGTGGAAACTGGTCCGTTTTCAAATGTTTTCTTTTTGAACTTCAGTTCACATTTGTAGGTGGATCATCAGTGTTAGAGCTAAAATTAGCATGTTTAAAGTGATTTTCATCCTTCCAGGGGCCCTAAACACAAGATTTATGGAATGGTTAAAAGTGCATGAAAATGGCCAATTTACTCACTCTGAGTTCTCAAAAAGGGTTTCTTCACCCCGGGAAGTTAATTAAATACCATTTGGAGGCATTTAATGTTCGAGCAAAAACGGCTGATTTTCGACAAAAGAGATAACACCCCCCCATTACGTCATGCTTCAGAAATGTGGAAAATGGTCCGTTTTCAAATGTTTTATTTTTGAACATCAGTTCACATTTGTAGGTGGATCATCAGTGTTAGAGCTAAAATTAGCATGTTTAAAGTGATTTTCATGCTTCCAGGGGCTCGGGAAGTGAATTAAATACTATTTGGAGGCATTTAATGTTCACGCAAAAACGGCTGATTTTCGACAAAAGAGATAACACCCCCCATTACGTCATGCTTCAGAAATGTGGAAAATGGACCGTTTTCAAATGTTTTATTTTTGAACGTCAGTTCACATTTGTAGGTGGATCATCAGTGTTAGAGCTAAAATTAGCATGTTTAAAGTGGTTTTCATGCTTCCAGGGGCCCTAAACACAAGATTTATGGAATGGTTAAAAGTGCATGAAAATGGCCAATTTACTCACTCTGAGTTCTCAAAAAGGGTTTCTTCACCCAGGGAAGTTAATTAAATACCATTTGGAGGCATTTAATGTTCGAGCAAAAACGGCTGATTTTCGACAAAAGAGATAACACCCCCCCATTACGTCATGCTTCAGAAATGTGGAAAATGGTCCGTTTTCAAATGTTTTATTTTTGAACGTCAGTTCACATTTGTAGGTGGATCATCAGTGTTAGAGCTAAAATTAGCATGTTTAAAGTGATTTTCATGCTTCCAGGGGCTCGGGAAATGAATTAAATACTATTTGGAGGCATTTAATGTTCAATCAAAAACAGCTGATTTTTGACAAAAGAGATAACACCCCCCCATTACGTCATGCTTCAGAAATGTGGAAAATGGTCCGTTTTCAAATGTTTTATTTTTGAACGTCAGTTCACATTTGTAGGTGGATCATCAGTGTTAGAGCTAAAATTAGCATGTTTAAAGTGATTTTCATGCTTCCAGGGGCCCTAAACACAAGATTTATGGAATGGTTAAAAGTGCATGAAAATGGCCAATTTACTCACTCTGAGTTCTCAAAAAAGGGTTTCTTCACCCAGGGAAGTTAATTAAATACCATTTGGAGGCATTTAATGTTCGAGCAAAAACGGCTGATTTTCGACAAAAGAGATAACACCCCCCCATTACGTCATGCTTCAGAAATGTGGAAAATGGTCCGTTTTCAAATGTTTTATTTCTGAACGTCAGTTCACATTTGTAGGTGGATCATCAGTGTTAGAGCTAAAATTAGCATGTTTAAAGTGATTTTCATGCTTCCAGGGGCTCGGGAAGTGAATTAAATACTATTTGGAGGCATTTAATGTTCAATCAAAAACAGCTGATTTTTGACAAAAGAGATAACACCCCCCCATTACGTCATGCTTCAGAAATGTGGAAAATGGTCCGTTTTCAAATGTTTTATTTTTGAACGTCAGTTCACATTTGTAGGTGGATCATCAGTGTTAGAGCTAAAATTAGCATGTTTAAAGTGATTTTCATGCTTCCAGGGGCTCGGGAAGTGAATTAAATACTATTTGGAGGCATTTAATGTTCAATCAAAAACAGCTGATTTTTGACAAAAGAGATAACACCCCCCCATTACGTCATGCTTCAGAAATGTGGAAAATGGTCAGTTTTCAAATGTTTTATTTTTGAATGTCAGTTCACATTTGTAGGTGCATCATCAGTGTTAGAGCTAAAATTAGCATGTTTAAAGTGATTTTCATGCTTCCAGGGGCTCGGGAAGTGAATTAAATACTATTTGGATGCATTTAATGTTCAATCAAAAACAGCTGATTTTTGACAAAAGAGATAACACCCCCCCATTACATCATGCTTCAGAAATGTGGAAAATGGTCTGTTTTCAAATGTTTTCTTTTTGAACTTCAGTTCACATTTGTAGGTGGATCATCAGTGTTAGAGCTAAAATTAGCATGTTTAAAGTGATTTTCATGCTTCCAGGGGCCCTAAACACAAGATTTATGGAATGGTTAAAAGTGCATGAAAATGGCCAATTTACTCAATCTGAGTTCTCAAAAAGGGTTTCTTCACCCCGGGAAGTTAATTAAATACCATTTGGAGGCATTTAATGTTCGAGCAAAAACGGCTGATTTTCGACAAAAGAGATAACACCCCCCATTACGTCATGCTTCAGAAATGTGGAAAATGGTCCGTTTTCAAATGTTTTATTTTTGAACGTCAGTTCACATTTGTAGGTGGATCGTCAGTGTTAGAGCTAAAATTAGCATGTTTAAAGTGATTTTCATGCTTCCAGGGGCTCGGGAAGTGAATTAAATACTATTTGGAGGCATTTAATGTTCACGCAAAAACTGCTGATTTTCGACAAAAGAGATAACACCCCCCATTACGTCATGCTTCAGAAATGTGGAAAATGGTCCGTTTTCAAATGTTTTATTTTTGAACGTCAGTTCACATTTGTAGGTGGATCATCAGTGTTAGAGCTAAAATTAGCATGTTTAAAGTGGTTTTCATGCTTCCAGGGTCCCTAAACACAAGATTTATGGAATGGTTAAAAGTGCATGAAAATGGCCAATTTACTCACTCTGAGTTCTCAAAAAGGGTTTCTTCACCCCGGGAAGTTAATTAAATACCATTTGGAGGCATTTAATGTTCGAGCAAAAACGGCTGATTTTCGACAAAAGTGATAACACCCCCCCATTACGTCATGCTTCAGAAATGTGGAAAATGGTCCGTTTTCAAATGTTTTATTTTTGAACGTCAGTTCACATTTGTAGGTGGATCATCAGTGTTAGAGCTAAAATTAGCATGTTTAAAGTGGTTTTCATGCTTCCAGGGGCCCAAAACACAAGATTTATGGAATGGTTAAAAGTGCATGAAAATGGCCAATTTACTGACTCTGAGTTCTCAAAAAGGGTTTCTTCACCCAGGGAAGTTAATTAAATACCATTTGGAGGCATTTAATGTTCGAGCAAAAACGGCTGATTTTCGACAAAAGAGATAACACCCCCCCATTACGTCATGCTTCAGAAATGTGGAAAATGGTCCGTTTTCAAATGTTTTATTTTTGAACTTCAGTTCACATTTGTAGGTGGATCATCAGTGTTAGAGCTAAAATTAGCATGTTTAAAGTGATTTTCATGCTTCCAGGGGCTCGGGAAGTGAATCAAATACTATTTGGAGGCATTTAATGTTCAAGCAAAAACGGCTGATTTTCGACAAAAGAGATAAAACCCCCCCATTACGTCATGCTTCAGAAATGTGGAAAATGGTCCGTTTTCAAATGTTTTATTTTTGAACGTCAGTTCACATTTGTAGGTGGATCATCAGTGTTAGAGCTAAAATTAGCATGTTTAAAGTGGTTTTCATGCTTCCAGGGGCCCTAAACACAAGATTTATGGAATGGTTAAAAGTGCATGAAAATGGCCAATTTACTCACTCTGAGTTCTCAAAAAGGGTTTCTTCACCCAGGGAAGTTAATTAAATACCATTTGGAGGCATTTAATGTTCGAGCAAAAACGGCTGATTTTCGACAAAAGAGATAACACCCCCCCATTACGTCATGCTTCAGAAATGTGGAAAATGGTCCGTTTTCAAATGTTTTATTTTTGAACTTCAGTTCACATTTGTAGGTGGATCATCAGTGTTAGAGCTAAAATTAGCATGTTTAAAGTGATTTTCATGCTTCCAGGGGCTCGGGAAGTGAATCAAATACTATTTGGAGGCATTTAATGTTCAAGCAAAACCGGCTGATTTTCGACAAAAGAGATAAAACCCCCCCATTACGTCATGCTTCAGAAATGTGGAAAATGGTCCGTTTTCAAATGTTTTATTTTTGAACGTCAGTTCACATTTGTAGGTGGATCATCAGTGTTAGAGCTAAAATTAGCATGTTTAAAGTGGTTTTCATGCTTCCAGGGGCCCTAAACACAAGATTTATGGAATGGTTAAAAGTGCATGAAAATGGCCAATTTACTCACTCTGAGTTCTCAAAAAGGGTTTCTTCACCCAGGGAAGTTAATTAAATACCATTTGGAGGCATTTAATGTTCGAGCAAAAACGGCTGATTTTCGACAAAAGAGATAACACCCCCCCATTACGTCATGCTTCAGAAATGTGGAAAATGGTCCGTTTTCAAATGTTTTATTTTTGAACGTCAGTTCACATTTTTAGGTGGATCATCAGTGTTAGAGCTAAAATTAGCATGTTTAAAGTGATTTTCATGCTTCCAGGGGCTCGGGAAGTGAATTAAATACTATTTGGAGGCATTTAATGTTCAATCAAAAACAGCTGATTTTTGAAAAAAGAGATAACACCCCCCCATTACGTCATGCTTCAGAAATGTGGAAAATGGTCCGTTTTCAAAAGTTTTATTTTTGAACGTCAGTTCACATTTGTAGGTGGATCATCAGTTTTAGAGCTAAAATTAGCATGTTTAAAGTGATTTTCATGCTTCCAGGGGCTCGGGAAGTGAATTAAATACTATTTGGAGGCATTTAATGTTCAATCAAAAACAGCTGATTTTTGACAAAAGAGATAACACCCCCCCATTACATCATGCTTCAGAAATGTGGAAAATGGTCTGTTTTCAAATGTTTTCTTTTTGAACTTCAGTTCACATTTGTAGGTGGATCATCAGTGTTAGAGCTAAAATTAGCATGTTTAAAGTGATTTTCATGCTTCCAGGGGCCCTAAACACAAGATTTATGGAATGGTTAAAAGTGCATGAAAATGGCCAATTTACTCACTCTGAGTTCTCAAAAAGGGATTCTTCACCCCGGGAAGTTAATTAAATACCATTTGGAGGCATTTAATGTTCGAGCAAAAACGGCTGATTTTCGACAAAAGAGATAACACCCCCCATTACGTCATGCTTCAGAAATGTGGAAAATGGTCCGTTTTCAAATGTTTTATTTTTGAACGTCAGTTCACATTTGTAGGTGGATCATCAGTGTTAGAGCTAAAATTAGCATGTTTAAAGTGGTTTTCATGCTTCCAGGGGCCCTAAACACAAGATTTATGGAATGGTTAAAAGTGCATGAAAATGGCCAATTTACTCACTCTGAGTTCTCAAAAAGGGTTTCTTCACCCCGGGAAGTTAATTAAATACCATTTGGAGGCATTTAATGTTCGAGCAAAAACGGCTGATTTTCGACAAAAGAGATAACACCCCCCCATTACGTCATGCTTCAGAAATGTGGAAAATGGTCCGTTTTCAAATGTTTTATTTTTGAACGTCAGTTCACATTTGTAGGTGGATCATCAGTGTTAGAGCTAAAATTGGCATGTTTAAAGTGATTTTCATGCTTCCAGGGGCTCTGGAAGTGAATTAAATACTATTTGGAGGCATTTAATGTTCAAGCAAAAACGGCTGATTTTCGACAAAAGAGATAACACCCCCCCCATTACGTCATGCTTCAGAAATGTGGAAAATGGTCCGTTTTCAAATGTTTTATTTTTGAACGTCAGTTCACATTTGTAGGTGGATCATCAGTGTTAGAGCTAAAATTAGCATGTTTAAAGTGGTTTTCATGCTTCCAGGGGCCCAAAACACAAGATTTATGGATGGTTAAAAGTGCATGAAAATGGCCAATTTACTGACTCTGAGTTCTCAAAAAGGGTTTCTTCACCCAGGGAAGTTAATTAAATACCATTTGGAGGCATTTAATGTTCGAGCAAAAACGGCTGATTTTCGACAAAAGAGATAACACCCCCCCATTACGTCATGCTTCAGAAATGTGGAAAATGGTCCGTTTTCAAATGTTTTATTTTTGAACTTCAGTTCACATTTGTAGGTGGATCATCAGTGTTAGAGCTAAAATTAGCATGTTTAAAGTGATTTTCATGCTTCCAGGGGCTCGGGAAGTGAATCAAATACTATTTGGAGGCATTTAATGTTCAAGCAAAAACAGCTGATTTTCGACAAAAGAGATAAAACCCCCCCATTACGTCATGCTTCAGAAATGTGGAAAATGGTCCGTTTTCAAATGTTTTATTTTTGAACGTCAGTTCACATTTGTAGGTGGATCATCAGTGTTAGAGCTAAAATTAGCATGTTTAAAGTGGTTTTCATGCTTCCAGGGGCCCTAAACACAAGATTTATGGAATGGTTAAAAGTGCATGAAAATGGCCAATTTACTCACTCTGAGTTCTCAAAAAGGGTTTCTTCACCCAGGGAAGTTAATTAAATACCATTTGGAGGCATTTAATGTTCGAGCAAAAACGGCTGATTTTCGACAAAAGAGATAACACCCCCCCATTACGTCATGCTTCAGAAATGTGGAAAATGGTCCGTTTTCAAATGTTTTATTTTTGAACTTCAGTTCACATTTGTAGGTGGATCATCAGTGTTAGAGCTAAAATTAGCATGTTTAAAGTGATTTTCATGCTTCCAGGGGCTCGGGAAGTGAATCAAATACTATTTGGAGGCATTTAATGTTCAAGCAAAAACGGCTGATTTTCGACAAAAGAGATAAAACCCCCCATTACGTCATGCTTCAGAAATGTGGAAAATGGTCCGTTTTCAAATGTTTTATTTTTGAACGTCAGTTCACATTTGTAGGTGGATCATCAGTGTTAGAGCTAAAATTAGCATGTTTAAAGTGGTTTTCATGCTTCCAGGGGCCCTAAACACAAGATTTATGGAATGGTTAAAAGTGCATGAAAATGGCCAATTTACTCACTCTGAGTTCTCAAAAAGGGTTTCTTCACCCAGGGAAGTTAATTAAATACCATTTGGAGGCATTTAATGTTCGAGCAAAAACGGCTGATTTTCGACAAAAGAGATAACACCCCCCCATTACGTCATGCTTCAGAAATGTGGAAAATGGTCCGTTTTCAAATGTTTTATTTTTGAACGTCAGTTCACATTTTTAGGTGGATCATCAGTGTTAGAGCTAAAATTAGCATGTTTAAAGTGATTTTCATGCTTCCAGGGGCTCGGGAAGTGAATTAAATACTATTTGGAGGCATTTAATGTTCAATCAAAAACAGCTGATTTTTGAAAAAAGAGATAACACCCCCCCATTACGTCATGCTTCAGAAATGTGGAAAATGGTCCGTTTTCAAAAGTTTTATTTTTGAACGTCAGTTCACATTTGTAGGTGGATCATCAGTTTTAGAGCTAAAATTAGCATGTTTAAAGTGATTTTCATGCTTCCAGGGGCTCGGGAAGTGAATTAAATACTATTTGGAGGCATTTAATGTTCAATCAAAAACAGCTGATTTTTGACAAAAGAGATAACACCCCCCCATTACATCATGCTTCAGAAATGTGGAAAATGGTCCGTTTTCAAATGTTTTCTTTTTGAACTTCAGTTCACATTTGTAGGTGGATCATCAGTGTTAGAGCTAAAATTAGCATGTTTAAAGTGATTTTCATGCTTCCAGGGGCCCTAAACACAAGATTTATGGAATGGTTAAAAGTGCATGAAAATGGCCAATTTACTCACTCTGAGTTCTCAAAAAGGGATTCTTCACCCCGGGAAGTTAATTAAATACCATTTGGAGGCATTTAATGTTCGAGCAAAAACGGCTGATTTTCGACAAAAGAGATAACACCCCCCATTACGTCATGCTTCAGAAATGTGGAAAATGGTCCGTTTTCAAATGTTTTATTTTTGAATGTCAGTTCACATTTGTAGGTGGATCATCAGTGTTAGAGCTAAAATTAGCATGTTTAAAGTGGTTTTCATGCTTCCAGGGGCCCTAAACACAAGATTTATGGAATGGTTAAAAGTGCATGAAAATGGCCAATTTACTCACTCTGAGTTCTCAAAAAGGGTTTCTTCACCCCGGGAAGTTAATTAAATACCATTTGGAGGCATTTAATGTTCGAGCAAAAACGGCTGATTTTCGACAAAAGAGATAACACCCCCCCATTACGTCATGCTTCAGAAATGTGGAAAATGGTCCGTTTTCAAATGTTTTATTTTTGAACGTCAGTTCACATTTGTAGGTGGATCATCAGTGTTAGAGCTAAAATTGGCATGTTTAAAGTGATTTTCATGCTTCCAGGGGCTCTGGAAGTGAATTAAATACTATTTGGAGGCATTTAATGTTCAAGCAAAAACGGCTGATTTTCGACAAAAGAGATAACACCCCCCCCATTACGTCATGCTTCAGAAATGTGGAAAATGGTCCGTTTTCAAATGTTTTATTTTTGAACGTCAGTTCACATTTGTAGGTGGATCATCAGTGTTAGAGCTAAAATTAGCATGTTTAAAGTGGTTTTCATGCTTCCAGGGGCCCAAAACACAAGATTTATGGAATGGTTAAAAGTGCATGAAAATGGCCAATTTACTGACTCTGAGTTCTCAAAAAGGGTTTCTTCACCCAGGGAAGTTAATTAAATACCATTTGGAGGCATTTAATGTTCGAGCAAAAACGGCTGATTTTCGACAAAAGAGATAACACCCCCCCATTACGTCATGCTTCAGAAATGTGGAAAATGGTCCGTTTTCAAATGTTTTATTTTTGAACTTCAGTTCACATTTGTAGGTGGATCATCAGTGTTAGAGCTAAAATTAGCATGTTTAAAGTGATTTTCATGCTTCCAGGGGCTCGGGAAGTGAATCAAATACTATTTGGAGGCATTTAATGTTCAAGCAAAAACGGCTGATTTTCGACAAAAGAGATAAAACCCCCCCATTACGTCATGCTTCAGAAATGTGGAAAATGGTCCGTTTTCAAATGTTTTATTTTTGAACGTCAGTTCACATTTGTAGGTGGATCATCAGTGTTAGAGCTAAAATTAGCATGTTTAAAGTGGTTTTCATGCTTCCAGGGGCCCTAAACACAAGATTTATGGAATGGTTAAAAGTGCATGAAAATGGCCAATTTACTCACTCTGAGTTCTCAAAAAGGGTTTCTTCACCCAGGGAAGTTAATTAAATACCATTTGGAGGCATTTAATGTTCGAGCAAAAACGGCTGATTTTCGACAAAAGAGATAACACCCCCCCATTACGTCATGCTTCAGAAATGTGGAAAATGGTCCGTTTTCAAATGTTTTATTTTTGAACTTCAGTTCACATTTGTAGGTGGATCATCAGTGTTAGAGCTAAAATTAGCATGTTTAAAGTGATTTTCATGCTTCCAGGGGCTCGGGAAGTGAATCAAATACTATTTGGAGGCATTTAATGTTCAAGCAAAAACGGCTGATTTTCGACAAAAGAGATAAAACCCCCCCATTACGTCATGCTTCAGAAATGTGGAAAATGGTCCGTTTTCAAATGTTTTATTTTTGAACGTCAGTTCACATTTGTAGGTGGATCATCAGTGTTAGAGCTAAAATTAGCATGTTTAAAGTGGTTTTCATGCTTCCAGGGGCCCTAAACACAAGATTTATGGAATGGTTAAAAGTGCATGAAAATGGCCAATTTACTCACTCTGAGTTCTCAAAAAGGGTTTCTTCACCCAGGGAAGTTAATTAAATACCATTTGGAGGCATTTAATGTTCGAGCAAAAACGGCTGATTTTCGACAAAAGAGATAACACCCCCCCATTACGTCATGCTTCAGAAATGTGGAAAATGGTCCGTTTTCAAATGTTTTATTTTTGAACGTCAGTTCACATTTTTAGGTGGATCATCAGTGTTAGAGCTAAAATTAGCATGTTTAAAGTGATTTTCATGCTTCCAGGGGCTCGGGAAGTGAATTAAATACTATTTGGAGGCATTTAATGTTCAATCAAAAACAGCTGATTTTTGAAAAAAGAGATAACACCCCCCCATTACGTCATGCTTCAGAAATGTGGAAAATGGTCCGTTTTCAAAAGTTTTATTTTTGAACGTCAGTTCACATTTGTAGGTGGATCATCAGTTTTAGAGCTAAAATTAGCATGTTTAAAGTGATTTTCATGCTTCCAGGGGCTCGGGAAGTGAATTAAATACTATTTGGAGGCATTTAATGTTCAATCAAAAACAGCTGATTTTTGACAAAAGAGATAACACCCCCCCATTACATCATGCTTCAGAAATGTGGAAAATGGTCCGTTTTCAAATGTTTTCTTTTTGAACTTCAGTTCACATTTGTAGGTGGATCATCAGTGTTAGAGCTAAAATTAGCATGTTTAAAGTGATTTTCATGCTTCCAGGGGCCCTAAACACAAGATTTATGGAATGGTTAAAAGTGCATGAAAATGGCCAATTTACTCACTCTGAGTTCTCAAAAAGGGATTCTTCACCCCGGGAAGTTAATTAAATACCATTTGGAGGCATTTAATGTTCGAGCAAAAACGGCTGATTTTCGACAAAAGAGATAACACCCCCCATTACGTCATGCTTCAGAAATGTGTAAAATGGTCCGTTTTCAAATGTTTTATTTTTGAACGTCAGTTCACATTTGTAGGTGGATCATCAGTGTTAGAGCTAAAATTAGCATGTTTAAAGTGGTTTTCATGCTTCCAGGGGCCCTAAACACAAGATTTATGGAATGGTTAAAAGTGCATGAAAATGGCCAATTTACTCACTCTGAGTTCTCAAAAAGGGTTTCTTCACCCCGGGAAGTTAATTAAATACCATTTGGAGGCATTTAATGTTCGAGCAAAAACGGCTGATTTTCGACAAAAGAGATAACACCCCCCCATTACGTCATGCTTCAGAAATGTGGAAAATGGTCCGTTTTCAAAGGTTTTATTTTGGAACGTCAGTTCACATTTGTAGGTGGATCATCAGTGTTAGAGCTAAAATTGGCATGTTTAAAGTGATTTTCATGCTTCCAGGGGCTCTGGAAGTGAATTAAATACTATTTGGAGGCATTTAATGTTCAAGCAAAAACGGCTGATTTTCGACAAAAGAGATAACACCCCCCCCATTACGTCATGCTTCAGAAATGTGGAAAATGGTCCGTTTTCAAATGTTTTATTTTGGAACGTCAGTTCACATTTGTAGGTGGATCATCAGTGTTAGAGCTAAAATTAGCATGCTTAAAGTGATTTTCATGCTTCCAGGGGCCCTAAACACAAGATTTATGGAATGGTTAAAAGTGCATGAAAATGGCCAATTTACTCACTCTGAGTTCTCAAAAAGGGTTTCTTCACCCCGGGAAAATAATTAAATAACATTTGGAGGCATTTAATGTTCGAGCAAAAACGGCTGATTTTCGACAAAAGAGATAACACCCCCCCATTACGTCATGCTTCAGAAATGTGGAAAATGGTCCGTTTTCAAATGTTTTATTTTTGAACGTCAGTTCACATTTGTAGGTGGATCATCAGTGTTAGAGCTACAATTAGCATGTTTAAAGTGATTTTCATGCTTCCAGGGGCTCGGGAAGTGAATTAAATACTATTTGGAGGCATTTAATGTTCAATCAAAAACAGCTGATTTTTGACAAAAGAGATAACACCCCCCCATTACGTCATGCTTCAGAAATGTGGAAAATGGTCAGTTTTCAAATGTTTTATTTTTGAACGTCAGTTCACATTTGTAGGTGGATCATCAGTGTTAGAGCTAAAATTAGCATGTTTAAAGTGGTTTTCATGCTTCCAGGGGCTCGGGAAGTGAATCAAATACTATTTGGAGGCATTTAATGTTCAAGCAAAAACGGCTGATTTTCGACAAAAGAGATAAAACCCCCCATTACGTCATGCTTCAGAAATGTGGAAAATGGTCCGTTTTCAAATGTTTTATTTTTGAACGTCAGTTCACATTTGTAGGTGGATCATCAGTGTTAGAGCTAAAATTAGCATGTTTAAAGTGGTTTTCATGCTTCCAGGGGCCCTAAACACAAGATTTATGGAATGGTTAAAAGTGCATGAAAATGGCCAATTTACTCACTCTGAGTTCTCAAAAAGGGTTTCTTCACCCAGGGAAGTTAATTAAATACCATTTGGAGGCATTTAATGTTCGAGCAAAAACGGCTGATTTTCGACAAAAGAGATAACACCCCCCCATTACGTCATGCTTCAGAAATGTGGAAAATGGTCCGTTTTCAAATGTTTTATTTTTGAACGTCAGTTCACATTTTTAGGTGGATCATCAGTGTTAGAGCTAAAATTAGCATGTTTAAAGTGATTTTCATGCTTCCAGGGGCTCGGGAAGTGAATTAAATACTATTTGGAGGCATTTAATGTTCAATCAAAAACAGCTGATTTTTGAAAAAAGAGATAACACCCCCCCATTACGTCATGCTTCAGAAATGTGGAAAATGGTCCGTTTTCAAAAGTTTTATTTTTGAACGTCAGTT
This sequence comes from Lissotriton vulgaris, assembly GCF_964263255.1. Taxonomy (NCBI): domain Eukaryota; kingdom Metazoa; phylum Chordata; class Amphibia; order Caudata; family Salamandridae; genus Lissotriton; species Lissotriton vulgaris. The sequence goes on along the minus strand of NW_028255042.1, from coordinate 821,124 downwards.
CACATTTGTAGGTGGATCATCAGTTTTAGAGCTAAAATTAGCATGTTTAAAGTGGTTTTCATGCTTCCAGGGGCCCTAAACACAAGATTTATGGAATGGTTAAAAGTGCATGAAAATGGCCAATTTACTCACTCTGAGTTCTCAAAAAGGGTTTCTTCACCCAGGGAAGTTAATTAAATACCATTTGGAGGCATTTAATGTTCGAGCAAAAACGGCTGATTTTCGACAAAAGAGATAACACCCCCCCATTACGTCATGCTTCAGAAATGTGGAAAATGGTCCGTTTTCAAATGTTTTATTTTTGAACGTCAGTTCACATTTGTAGGTGGATCATCAGTGTTAGAGCTAAAATTAGCATGTTTAAAGTGATTTTCATGCTTCCAGGGGCTCGGGAAATGAATTAAATACTATTTGGAGGCATTTAATGTTCAATCAAAAACAGCTGATTTTTGACAAAAGAGATAACACCCCCCCATTACGTCATGCTTCAGAAATGTGGAAAATGGTCCGTTTTCAAATGTTTTATTTTTGAACGTCAGTTCACATTTGTAGGTGGATCATCAGTGTTAGAGCTAAAATTAGCATGTTTAAAGTGATTTTCATGCTTCCAGGGGCCCTAAACACAAGATTTATGGAATGGTTAAAAGTGCATGAAAATGGCCAATTTACTCACTCTGAGTTCTCAAAAAAGGGTTTCTTCACCCAGGGAAGTTAATTAAATACCATTTGGAGGCATTTAATGTTCGAGCAAAAACGGCTGATTTTCGACAAAAGAGATAACACCCCCCCATTACGTCATGCTTCAGAAATGTGGAAAATGGTCCGTTTTCAAATGTTTTATTTCTGAACGTCAGTTCACATTTGTAGGTGGATCATCAGTGTTAGAGCTAAAATTAGCATGTTTAAAGTGATTTTCATGCTTCCAGGGGCTCGGGAAGTGAATTAAATACTATTTGGAGGCATTTAATGTTCAATCAAAAACAGCTGATTTTTGACAAAAGAGATAACACCCCCCCATTACGTCATGCTTCAGAAATGTGGAAAATGGTCCGTTTTCAAATGTTTTATTTTTGAACGTCAGTTCACATTTGTAGGTGGATCATCAGTGTTAGAGCTAAAATTAGCATGTTTAAAGTGATTTTCATGCTTCCAGGGGCTCGGGAAGTGAATTAAATACTATTTGGAGGCATTTAATGTTCAATCAAAAACAGCTGATTTTTGACAAAAGAGATAACACCCCCCCATTACGTCATGCTTCAGAAATGTGGAAAATGGTCCGTTTTCAAATGTTTTATTTTTGAATGTCAGTTCACATTTGTAGGTGGATCATCAGTGTTAGAGCTAAAATTAGCATGTTTAAAGTGATTTTCATGCTTCCAGGGGCTCGGGAAGTGAATTAAATACTATTTGGATGCATTTAATGTTCAATCAAAAACAGCTGATTTTTGACAAAAGAGATAACACCCCCCCATTACATCATGCTTCAGAAATGTGGAAAATGGTCTGTTTTCAAATGTTTTCTTTTTGAACTTCAGTTCACATTTGTAGGTGGATCATCAGTGTTAGAGCTAAAATTAGCATGTTTAAAGTGATTTTCATGCTTCCAGGGGCCCTAAACACAAGATTTATGGAATGGTTAAAAGTGCATGAAAATGGCCAATTTACTCACTCTGAGTTCTCAAAAAGGGTTTCTTCACCCCGGGAAGTTAATTAAATACCATTTGGAGGCATTTAATGTTCGAGCAAAAACGGCTGATTTTCGACAAAAGTGATAACACCCCCCCATTACGTCATGCTTCAGAAATGTGGAAAATGGTCCGTTTTCAAATGTTTTATTTTTGAACGTCAGTTCACATTTGTAGGTGGATCATCAGTGTTAGAGCTAAAATTAGCATGTTTAAAGTGGTTTTCATGCTTCCAGGGGCCCAAAACACAAGATTTATGGAATGGTTAAAAGTGCATGAAAATGGCCAATTTACTGACTCTGAGTTCTCAAAAAGGGTTTCTTCACCCAGGGAAGTTAATTAAATACCATTTGGAGGCATTTAATGTTCGAGCAAAAACGGCTGATTTTCGACAAAAGAGATAACACCCCCCCATTACGTCATGCTTCAGAAATGTGGAAAATGGTCCGTTTTCAAATGTTTTATTTTTGAACTTCAGTTCACATTTGTAGGTGGATCATCAGTGTTAGAGCTAAAATTAGCATGTTTAAAGTGATTTTCATGCTTCCAGGGGCTCGGGAAGTGAATCAAATACTATTTGGAGGCATTTAATGTTCAAGCAAAAACGGCTGATTTTCGACAAAAGAGATAAAACCCCCCCATTACGTCATGCTTCAGAAATGTGGAAAATGGTCCGTTTTCAAATGTTTTATTTTTGAACGTCAGTTCACATTTGTAGGTGGATCATCAGTGTTAGAGCTAAAATTAGCATGTTTAAAGTGGTTTTCATGCTTCCAGGGGCCCTAAACACAAGATTTATGGAATGGTTAAAAGTGCATGAAAATGGCCAATTTACTCACTCTGAGTTCTCAAAAAGGGTTTCTTCACCCAGGGAAGTTAATTAAATACCATTTGGAGGCATTTAATGTTCGAGCAAAAACGGCTGATTTTCGACAAAAGAGATAACACCCCCCCATTACGTCATGCTTCAGAAATGTGGAAAATGGTCCGTTTTCAAATGTTTTATTTTTGAACTTCAGTTCACATTTGTAGGTGGATCATCAGTGTTAGAGCTAAAATTAGCATGTTTAAAGTGATTTTCATGCTTCCAGGGGCTCGGGAAGTGAATCAAATACTATTTGGAGGCATTTAATGTTCAAGCAAAAACGGCTGATTTTCGACAAAAGAGATAAAACCCCCCCATTACGTCATGCTTCAGAAATGTGGAAAATGGTCCGTTTTCAAATGTTTTATTTTTGAACGTCAGTTCACATTTGTAGGTGGATCATCAGTGTTAGAGCTAAAATTAGCATGTTTAAAGTGGTTTTCATGCTTCCAGGGGCCCTAAACACAAGATTTATGGAATGGTTAAAAGTGCATGAAAATGGCCAATTTACTCACTCTGAGTTCTCAAAAAGGGTTTCTTCACCCAGGGAAGTTAATTAAATACCATTTGGAGGCATTTAATGTTCGAGCAAAAACGGCTGATTTTCGACAAAAGAGATAACACCCCCCCATTACGTCATGCTTCAGAAATGTGGAAAATGGTCCGTTTTCAAATGTTTTATTTCTGAACGTCAGTTCACATTTGTAGGTGGATCATCAGTGTTAGAGCTAAAATTAGCATGTTTAAAGTGATTTTCATGCTTCCAGGGGCTCGGGAAGTGAATTAAATACTATTTGGAGGCATTTAATGTTCAATCAAAAACAGCTGATTTTTGACAAAAGAGATAACACCCCCCCATTACGTCATGCTTCAGAAATGTGGAAAATGGTCCGTTTTCAAATGTTTTATTTTTGAACGTCAGTTCACATTTGTAGGTGGATCATCAGTGTTAGAGCTAAAATTAGCATGTTTAAAGTGATTTTCATGCTTCCAGGGGCTCGGGAAGTGAATTAAATACTATTTGGAGGCATTTAATGTTCAATCAAAAACAGCTGATTTTTGACAAAAGAGATAACACCCCCCCATTACGTCATGCTTCAGAAATGTGGAAAATGGTCCGTTTTCAAATGTTTTATTTTTGAATGTCAGTTCACATTTGTAGGTGCATCATCAGTGTTAGAGCTAAAATTAGCATGTTTAAAGTGATTTTCATGCTTCCAGGGGCTCGGGAAGTGAATTAAATACTATTTGGATGCATTTAATGTTCAATCAAAAACAGCTGATTTTTGACAAAAGAGATAACACCCCCCCATTACATCATGCTTCAGAAATGTGGAAAATGGTCTGTTTTCAAATGTTTTCTTTTTGAACTTCAGTTCACATTTGTAGGTGGATCATCAGTGTTAGAGCTAAAATTAGCATGTTTAAAGTGATTTTCATGCTTCCAGGGGCCCTAAACACAAGATTTATGGAATGGTTAAAAGTGCATGAAAATGGCCAATTTACTCACTCTGAGTTCTCAAAAAGGGTTTCTTCACCCCGGGAAGTTAATTAAATACCATTTGGAGGCATTTAATGTTCGAGCAAAAACGGCTGATTTTCGACAAAAGAGATAACACCCCCCATTACGTCATGCTTCAGAAATGTGGAAAATGGTCCGTTTTCAAATGTTTTATTTTTGAACGTCAGTTCACATTTGTAGGTGGATCGTCAGTGTTAGAGCTAAAATTAGCATGTTTAAAGTGATTTTCATGCTTCCAGGGGCTCGGGAAGTGAATTAAATACTATTTGGAGGCATTTAATGTTCACGCAAAAACTGCTGATTTTCGACAAAAGAGATAACACCCCCCATTACGTCATGCTTCAGAAATGTGGAAAATGGTCCGTTTTCAAATGTTTTATTTTTGAACGTCAGTTCACATTTGTAGGTGGATCATCAGTGTTAGAGCTAAAATTAGCATGTTTAAAGTGGTTTTCATGCTTCCAGGGTCCCTAAACACAAAATTTATGGAATGGTTAAAAGTGCATGAAAATGGCCAATTTACTCACTCTGAGTTCTCAAAAAGGGTTTCTTCACCCCGGGAAGTTAATTAAATACCATTTGGAGGCATTTAATGTTCGAGCAAAAACGGCTGATTTTCGACAAAAGTGATAACACCCCCCCATTACGTCATGCTTCAGAAATGTGGAAAATGGTCCGTTTTCAAATGTTTTATTTTTGAACGTCAGTTCACATTTGTAGGTGGATCATCAGTGTTAGAGCTAAAATTAGCATGTTTAAAGTGGTTTTCATGCTTCCAGGGGCCCAAAACACAAGATTTATGGAATGGTTAAAAGTGCATGAAAATGGCCAATTTACTGACTCTGAGTTCTCAAAAAGGGTTTCTTCACCCAGGGAAGTTAATTAAATACCATTTGGAGGCATTTAATGTTCGAGCAAAAACGGCTGATTTTCGACAAAAGAGATAACACCCCCCCATTACGTCATGCTTCAGAAATGTGGAAAATGGTCCGTTTTCAAATGTTTTATTTTTGAACTTCAGTTCACATTTGTAGGTGGATCATCAGTGTTAGAGCTAAAATTAGCATGTTTAAAGTGATTTTCATGCTTCCAGGGGCTCGGGAAGTGAATCAAATACTATTTGGAGGCATTTAATGTTCAAGCAAAAACGGCTGATTTTCGACAAAAGAGATAAAACCCCCCCATTACGTCATGCTTCAGAAATGTGGAAAATGGTCCGTTTTCAAATGTTTTATTTTTGAACGTCAGTTCACATTTGTAGGTGGATCATCAGTGTTAGAGCTAAAATTAGCATGTTTAAAGTGGTTTTCATGCTTCCAGGGGCCCTAAACACAAGATTTATGGAATGGTTAAAAGTGCATGAAAATGGCCAATTTACTCACTCTGAGTTCTCAAAAAGGGTTTCTTCACCCAGGGAAGTTAATTAAATACCATTTGGAGGCATTTAATGTTCGAGCAAAAACGGCTGATTTTCGACAAAAGAGATAACACCCCCCCATTACGTCATGCTTCAGAAATGTGGAAAATGGTCCGTTTTCAAATGTTTTATTTTTGAACTTCAGTTCACATTTGTAGGTGGATCATCAGTGTTAGAGCTAAAATTAGCATGTTTAAAGTGATTTTCATGCTTCCAGGGGCTCGGGAAGTGAATCAAATACTATTTGGAGGCATTTAATGTTCAAGCAAAAACGGCTGATTTTCGACAAAAGAGATAAAACCCCCCCATTACGTCATGCTTCAGAAATGTGGAAAATGGTCCGTTTTCAAATGTTTTATTTTTGAACGTCAGTTCACATTTGTAGGTGGATCATCAGTGTTAGAGCTAAAATTAGCATGTTTAAAGTGGTTTTCATGCTTCCAGGGGCCCTAAACACAAGATTTATGGAATGGTTAAAAGTGCATGAAAATGGCCAATTTACTCACTCTGAGTTCTCAAAAAGGGTTTCTTCACCCAGGGAAGTTAATTAAATACCATTTGGAGGCATTTAATGTTCGAGCAAAAACGGCTGATTTTCGACAAAAGAGATAACACCCCCCCATTACGTCATGCTTCAGAAATGTGGAAAATGGTCCGTTTTCAAATGTTTTATTTTTGAACGTCAGTTCACATTTTTAGGTGGATCATCAGTGTTAGAGCTAAAATTAGCATGTTTAAAGTGATTTTCATGCTTCCAGGGGCTCGGGAAGTGAATTAAATACTATTTGGAGGCATTTAATGTTCAATCAAAAACAGCTGATTTTTGAAAAAAGAGATAACACCCCCCCATTACGTCATGCTTCAGAAATGTGGAAAATGGTCCGTTTTCAAAAGTTTTATTTTTGAACGTCAGTTCACATTTGTAGGTGGATCATCAGTTTTAGAGCTAAAATTAGCATGTTTAAAGTGATTTTCATGCTTCCAGGGGCTCGGGAAGTGAATTAAATACTATTTGGAGGCATTTAATGTTCAATCAAAAACAGCTGATTTTTGACAAAAGAGATAACACCCCCCCATTACATCATGCTTCAGAAATGTGGAAAATGGTCCATTTTCAAATGTTTTCTTTTTGAACTTCAGTTCACATTTGTAGGTGGATCATCAGTGTTAGAGCTAAAATTAGCATGTTTAAAGTGATTTTCATGCTTCCAGGGGCCCTAAACACAAGATTTATGGAATGGTTAAAAGTGCATGAAAATGGCCAATTTACTCACTCTGAGTTCTCAAAAAGGGATTCTTCACCCCGGGAAGTTAATTAAATACCATTTGGAGGCATTTAATGTTCGAGCAAAAACGGCTGATTTTCGACAAAAGAGATAACACCCCCCATTACGTCATGCTTCAGAAATGTGGAAAATGGTCCGTTTTCAAATGTTTTATTTTTGAACGTCAGTTCACATTTGTAGGTGGATCATCAGTGTTAGAGCTAAAATTAGCATGTTTAAAGTGGTTTTCATGCTTCCAGGGGCCCTAAACACAAGATTTATGGAATGGTTAAAAGTGCATGAAAATGGCCAATTTACTCACTCTGAGTTCTCAAAAAGGGTTTCTTCACCCCGGGAAGTTAATTAAATACCATTTGGAGGCATTTAATGTTCGAGCAAAAACGGCTGATTTTCGACAAAAGAGATAACACCCCCCCATTACGTCATGCTTCAGAAATGTGGAAAATGGTCCGTTTTCAAATGTTTTATTTTTGAACGTCAGTTCACATTTGTAGGTGGATCATCAGTGTTAGAGCTAAAATTGGCATGTTTAAAGTGATTTTCATGCTTCCAGGGGCTCTGGAAGTGAATTAAATACTATTTGGAGGCATTTAATGTTCGAGCAAAAACGGCTGATTTTCGACAAAAGAGATAACACCCCCCCCATTACGTCATGCTTCAGAAATGTGGAAAATGGTCCGTTTTCAAATGTTTTATTTTTGAACGTCAGTTCACATTTGTAGGTGGATCATCAGTGTTAGAGCTAAAATTAGCATGTTTAAAGTGGTTTTCATGCTTCCAGGGGCCCAAAACACAAGATTTATGGATGGTTAAAAGTGCATGAAAATGGCCAATTTACTGACTCTGAGTTCTCAAAAAGGGTTTCTTCACCCAGGGAAGTTAATTAAATACCATTTGGAGGCATTTAATGTTCGAGCAAAAACGGCTGATTTTCGACAAAAGAGATAACACCCCCCCATTACGTCATGCTTCAGAAATGTGGAAAATGGTCCGTTTTCAAATGTTTTATTTTTGAACGTCAGTTCACATTTTTAGGTGGATCATCAGTGTTAGAGCTAAAATTAGCATGTTTAAAGTGATTTTCATGCTTCCAGGGGCTCGGGAAGTGAATTAAATACTATTTGGAGGCATTTAATGTTCAATCAAAAACAGCTGATTTTTGAAAAAAGAGATAACACCCCCCCATTACGTCATGCTTCAGAAATGTGGAAAATGGTCCGTTTTCAAAAGTTTTATTTTTGAACGTCAGTTCACATTTGTAGGTGGATCATCAGTTTTAGAGCTAAAATTAGCATGTTTAAAGTGATTTTCATGCTTCCAGGGGCTCGGGAAGTGAATTAAATACTATTTGGAGGCATTTAATGTTCAATCAAAAACAGCTGATTTTTGACAAAAGAGATAACACCCCCCCATTACATCATGCTTCAGAAATGTGGAAAATGGTCCGTTTTCAAATGTTTTCTTTTTGAACTTCAGTTCACATTTGTAGGTGGATCATCAGTGTTAGAGCTAAAATTAGCATGTTTAAAGTGATTTTCATGCTTCCAGGGGCCCTAAACACAAGATTTATGGAATGGTTAAAAGTGCATGAAAATGGCCAATTTACTCACTCTGAGTTCTCAAAAAGGGATTCTTCACCCCGGGAAGTTAATTAAATACCATTTGGAGGCATTTAATGTTCGAGCAAAAACGGCTGATTTTCGACAAAAGAGATAACACCCCCCATTACGTCATGCTTCAGAAATGTGGAAAATGGTCCGTTTTCAAATGTTTTATTTTTGAACGTCAGTTCACATTTGTAGGTGGATCATCAGTGTTAGAGCTAAAATTAGCATGTTTAAAGTGGTTTTCATGCTTCCAGGGGCCCTAAACACAAGATTTATGGAATGGTTAAAAGTGCATGAAAATGGCCAATTTACTCACTCTGAGTTCTCAAAAAGGGTTTCTTCACCCCGGGAAGTTAATTAAATACCATTTGGAGGCATTTAATGTTCGAGCAAAAACGGCTGATTTTCAACAAAAGAGATAACACCCCCCCATTACGTCATGCTTCAGAAATGTGGAAAATGGTCCGTTTTCAAATGTTTTATTTTTGAACGTCAGTTCACATTTGTAGGTGGATCATCAGTGTTAGAGCTAAAATTGGCATGTTTAAAGTGATTTTCATGCTTCCAGGGGCTCTGGAAGTGAATTAAATACTATTTGGAGGCATTTAATGTTCAAGCAAAAACGGCTGATTTTCGACAAAAGAGATAACACCCCCCCCATTACGTCATGCTTCAGAAATGTGGAAAATGGTCTGTTTTCAAATGTTTTATTTTTGAACGTCAGTTCACATTTGTAGGTGGATCATCAGTGTTAGAGCTAAAATTAGCATGTTTAAAGTGGTTTTCATGCTTCCAGGGGCCCAAAACACAAGATTTATGGAATGGTTAAAAGTGCATGAAAATGGCCAATTTACTGACTCTGAGTTCTCAAAAAGGGTTTCTTCACCCAGGGAAGTTAATTAAATACCATTTGGAGGCATTTAATGTTCGAGCAAAAACGGCTGATTTTCGACAAAAGAGATAACACCCCCCCATTACGCCATGCTTCAGAAATGTGGAAAATGGTCCGTTTTCAAATGTTTTATTTTTGAACTTCAGTTCACATTTGTAGGTGGATCATCAGTGTTAGAGCTAAAATTAGCATGTTTAAAGTGATTTTCATGCTTCCAGGGGCTCGGGAAGTGAATCAAATACTATTTGGAGGCATTTAATGTTCAAGCAAAAACGGCTGATTTTCGACAAAAGAGATAAAACCCCCCCATTACGTCATGCTTCAGAAATGTGGAAAATGGTCCGTTTTCAAATGTTTTATTTTTGAACGTCAGTTCACATTTGTAGGTGGATCATCAGTGTTAGAGCTAAAATTAGCATGTTTAAAGTGGTTTTCATGCTTCCAGGGGCCCTAAACACAAGATTTATGGAATGGTTAAAAGTGCATGAAAATGGCCAATTTACTCACTCTGAGTTCTCAAAAAGGGTTTCTTCACCCAGGGAAGTTAATTAAATACCATTTGGAGGCATTTAATGTTCGAGCAAAAACGGCTGATTTTCGACAAAAGAGATAACACCCCCCCATTACGTCATGCTTCAGAAATGTGGAAAATGGTCCGTTTTCAAATGTTTTATTTTTGAACTTCAGTTCACATTTGTAGGTGGATCATCAGTGTTAGAGCTAAAATTAGCATGTTTAAAGTGATTTTCATGCTTCCAGGGGCTCGGGAAGTGAATCAAATACTATTTGGAGGCATTTAATGTTCAAGCAAAAACGGCTGATTTTCGACAAAAGAGATAAAACCCCCCCATTACGTCATGCTTCAGAAATGTGGAAAATGGTCCGTTTTCAAATGTTTTATTTTTGAACGTCAGTTCACATTTGTAGGTGGATCATCAGTGTTAGAGCTAAAATTAGCATGTTTAAAGTGGTTTTCATGCTTCCAGGGGCCCTAAACACAAGATTTATGGAATGGTTAAAAGTGCATGAAAATGGCCAATTTACTCACTCTGAGTTCTCAAAAAGGGTTTCTTCACCCAGGGAAGTTAATTAAATACCATTTGGAGGCATTTAATGTTCGAGCAAAAACGGCTGATTTTCGACAAAAGAGATAACACCCCCCCATTACGTCATGCTTCAGAAATGTGGAAAATGGTCCGTTTTCAAATGTTTTATTTTTGAACGTCAGTTCACATTTTTAGGTGGATCATCAGTGTTAGAGCTAAAATTAGCATGTTTAAAGTGATTTTCATGCTTCCAGGGGCTCGGGAAGTGAATTAAATACTATTTGGAGGCATTTAATGTTCAATCAAAAACAGCTGATTTTTGAAAAAAGAGATAACACCCCCCCATTACGTCATGCTTCAGAAATGTGGAAAATGGTCCGTTTTCAAAAGTTTTATTTTTGAACGTCAGTTCACATTTGTAGGTGGATCATCAGTTTTAGAGCTAAAATTAGCATGTTTAAAGTGATTTTCATGCTTCCAGGGGCTCGGGAAGTGAATTAAATACTATTTGGAGGCATTTAATGTTCAATCAAAAACAGCTGATTTTTGACAAAAGAGATAACACCCCCCCATTACATCATGCTTCAGAAATGTGGAAAATGGTCCGTTTTCAAATGTTTTCTTTTTGAACTTCAGTTCACATTTGTAGGTGGATCATCAGTGTTAGAGCTAAAATTAGCATGTTTAAAGTGATTTTCATGCTTTCAGGGGCCCTAAACACAAGATTTATGGAATGGTTAAAAGTGCATGAAAATGGCCAATTTATTCACTCTGAGTTCTCAAAAAGGGATTCTTCACCCCGGGAAGTTAATTAAATACCATTTGGAGGCATTTAATGTTCGAGCAAAAACGGCTGATTTTCGACAAAAGAGATAACACCCCCCATTACGTCATGCTTCAGAAATGTGGAAAATGGTCCGTTTTCAAATGTTTTATTTTTGAACGTCAGTTCACATTTGTAGGTGGATCATCAGTGTTAGAGCTAAAATTGGCATGTTTAAAGTGATTTTCATGCTTCCAGGGGCTCTGGAAGTGAATTAAATACTATTTGGAGGCATTTAATGTTCAAGCAAAAACGGCTGATTTTCGACAAAAGAGATAACACCCCCCCCATTACGTCATGCTTCAGAAATGTGGAAAATGGTCCGTTTTCAAATGTTTTATTTTTGAACGTCAGTTCACATTTGTAGGTGGATCATCAGTGTTAGAGCTAAAATTGGCATGTTTAAAGTGATTTTCATGCTTCCAGGGGCTCTGGAAGTGAATTAAATACTATTTGGAGGCATTTAATGTTCAAGCAAAAACGGCTGATTTTCGACAAAAGAGATAACACCCCCCCCATTACGTCATGCTTCAGAAATGTGGAAAATGGTCCGTTTTCAAATGTTTTATTTTTGAACGTCAGTTCACATTTGTAGGTGGATCATCAGTGTTAGAGCTAAAATTAGCATGTTTAAAGTGGTTTTCATGCTTCCAGGGGCCCAAAACACAAGATTTATGGAATGGTTAAAAGTGCATGAAAATGGCCAATTTACTGACTCTGAGTTCTCAAAAAGGGTTTCTTCACCCAGGGAAGTTAATTAAATACCATTTGGAGGCATTTAATGTTCGAGCAAAAACGGCTGATTTTCGACAAAAGTGATAACACCCCCCCATTACGTCATGCTTCAGAAATGTGGAAAATGGTCCGTTTTCAAATGTTTTATTTTTGAACGTCAGTTCACATTTGTAGGTGGATCATCAGTGTTAGAGCTAAAATTGGCATGTTTAAAGTGATTTTCATGCTTCCAGGGGCTCTGGAAGTGAATTAAATACTATTTGGAGGCATTTAATGTTCAAGCAAAAACGGCTGATTTTCGACAAAAGAGATAACACCCCCCCCATTACGTCATGCTTCAGAAATGTGGAAAATGGTCCGTTTTCAAATGTTTTATTTTTGAACGTCAGTTCACATTTGTAGGTGGATCATCAGTGTTAGAGCTAAAATTAGCATGTTTAAAGTGGTTTTCATGCTTCCAGGGGCCCAAAACACAAGATTTATGGAATGGTTAAAAGTGCATGAAAATGGCCAATTTACTGACTCTGAGTTCTCAAAAAGGGTTTCTTCACCCAGGGAAGTTAATTAAATACCATTTGGAGGCATTTAATGTTCGAGCAAAAACGGCTGATTTTCGACAAAAGAGATAACACCCCCCCATTACGTCATGCTTCAGAAATGTGGAAAATGGTCCGTTTTCAAATGTTTTATTTTTGAACTTCAGTTCACATTTGTAGGTGGATCATCAGTGTTAGAGCTAAAATTAGCATGTTTAAAGTGATTTTCATGCTTCCAGGGGCTCGGGAAGTGAATCAAATACTATTTGGAGGCATTTAATGTTCAAGCAAAAACGGCTGATTTTCGACAAAAGAGATAAAACCCCCCCATTACGTCATGCTTCAGAAATGTGGAAAATGGTCCGTTTTCAAATGTTTTATTTTTGAACGTCAGTTCACATTTGTAGGTGGATCATCAGTGTTAGAGCTAAAATTAGCATGTTTAAAGTGGTTTTCATGCTTCCAGGGGCCCTAAACACAAGATTTATGGAATGGTTAAAAGTGCATGAAAATGGCCAATTTACTCACTCTGAGTTCTCAAAAAGGGTTTCTTCACCCAGGGAAGTTAATTAAATACCATTTGGAGGCATTTAATGTTCGAGCAAAAACGGCTGATTTACGACAAAAGAGATAACACCCCCCCATTACGTCATGCTTCAGAAATGTGGAAAATGGTCCGTTTTCAAATGTTTTATTTTTGAACTTCAGTTCACATTTGTAGGTGGATCATCAGTGTTAGAGCTAAAATTAGCATGTTTAAAGTGATTTTCATGCTTCCAGGGGCTCGGGAAGTGAATCAAATACTATTTGGAGGCATTTAATGTTCAAGCAAAAACGGCTGATTTTCGACAAAAGAGATAAAACCCCCCCATTACGTCATGCTTCAGAAATGTGGAAAATGGTCCGTTTTCAAATGTTTTATTTTTGAACGTCAGTTCACATTTGTAGGTGGATCATCAGTGTTAGAGCTAAAATTAGCATGTTTAAAGTGGTTTTCATGCTTCCAGGGGCCCTAAACACAAGATTTATGGAATGGTTAAAAGTGCATGAAAATGGCCAATTTACTCACTCTGAGTTCTCAAAAAGGGTTTCTTCACCCAGGGAAGTTAATTAAATACCATTTGGAGGCATTTAATGTTCGAGCAAAAACGGCTGATTTTCGACAAAAGAGATAACACCCCCCCATTACGTCATGCTTCAGAAATGTGGAAAATGGTCCGTTTTCAAATGTTTTATTTTTGAACGTCAGTTCACATTTTTAGGTGGATCATCAGTGTTAGAGCTAAAATTAGCATGTTTAAAGTGATTTTCATGCTTCCAGGGGCTCGGGAAGTGAATTAAATACTATTTGGAGGCATTTAATGTTCAATCAAAAACAGCTGATTTTTGAAAAAAGAGATAACACCCCCCCATTACGTCATGCTTCAGAAATGTGGAAAATGGTCCGTTTTCAAAAGTTTTATTTTTGAACGTCAGTTCACATTTGTAGGTGGATCATCAGTTTTAGAGCTAAAATTAGCATGTTTAAAGTGATTTTCATGCTTCCAGGGGCTCGGGAAGTGAATTAAATACTATTTGGAGGCATTTAATGTTCAATCAAAAACAGCTGATTTTTGACAAAAGAGATAACACCCCCCCATTACATCATGCTTCAGAAATGTGGAAAATGGTCCGTTTTCAAATGTTTTCTTTTTGAACTTCAGTTCACATTTGTAGGTGGATCATCAGTGTTAGAGCTAAAATTAGCATGTTTAAAGTGATTTTCATGCTTCCAGGGGCCCTAAACACAAGATTTATGGAATGGTTAAAAGTGCATGAAAATGGCCAATTTACTCACTCTGAGTTCTCAAAAAGGGATTCTTCACCCCGGGAAGTTAATTAAATACCATTTGGAGGCATTTAATGTTCGAGCAAAAACGGCTGATTTTCGACAAAAGAGATAACACCCCCCATTACGTCATGCTTCAGAAATGTGGAAAATGGTCCGTTTTCAAATGTTTTATTTTTGAACGTCAGTTCACATTTGTAGGTGGATCATCAGTGTTAGAGCTAAAATTAGCATGTTTAAAGTGGTTTTCATGCTTCCAGGGGCCCTAAACACAAGATTTATGGAATGGTTAAAAGTGCATGAAAATGGCCAATTTACTCACTCTGAGTTCTCAAAAAGGGTTTCTTCACCCCGGGAAGTTAATTAAATACCATTTGGAGGCATTTAATGTTCGAGCAAAAACGGCTGATTTTCGACAAAAGAGATAACACCCCCCCCATTACGTCATGCTTCAGAAATGTGGAAAATGGTCCGTTTTCAAATGTTTTATTTTTGAACGTCAGTTCACATTTGTAGGTGGATCATCAGTGTTAGAGCTAAAATTGGCATGTTTAAAGTGATTTTCATGCTTCCAGGGGCTCTGGAAGTGAATTAAATACTATTTGGAGGCATTTAATGTTCAAGCAAAAACGGCTGATTTTCGACAAAAGAGATAACACCCCCCCCATTACGTCATGCTTCAGAAATGTGGAAAATGGTCCGTTTTCAAATGTTTTATTTTTGAACGTCAGTTCACATTTGTAGGTGGATCATCAGTGTTAGAGCTAAAATTAGCATGTTTAAAGTGGTTTTCATGCTTCCAGGGGCCCAAAACACAAGATTTATGGAATGGTTAAAAGTGCATGAAAATGGCCAATTTACTGACTCTGAGTTCTCAAAAAGGGTTTCTTCACCCAGGGAAGTTAATTAATACCATTTGGAGGCATTTAATGTTCGAGCAAAAACGGCTGATTTTCGACAAAAGAGATAACACCCCCCCATTACGTCATGCTTCAGAAATGTGGAAAATGGTCCGTTTTCAAATGTTTTATTTTTGAACTTCAGTTCACATTTGTAGGTGGATCATCAGTGTTAGAGCTAAAATTAGCATGTTTAAAGTGATTTTCATGCTTCCAGGGGCTCGGGAAGTGAATCAAATACTATTTGGAGGCATTTAATGTTCAAGCAAAAACGGCTGATTTTCGACAAAAGAGATAAAACCCCCCCATTACGTCATGCTTCAGAAATGTGGAAAATGGTCCGTTTTCAAATGTTTTATTTTTGAACGTCAGTTCACATTTGTAGGTGGATCATCAGTGTTAGAGCTAAAATTAGCATGTTTAAAGTGGTTTTCATGCTTCCAGGGGCCCTAAACACAAGATTTATGGAATGGTTAAAAGTGCATGAAAATGGCCAATTTACTCACTCTGAGTTCTCAAAAAGGGTTTCTTCACCCAGGGAAGTTAATTAAATACCATTTGGAGGCATTTAATGTTCGAGCAAAAACGGCTGATTTTCGACAAAAGAGATAACACCCCCCCATTACGTCATGCTTCAGAAATGTGGAAAATGGTCCGTTTTCAAATGTTTTATTTTTGAACGTCAGTTCACATTTTTAGGTGGATCATCAGTGTTAGAGCTAAAATTAGCATGTTTAAAGTGATTTTCATGCTTCCAGGGGCTCGGGAAGTGAATTAAATACTATTTGGAGGCATTTAATGTTCAATCAAAAACAGCTGATTTTTGACAAAAGAGATAACACCCCCCCATTACATCATGCTTCAGAAATGTGGAAAATGGTCCGTTTTCAAATGTTTTCTTTTTGAACTTCAGTTCACATTTGTAGGTGGATCATCAGTGTTAGAGCTAAAATTAGCATGTTTAAAGTGATTTTCATGCTTCCAGGGGCCCTAAACACAAGATTTATGGAATGGTTAAAAGTGCATGAAAATGGCCAATTTACTCACTCTGAGTTCTCAAAAAGGGATTCTTCACCCCGGGAAGTTAATTAAATACCATTTGGAGGCATTTAATGTTCGAGCAAAAACGGCTGATTTTCGACAAAAGAGATAACACCCCCCATTACGTCATGCTTCAGAAATGTGGAAAATGGTCCGTTTTCAAATGTTTTATTTTTGAACGTCAGTTCACATTTGTAGGTGGATCATCAGTGTTAGAGCTAAAATTGGCATGTTTAAAGTGATTTTCATGCTTCCAGGGGCTCTGGAAGTGAATTAAATACTATTTGGAGGCATTTAATGTTCAAGCAAAAACGGCTGATTTTCGACAAAAGAGATAACACCCCCCCCATTACGTCATGCTTCAGAAATGTGGAAAATGGTCCGTTTTCAAATGTTTTATTTTTGAACGTCAGTTCACATTTGTAGGTGGATCATCAGTGTTAGAGCTAAAATTAGCATGTTTAAAGTGGTTTTCATGCTTCCAGGGGCCCAAAACACAAGATTTATGGAATGGTTAAAAGTGCATGAAAATGGCCAATTTACTGACTCTGAGTTCTCAAAAAGGGTTTCTTCACCCAGGGAAGTTAATTAAATACCATTTGGAGGCATTTAATGTTCGAGCAAAAACGGCTGATTTTCGACAAAAGAGATAACACCCCCCCATTACGTCATGCTTCAGAAATGTGGAAAATGGTCCGTTTTCAAATGTTTTATTTTTGAACTTCAGTTCACATTTGTAGGTGGATCATCAGTGTTAGAGCAAAAATTAGCATGTTTAAAGTGATTTTCATGCTTCCAGGGGCTCGGGAAGTGAATCAAATACTATTTGGAGGCATTTAATGTTCAAGCAAAAACGGCTGATTTTCGACAAAAGAGATAAAACCCCCCCATTACGTCATGCTTCAGAAATGTGGAAAATGGTCCGTTTTCAAATGTTTTATTTTTGAACGTCAGTTCACATTTGTAGGTGGATCATCAGTGTTAGAGCTAAAATTAGCATGTTTAAAGTGGTTTTCATGCTTCCAGGGGCCCTAAACACAAGATTTATGGAATGGTTAAAAGTGCATGAAAATGGCCAATTTACTCACTCTGAGTTCTCAAAAAGGGTTTCTTCACCCAGGGAAGTTAATTAAATACCATTTGGAGGCATTTAATGTTCGAGCAAAAACAGCTGATTTTCGACAAAAGAGATAACACCCCCCCATTACGTCATGCTTCAGAAATGTGGAAAATGGTCCGTTTTCAAATGTTTTATTTTTGAACTTCAGTTCACATTTGTAGGTGGATCATCAGTGTTAGAGCTAAAATTAGCATGTTTAAAGTGATTTTCATGCTTCCAGGGGCTCGGGAAGTGAATCAAATACTATTTGGAGGCATTTAATGTTCAAGCAAAAACGGCTGATTTTCGACAAAAGAGATAAAACCCCCCCATTACGTCATGCTTCAGAAATGTGGAAAATGGTCCGTTTTCAAATGTTTTATTTTTGAACGTCAGTTCACATTTGTAGGTGGATCATCAGTGTTAGAGCTAAAATTAGCATGTTTAAAGTCGTTTTCATGCTTCCAGGGGCCCTAAACACAAGATTTATGGAATGGTTAAAAGTGCATGAAAATGGCCAATTTACTCACTCTGAGTTCTCAAAAAGGGTTTCTTCACCCAGGGAAGTTAATTAAATACCATTTGGAGGCATTTAATGTTCGAGCAAAAACGGCTGATTTTCGACAAAAGAGATAACACCCCCCCATTACGTCATGCTTCAGAAATGTGGAAAATGGTCCGTTTTCAAATGTTTTATTTTTGAACGTCAGTTCACATTTTTAGGTGGATCATCAGTGTTAGAGCTAAAATTAGCATGTTTAAAGTGATTTTCATGCTTCCAGGGGCTCGGGAAGTGAATTAAATACTATTTGGAGGCATTTAATGTTCAATCAAAAACAGCTGATTTTTGAAAAAAGAGATAACACCCCCCCATTACGTCATGCTTCAGAAATGTGGAAAATGGTCCGTTTTCAAAAGTTTTATTTTTGAACGTCAGTTCACATTTGTAGGTGGATCATCAGTTTTAGAGCTAAAATTAGCATGTTTAAAGTGATTTTCATGCTTCCAGGGGCTCGGGAAGTGAATTAAATACTATTTGGAGGCATTTAATGTTCAATCAAAAACAGCTGATTTTTGACAAAAGAGATAACACCCCCCCATTACATCATGCTTCAGAAATGTGGAAAATGGTCCGTTTTCAAATGTTTTCTTTTTGAACTTCAGTTCACATTTGTAGGTGGATCATCAGTGTTAGAGCTAAAATTAGCATGTTTAAAGTGATTTTCATGCTTCCAGGGGCCCTAAACACAAGATTTATGGAATGGTTAAAAGTGCATGAAAATGGCCAATTTACTCACTCTGAGTTCTCAAAAAGGGATTCTTCACCCCGGGAAGTTAATTAAATACCATTTGGAGGCATTTAATGTTCGAGCAAAAACGGCTGATTTTCGACAAAAGAGATAACACCCCCCATTACGTCATGCTTCAGAAATGTGGAAAATGGTCCGTTTTCAAATGTTTTATTTTTGAACGTCAGTTCACATTTGTAGGTGGATCATCAGTGTTAGAGCTAAAATTAGCATGTTTAAAGTGGTTTTCATGCTTCCAGGGGCCCTAAACACAAGATTTATGGAATGGTTAAAAGTGCATGAAAATGGCCAATTTACTCACTCTGAGTTCTCAAAAAGGGTTTCTTCACCCCGGGAAGTTAATTAAATACCATTTGGAGGCATTTAATGTTCGAGCAAAAACGGCTGATTTTCGACAAAAGAGATAACACCCCTCCATTACGTCATGCTTCAGAAATGTGGAAAATGGTCCGTTTTCAAATGTTTTATTTTTGAACGTCAGTTCACATTTGTAGGTGGATCATCAGTGTTAGAGCTAAAATTGGCATGTTTAAAGTGATTTTCATGCTTCCAGGGGCTCGGGAAGTGAATCAAATACTATTTGGAGGCATTTAATGTTCAAGCAAAAACGGCTGATTTTCGACAAAAGAGATAAAACCCCCCCATTACGTCATGCTTCAGAAATGTGGAAAATGGTCCGTTTTCAAATGTTTTATTTTTGAACGTCAGTTCACATTTGTAGGTGGATCATCAGTGTTAGAGCTAAAATTAGCATGTTTAAAGTGGTTTTCATGCTTCCAGGGGCCCTAAACACAAGATTTATGGAATGGTTAAAAGTGCATGAAAATGGCCAATTTACTCACTCTGAGTTCTCAAAAAGGGTTTCTTCACCCAGGGAAGTTAATTAAATACCATTTGGAGGCATTTAATGTTCGAGCAAAAACGGCTGATTTTCGACAAAAGAGATAACACCCCCCCATTACGTCATGCTTCAGAAATGTGGAAAATGGTCCGTTTTCAAATGTTTTATTTTTGAACTTCAGTTCACATTTGTAGGTGGATCATCAGTGTTAGAGCTAAAATTAGCATGTTTAAAGTGATTTTCATGCTTCCAGGGGCTCGGGAAGTGAATCAAATACTATTTGGAGGCATTTAATGTTCAAGCAAAAACGGCTGATTTTCGACAAAAGAGATAAAACCCCCCCATTACGTCATGCTTCAGAAATGTGGAAAATGGTCCGTTTTCAAATGTTTTATTTTTGAACGTCAGTTCACATTTGTAGGTGGATCATCAGTGTTAGAGCTAAAATTAGCATGTTTAAAGTGGTTTTCATGCTTCCAGGGGCCCTAAACACAAGATTTATGGAATGGTTAAAAGTGCATGAAAATGGCCAATTTACTCACTCTGAGTTCTCAAAAAGGGTTTCTTCACCCAGGGAAGTTAATTAAATACCATTTGGAGGCATTTAATGTTCGAGCAAAAACGGCTGATTTTCGACAAAAGAGATAACACCCCCCCATTACGTCATGCTTCAGAAATGTGGAAAATGGTCCGTTTTCAAATGTTTTATTTTTGAACGTCAGTTCACATTTTTAGGTGGATCATCAGTGTTAGAGCTAAAATTAGCATGTTTAAAGTGATTTTCATGCTTCCAGGGGCTCGGGAAGTGAATTAAATACTATTTGGAGGCATTTAATGTTCAATAAAAAACAGCTGATTTTTGAAAAAAGAGATAACACCCCCCCATTACGTCATGCTTCAGAAATGTGGAAAATGGTCCGTTTTCAAAAGTTTTATTTTTGAACGTCAGTTCACATTTGTAGGTGGATCATCAGTTTTAGAGCTAAAATTAGCATGTTTAAAGTGATTTTCATGCTTCCAGGGGCTCGGGAAGTGAATTAAATACTATTTGGAGGCATTTAATGTTCAATCAAAAACAGCTGATTTTTGACAAAAGAGATAACACCCCCCCATTACATCATGCTTCAGAAATGTGGAAAATGGTCCGTTTTCAAATGTTTTCTTTTTGAACTTCAGTTCACATTTGTAGGTGGATCATCAGTGTTAGAGCTAAAATTAGCATGTTTAAAGTGATTTTCATGCTTCCAGGGGCCCTAAACACAAGATTTATGGAATGGTTAAAAGTGCATGAAAATGGCCAATTTACTCACTCTGAGTTCTCAAAAAGGGATTCTTCACCCCGGGAAGTTAATTAAATACCATTTGGAGGCATTTAATGTTCGAGCAAAAACGGCTGATTTTCGACAAAAGAGATAACACCCCCCATTACGTCATGCTTCAGAAATGTGGAAAATGGTCCGTTTTCAAATGTTTTATTTTTGAACGTCAGTTCACATTTGTAGGTGGATCATCAGTGTTAGAGCTAAAATTAGCATGTTTAAAGTGGTTTTCATGCTTCCAGGGGCCCTAAACACAAGATTTATGGAATGGTTAAAAGTGCATGAAAATGGCCAATTTACTCACTCTGAGTTCTCAAAAAGGGTTTCTTCACCCCGGGAAGTTAATTAAATACCATTTGGAGGCATTTAATGTTCGAGCAAAAACGGCTGATTTTCGACAAAAGAGATAACACCCCCCCATTACGTCATGCTTCAGAAATGTGGAAAATGGTCCGTTTTCAAATGTTTTATTTTTGAACGTCAGTTCACATTTGTAGGTGGATCATCAGTGTTAGAGCTAAAATTGGCATGTTTAAAGTGATTTTCATGCTTCCAGGGGCTCTGGAAGTGAATTAAATACTATTTGGAGGCATTTAATGTTCAAGCAAAAACGGCTGATTTTCGACAAAAGAGATAACACCCCCCCATTACGTCATGCTTCAGAAATGTGGAAAATGGTCCGTTTTCAAATGTTTTATTTTTGAACGTCAGTTCACATTTGTAGGTGGATCATCAGTGTTAGAGCTAAAATTAGCATGTTTAAAGTGGTTTTCATGCTTCCAGGGGCCCTAAACACAAGATTTATGGAATGGTTAAAAGTGCATGAAAATGGCCAATTTACTCACTCTGAGTTCTCAAAAAGGGTTTCTTCACCCAGGGAAGTTAATTAAATACCATTTGGAGGCATTTAATGTTCGAGCAAAAACGGCTGATTTTCGACAAAAGAGATAACACCCCCCCATTACGTCATGCTTCAGAAATGTGGAAAATGGTCCGTTTTCAAATGTTTTATTTTTGAACGTCAGTTCACATTTTTAGGTGGATCATCAGTGTTAGAGCTAAAATTAGCATGTTTAAAGTGATTTTCATGCTTCCAGGGGCTCGGGAAGTGAATTAAATACTATTTGGAGGCATTTAATGTTCAATCAAAAACAGCTGATTTTTGAAAAAAGAGATAACACCCCCCCCATTACGTCATGCTTCAGAAATGTGGAAAATGGTCCGTTTTCAAAAGTTTTATTTTTGAACGTCAGTTCACATTTGTAGGTGGATCATCAGTTTTAGAGCTAAAATTAGCATGTTTAAAGTGATTTTCATGCTTCCAGGGGCTCGGGAAGTGAATTAAATACTATTTGGAGGCATTTAATGTTCAATCAAAAACAGCTGATTTTTGACAAAAGAGATAACACCCCCCCATTACATCATGCTTCAGAAATGTGGAAAATGGTCCGTTTTCAAATGTTTTCTTTTTGAACTTCAGTTCACATTTGTAGGTGGATCATCAGTGTTAGAGCTAAAATTAGCATGTTTAAAGTGATTTTCATGCTTCCAGGGGCCCTAAACACAAGATTTATGGAATGGTTAAAAGTGCATGAAAATGGCCAATTTACTCACTCTGAGTTCTCAAAAAGGGATTCTTCACCCCGGGAAGTTAATTAAATACCATTTGGAGGCATTTAATGTTCGAGCAAAAACGGCTGATTTTCGACAAAAGAGATAACACCCCCCATTACGTCATGCTTCAGAAATGTGGAAAATGGTCCGTTTTCAAATGTTTTATTTTTGAACGTCAGTTCACATTTGTAGGTGGATCATCAGTGTTAGAGCTAAAATTAGCATGTTTAAAGTGGTTTTCATGCTTCCAGGGGCCCTAAACACAAGATTTATGGAATGGTTAAAAGTGCATGAAAATGGCCAATTTACTCACTCTGAGTTCTCAAAAAGGGTTTCTTCACCCCGGGAAGTTAATTAAATACCATTTGGAGGCATTTAAGGTTCGAGCAAAAACGGCTGATTTTCGACAAAAGAGATAACACCCCCCCATTACGTCATGCTTCAGAAATGTGGAAAATGGTCCGTTTTCAAATGTTTTATTTTTGAACGTCAGTTCACATTTGTAGGTGGATCATCAGTGTTAGAGCTAAAATTGGCATGTTTAAAGTGATTTTCATGCTTCCAGGGGCTCTGGAAGTGAATTAAATACTATTTGGAGGCATTTAATGTTCAAGCAAAAACGGCTGATTTTCGACAAAAGAGATAACACCCCCCCCATTACGTCATGCTTCAGAAATGTGGAAAATGGTCCGTTTTCAAATGTTTTATTTTTGAACGTCAGTTCACATTTGTAGGTGGATCATCAGTGTTAGAGCTAAAATTAGCATGTTTAAAGTGGTTTTCATGCTTCCAGGGGCCCAAAACACAAGATTTATGGAATGGTTAAAAGTGCATGAAAATGGCCAATTTACTGACTCTGAGTTCTCAAAAAGGGTTTCTTCACCCAGGGAAGTTAATTAAATACCATTTGGAGGCATTTAATGTTCGAGCAAAAACGGCTGATTTTCGACAAAAGAGATAACACCCCCCCATTACGTCATGCTTCAGAAATGTGGAAAATGGTCCGTTTTCAAATGTTTTATTTTTGAACTTCAGTTCACATTTGTAGGTGGATCATCAGTGTTAGAGCTAAAATTAGCATGTTTAAAGTGATTTTCATGCTTCCAGGGGCTCGGGAAGTGAATCAAATACTATTTGGAGGCATTTAATGTTCAAGCAAAAACGGCTGATTTTCGACAAAAGAGATAAAACCCCCCCATTACGTCATGCTTCAGAAATGTGGAAAATGGTCCGTTTTCAAATGTTTTATTTTTGAACGTCAGTTCACATTTGTAGGTGGATCATCAGTGTTAGAGCTAAAATTAGCATGTTTAAAGTGGTTTTCATGCTTCCAGGGGCCCTAAACACAAGATTTATGGAATGGTT
Organism: Lissotriton vulgaris; assembly: GCF_964263255.1. NCBI lineage: Eukaryota > Metazoa > Chordata > Amphibia > Caudata > Salamandridae > Lissotriton > Lissotriton vulgaris. The sequence continues at coordinate 797,394 of NW_028255042.1, read as the reverse complement.
AAAAGTGCATGAAAATGGCCAATTTACTCACTCTGAGTTCTCAAAAAGGGTTTCTTCACCCAGGGAAGTTAATTAAATACCATTTGGAGGCATTTAATGTTCGAGCAAAAACAGCTGATTTTCGACAAAAGAGATAACACCCCCCCATTACGTCATGCTTCAGAAATGTGGAAAATGGTCCGTTTTCAAATGTTTTATTTTTGAACTTCAGTTCACATTTGTAGGTGGATCATCAGTGTTAGAGCTAAAATTAGCATGTTTAAAGTGATTTTCATGCTTCCAGGGGCTCGGGAAGTGAATCAAATACTATTTGGAGGCATTTAATGTTCAAGCAAAAACGGCTGATTTTCGACAAAAGAGATAAAACCCCCCCATTACGTCATGCTTCAGAAATGTGGAAAATGGTCCGTTTTCAAATGTTTTATTTTTGAACGTCAGTTCACATTTGTAGGTGGATCATCAGTGTTAGAGCTAAAATTAGCATGTTTAAAGTCGTTTTCATGCTTCCAGGGGCCCTAAACACAAGATTTATGGAATGGTTAAAAGTGCATGAAAATGGCCAATTTACTCACTCTGAGTTCTCAAAAAGGGTTTCTTCACCCAGGGAAGTTAATTAAATACCATTTGGAGGCATTTAATGTTCGAGCAAAAACGGCTGATTTTCGACAAAAGAGATAACACCCCCCCATTACGTCATGCTTCAGAAATGTGGAAAATGGTCCGTTTTCAAATGTTTTATTTTTGAACGTCAGTTCACATTTTTAGGTGGATCATCAGTGTTAGAGCTAAAATTAGCATGTTTAAAGTGATTTTCATGCTTCCAGGGGCTCGGGAAGTGAATTAAATACTATTTGGAGGCATTTAATGTTCAATCAAAAACAGCTGATTTTTGAAAAAAGAGATAACACCCCCCCATTACGTCATGCTTCAGAAATGTGGAAAATGGTCCGTTTTCAAAAGTTTTATTTTTGAACGTCAGTTCACATTTGTAGGTGGATCATCAGTTTTAGAGCTAAAATTAGCATGTTTAAAGTGATTTTCATGCTTCCAGGGGCTCGGGAAGTGAATTAAATACTATTTGGAGGCATTTAATGTTCAATCAAAAACAGCTGATTTTTGACAAAAGAGATAACACCCCCCCATTACATCATGCTTCAGAAATGTGGAAAATGGTCCGTTTTCAAATGTTTTCTTTTTGAACTTCAGTTCACATTTGTAGGTGGATCATCAGTGTTAGAGCTAAAATTAGCATGTTTAAAGTGATTTTCATGCTTCCAGGGGCCCTAAACACAAGATTTATGGAATGGTTAAAAGTGCATGAAAATGGCCAATTTACTCACTCTGAGTTCTCAAAAAGGGATTCTTCACCCCGGGAAGTTAATTAAATACCATTTGGAGGCATTTAATGTTCGAGCAAAAACGGCTGATTTTCGACAAAAGAGATAACACCCCCCATTACGTCATGCTTCAGAAATGTGGAAAATGGTCCGTTTTCAAATGTTTTATTTTTGAACGTCAGTTCACATTTGTAGGTGGATCATCAGTGTTAGAGCTAAAATTAGCATGTTTAAAGTGGTTTTCATGCTTCCAGGGGCCCTAAACACAAGATTTATGGAATGGTTAAAAGTGCATGAAAATGGCCAATTTACTCACTCTGAGTTCTCAAAAAGGGTTTCTTCACCCCGGGAAGTTAATTAAATACCATTTGGAGGCATTTAATGTTCGAGCAAAAACGGCTGATTTTCGACAAAAGAGATAACACCCCTCCATTACGTCATGCTTCAGAAATGTGGAAAATGGTCCGTTTTCAAATGTTTTATTTTTGAACGTCAGTTCACATTTGTAGGTGGATCATCAGTGTTAGAGCTAAAATTGGCATGTTTAAAGTGATTTTCATGCTTCCAGGGGCTCGGGAAGTGAATCAAATACTATTTGGAGGCATTTAATGTTCAAGCAAAAACGGCTGATTTTCGACAAAAGAGATAAAACCCCCCCATTACGTCATGCTTCAGAAATGTGGAAAATGGTCCGTTTTCAAATGTTTTATTTTTGAACGTCAGTTCACATTTGTAGGTGGATCATCAGTGTTAGAGCTAAAATTAGCATGTTTAAAGTGGTTTTCATGCTTCCAGGGGCCCTAAACACAAGATTTATGGAATGGTTAAAAGTGCATGAAAATGGCCAATTTACTCACTCTGAGTTCTCAAAAAGGGTTTCTTCACCCAGGGAAGTTAATTAAATACCATTTGGAGGCATTTAATGTTCGAGCAAAAACGGCTGATTTTCGACAAAAGAGATAACACCCCCCCATTACGTCATGCTTCAGAAATGTGGAAAATGGTCCGTTTTCAAATGTTTTATTTTTGAACTTCAGTTCACATTTGTAGGTGGATCATCAGTGTTAGAGCTAAAATTAGCATGTTTAAAGTGATTTTCATGCTTCCAGGGGCTCGGGAAGTGAATCAAATACTATTTGGAGGCATTTAATGTTCAAGCAAAAACGGCTGATTTTCGACAAAAGAGATAAAACCCCCCCATTACGTCATGCTTCAGAAATGTGGAAAATGGTCCGTTTTCAAATGTTTTATTTTTGAACGTCAGTTCACATTTGTAGGTGGATCATCAGTGTTAGAGCTAAAATTAGCATGTTTAAAGTGGTTTTCATGCTTCCAGGGGCCCTAAACACAAGATTTATGGAATGGTTAAAAGTGCATGAAAATGGCCAATTTACTCACTCTGAGTTCTCAAAAAGGGTTTCTTCACCCAGGGAAGTTAATTAAATACCATTTGGAGGCATTTAATGTTCGAGCAAAAACGGCTGATTTTCGACAAAAGAGATAACACCCCCCCATTACGTCATGCTTCAGAAATGTGGAAAATGGTCCGTTTTCAAATGTTTTATTTTTGAACGTCAGTTCACATTTTTAGGTGGATCATCAGTGTTAGAGCTAAAATTAGCATGTTTAAAGTGATTTTCATGCTTCCAGGGGCTCGGGAAGTGAATTAAATACTATTTGGAGGCATTTAATGTTCAATCAAAAACAGCTGATTTTTGAAAAAAGAGATAACACCCCCCCATTACGTCATGCTTCAGAAATGTGGAAAATGGTCCGTTTTCAAAAGTTTTATTTTTGAACGTCAGTTCACATTTGTAGGTGGATCATCAGTTTTAGAGCTAAAATTAGCATGTTTAAAGTGATTTTCATGCTTCCAGGGGCTCGGGAAGTGAATTAAATACTATTTGGAGGCATTTAATGTTCAATCAAAAACAGCTGATTTTTGACAAAAGAGATAACACCCCCCCATTACATCATGCTTCAGAAATGTGGAAAATGGTCCGTTTTCAAATGTTTTCTTTTTGAACTTCAGTTCACATTTGTAGGTGGATCATCAGTGTTAGAGCTAAAATTAGCATGTTTAAAGTGATTTTCATGCTTCCAGGGGCCCTAAACACAAGATTTATGGAATGGTTAAAAGTGCATGAAAATGGCCAATTTACTCACTCTGAGTTCTCAAAAAGGGATTCTTCACCCCGGGAAGTTAATTAAATACCATTTGGAGGCATTTAATGTTCGAGCAAAAACGGCTGATTTTCGACAAAAGAGATAACACCCCCCATTACGTCATGCTTCAGAAATGTGGAAAATGGTCCGTTTTCAAATGTTTTATTTTTGAACGTCAGTTCACATTTGTAGGTGGATCATCAGTGTTAGAGCTAAAATTAGCATGTTTAAAGTGGTTTTCATGCTTCCAGGGGCCCTAAACACAAGATTTATGGAATGGTTAAAAGTGCATGAAAATGGCCAATTTACTCACTCTGAGTTCTCAAAAAGGGTTTCTTCACCCCGGGAAGTTAATTAAATACCATTTGGAGGCATTTAATGTTCGAGCAAAAACGGCTGATTTTCGACAAAAGAGATAACACCCCCCCATTACGTCATGCTTCAGAAATGTGGAAAATGGTCCGTTTTCAAATGTTTTATTTTTGAACGTCAGTTCACATTTGTAGGTGGATCATCAGTGTTAGAGCTAAAATTGGCATGTTTAAAGTGATTTTCATGCTTCCAGGGGCTCTGGAAGTGAATTAAATACTATTTGGAGGCATTTAATGTTCAAGCAAAAACGGCTGATTTTCGACAAAAGAGATAACACCCCCCCATTACGTCATGCTTCAGAAATGTGGAAAATGGTCCGTTTTCAAATGTTTTATTTTTGAACGTCAGTTCACATTTGTAGGTGGATCATCAGTGTTAGAGCTAAAATTAGCATGTTTAAAGTGGTTTTCATGCTTCCAGGGGCCCAAAACACAAGATTTATGGAATGGTTAAAAGTGCATGAAAATGGCCAATTTACTGACTCTGAGTTCTCAAAAAGGGTTTCTTCACCCAGGGAAGTTAATTAAATACCATTTGGAGGCATTTAATGTTCGAGCAAAAACGGCTGATTTTCGACAAAAGAGATAACACCCCCCCATTACGTCATGCTTCAGAAATGTGGAAAATGGTCCGTTTTCAAATGTTTTATTTTTGAACTTCAGTTCACATTTGTAGGTGGATCATCAGTGTTAGAGCTAAAATTAGCATGTTTAAAGTGATTTTCATGCTTCCAGGGGCTCGGGAAGTGAATCAAATACTATTTGGAGGCATTTAATGTTCAAGCAAAAACGGCTGATTTTCGACAAAAGAGATAAAACCCCCCCATTACGTCATGCTTCAGAAATGTGGAAAATGGTCCGTTTTCAAATGTTTTATTTTTGAACGTCAGTTCACATTTGTAGGTGGATCATCAGTGTTAGAGCTAAAATTAGCATGTTTAAAGTGGTTTTCATGCTTCCAGGGGCCCTAAACACAAGATTTATGGAATGGTTAAAAGTGCATGAAAATGGCCAATTTACTCACTCTGAGTTCTCAAAAAGGGTTTCTTCACCCAGGGAAGTTAATTAAATACCATTTGGAGGCATTTAATGTTCGAGCAAAAACGGCTGATTTTCGACAAAAGAGATAACACCCCCCCATTACGTCATGCTTCAGAAATGTGGAAAATGGTCCGTTTTCAAATGTTTTATTTTTGAACGTCAGTTCACATTTTTAGGTGGATCATCAGTGTTAGAGCTAAAATTAGCATGTTTAAAGTGATTTTCATGCTTCCAGGGGCTCGGGAAGTGAATTAAATACTATTTGGAGGCATTTAATGTTCAATCAAAAACAGCTGATTTTTGAAAAAAGAGATAACACCCCCCCCATTACGTCATGCTTCAGAAATGTGGAAAATGGTCCGTTTTCAAAAGTTTTATTTTTGAACGTCAGTTCACATTTGTAGGTGGATCATCAGTTTTAGAGCTAAAATTAGCATGTTTAAAGTGATTTTCATGCTTCCAGGGGCTCGGGAAGTGAATTAAATACTATTTGGAGGCATTTAATGTTCAATCAAAAACAGCTGATTTTTGACAAAAGAGATAACACCCCCCCATTACATCATGCTTCAGAAATGTGGAAAATGGTCCGTTTTCAAATGTTTTCTTTTTGAACTTCAGTTCACATTTGTAGGTGGATCATCAGTGTTAGAGCTAAAATTAGCATGTTTAAAGTGATTTTCATGCTTCCAGGGGCCCTAAACACAAGATTTATGGAATGGTTAAAAGTGCATGAAAATGGCCAATTTACTCACTCTGAGTTCTCAAAAAGGGATTCTTCACCCCGGGAAGTTAATTAAATACCATTTGGAGGCATTTAATGTTCGAGCAAAAACGGCTGATTTTCGACAAAAGAGATAACACCCCCCATTACGTCATGCTTCAGAAATGTGGAAAATGGTCCGTTTTCAAATGTTTTATTTTTGAACGTCAGTTCACATTTGTAGGTGGATCATCAGTGTTAGAGCTAAAATTAGCATGTTTAAAGTGGTTTTCATGCTTCCAGGGGCCCTAAACACAAGATTTATGGAATGGTTAAAAGTGCATGAAAATGGCCAATTTACTCACTCTGAGTTCTCAAAAAGGGTTTCTTCACCCCGGGAAGTTAATTAAATACCATTTGGAGGCATTTAAGGTTCGAGCAAAAACGGCTGATTTTCGACAAAAGAGATAACACCCCCCCATTACGTCATGCTTCAGAAATGTGGAAAATGGTCCGTTTTCAAATGTTTTATTTTTGAACGTCAGTTCACATTTGTAGGTGGATCATCAGTGTTAGAGCTAAAATTGGCATGTTTAAAGTGATTTTCATGCTTCCAGGGGCTCTGGAAGTGAATTAAATACTATTTGGAGGCATTTAATGTTCAAGCAAAAACGGCTGATTTTCGACAAAAGAGATAACACCCCCCCCATTACGTCATGCTTCAGAAATGTGGAAAATGGTCCGTTTTCAAATGTTTTATTTTTGAACGTCAGTTCACATTTGTAGGTGGATCATCAGTGTTAGAGCTAAAATTAGCATGTTTAAAGTGGTTTTCATGCTTCCAGGGGCCCAAAACACAAGATTTATGGAATGGTTAAAAGTGCATGAAAATGGCCAATTTACTGACTCTGAGTTCTCAAAAAGGGTTTCTTCACCCAGGGAAGTTAATTAAATACCATTTGGAGGCATTTAATGTTCGAGCAAAAACGGCTGATTTTCGACAAAAGAGATAACACCCCCCCATTACGTCATGCTTCAGAAATGTGGAAAATGGTCCGTTTTCAAATGTTTTATTTTTGAACTTCAGTTCACATTTGTAGGTGGATCATCAGTGTTAGAGCTAAAATTAGCATGTTTAAAGTGATTTTCATGCTTCCAGGGGCTCGGGAAGTGAATCAAATACTATTTGGAGGCATTTAATGTTCAAGCAAAAACGGCTGATTTTCGACAAAAGAGATAAAACCCCCCCATTACGTCATGCTTCAGAAATGTGGAAAATGGTCCGTTTTCAAATGTTTTATTTTTGAACGTCAGTTCACATTTGTAGGTGGATCATCAGTGTTAGAGCTAAAATTAGCATGTTTAAAGTGGTTTTCATGCTTCCAGGGGCCCTAAACACAAGATTTATGGAATGGTTAAAAGTGCATGAAAATGGCCAATTTACTCACTCTGAGTTCTCAAAAAGGGTTTCTTCACCCAGGGAAGTTAATTAAATACCATTTGGAGGCATTTAATGTTCGAGCAAAAACGGCTGATTTTCGACAAAAGAGATAACACCCCCCCATTACGTCATGCTTCAGAAATGTGGAAAATGGTCCGTTTTCAAATGTTTTATTTTTGAACTTCAGTTCACATTTGTAGGTGGATCATCAGTGTTAGAGCTAAAATTAGCATGTTTAAAGTGATTTTCATGCTTCCAGGGGCTCGGGAAGTGAATCAAATACTATTTGGAGGCATTTAATGTTCAAGCAAAAACGGCTGATTTTCGACAAAAGAGATAAAACCCCCCCATTACGTCATGCTTCAGAAATGTGGAAAATGGTCCGTTTTCAAATGTTTTATTTTTGAACGTCAGTTCACATTTGTAGGTGGATCATCAGTGTTAGAGCTAAAATTAGCATGTTTAAAGTGGTTTTCATGCTTCCAGGGGCCCTAAACACAAGATTTATGGAATGGTTAAAAGTGCATGAAAATGGCCAATTTACTCACTCTGAGTTCTCAAAAAGGGTTTCTTCACCCAGGGAAGTTAATTAAATACCATTTGGAGGCATTTAATGTTCGAGCAAAAACGGCTGATTTTCGACAAAAGAGATAACACCCCCCCATTACGTCATGCTTCAGAAATGTGGAAAATGGTCCGTTTTCAAATGTTTTATTTTTGAACTTCAGTTCACATTTGTAGGTGGATCATCAGTGTTAGAGCTAAAATTAGCATGTTTAAAGTGATTTTCATGCTTCCAGGGGCTCGGGAAGTGAATCAAATACTATTTGGAGGCATTTAATGTTCAAGCAAAAACGGCTGATTTTCGACAAAAGAGATAAAACCCCCCCATTACGTCATGCTTCAGAAATGTGGAAAATGGTCCGTTTTCAAATGTTTTATTTTTGAACGTCAGTTCACATTTGTAGGTGGATCATCAGTGTTAGAGCTAAAATTAGCATGTTTAAAGTGGTTTTCATGCTTCCAGGGGCCCTAAACACAAGATTTATGGAATGGTTAAAAGTGCATGAAAATGGCCAATTTACTCACTCTGAGTTCTCAAAAAGGGTTTCTTCACCCAGGGAAGTTAATTAAATACCATTTGGAGGCATTTAATGTTCGAGCAAAAACGGCTGATTTTCGACAAAAGAGATAACACCCCCCCATTACGTCATGCTTCAGAAATGTGGAAAATGGTCCGTTTTCAAATGTTTTATTTTTGAACGTCAGTTCACATTTTTAGGTGGATCATCAGTGTTAGAGCTAAAATTAGCATGTTTAAAGTGATTTTCATGCTTCCAGGGGCTCGGGAAGTGAATTAAATACTATTTGGAGGCATTTAATGTTCAATCAAAAACAGCTGATTTTTGAAAAAAGAGATAACACCCCCCCATTACGTCATGCTTCAGAAATGTGGAAAATGGTCCGTTTTCAAAAGTTTTATTTTTGAACGTCAGTTCACATTTGTAGGTGGATCATCAGTTTTAGAGCTAAAATTAGCATGTTTAAAGTGATTTTCATGCTTCCAGGGGCTCGGGAAGTGAATTAAATACTATTTGGAGGCATTTAATGTTCAATCAAAAACAGCTGATTTTTGACAAAAGAGATAACACCCCCCCATTACATCATGCTTCAGAAATGTGGAAAATGGTCCGTTTTCAAATGTTTTCTTTTTGAACTTCAGTTCACATTTGTAGGTGGATCATCAGTGTTAGAGCTAAAATTAGCATGTTTAAAGTGATTTTCATGCTTCCAGGGGCCCTAAACACAAGATTTATGGAATGGTTAAAAGTGCATGAAAATGGCCAATTTACTCACTCTGAGTTCTCAAAAAGGGATTCTTCACCCCGGGAAGTTAATTAAATACCATTTGGAGGCATTTAATGTTCGAGCAAAAACGGCTGATTTTCGACAAAAGAGATAACACCCCCCATTACGTCATGCTTCAGAAATGTGGAAAATGGTCCGTTTTCAAATGTTTTATTTTTGAACGTCAGTTCACATTTGTAGGTGGATCATCAGTGTTAGAGCTAAAATTAGCATGTTTAAAGTGGTTTTCATGCTTCCAGGGGCCCTAAACACAAGATTTATGGAATGGTTAAAAGTGCATGAAAATGGCCAATTTACTCACTCTGAGTTCTCAAAAAGGGTTTCTTCACCCCGGGAAGTTAATTAAATACCATTTGGAGGCATTTAATGTTCGAGCAAAAACGGCTGATTTTCGACAAAAGAGATAACACCCCCCCATTACGTCATGCTTCAGAAATGTGGAAAATGGTCCGTTTTCAAATGTTTTATTTTTGAACGTCAGTTCACATTTGTAGGTGGATCATCAGTGTTAGAGCTAAAATTGGCATGTTTAAAGTGATTTTCATGCTTCCAGGGGCTCTGGAAGTGAATTAAATACTATTTGGAGGCATTTAATGTTCAAGCAAAAACGGCTGATTTTCGACAAAAGAGATAACACCCCCCCCATTACGTCATGCTTCAGAAATGTGGAAAATGGTCCGTTTTCAAATGTTTTATTTTTGAACGTCAGTTCACATTTGTAGGTGGATCATCAGTGTTAGAGCTAAAATTAGCATGTTTAAAGTGGTTTTCATGCTTCCAGGGGCCCAAAACACAAGATTTATGGAATGGTTAAAAGTGCATGAAAATGGCCAATTTACTGACTCTGAGTTCTCAAAAAGGGTTTCTTCACCCAGGGAAGTTAATTAAATACCATTTGGAGGCATTTAATGTTCGAGCAAAAACGGCTGATTTTCGACAAAAGAGATAACACCCCCCCATTACGTCATGCTTCAGAAATGTGGAAAATGGTCCGTTTTCAAATGTTTTATTTTTGAACTTTAGTTCACATTTGTAGGTGGATCATCAGTGTTAGAGCTAAAATTAGCATGTTTAAAGTGATTTTCATGCTTCCAGGGGCTCGGGAAGTGAATCAAATACTATTTGGAGGCATTTAATGTTCAAGCAAAAACGGCTGATTTTCGACAAAAGAGATAAAACCCCCCCATTACGTCATGCTTCAGAAATGTGGAAAATGGTCCGTTTTCAAATGTTTTATTTTTGAACGTCAGTTCACATTTGTAGGTGGATCATCAGTGTTAGAGCTAAAATTAGCATGTTTAAAGTGGTTTTCATGCTTCCAGGGGCCCTAAACACAAGATTTATGGAATGGTTAAAAGTGCATGAAAATGGCCAATTTACTCACTCTGAGTTCTCAAAAAGGGTTTCTTCACCCAGGGAAGTTAATTAAATACCATTTGGAGGCATTTAATGTTCGAGCAAAAACGGCTGATTTTCGACAAAAGAGATAACACCCCCCCATTACGTCATGCTTCAGAAATGTGGAAAATGGTCCGTTTTCAAATGTTTTATTTTTGAACTTCAGTTCACATTTGTAGGTGGATCATCAGTGTTAGAGCTAAAATTAGCATGTTTAAAGTGATTTTCATGCTTCCAGGGGCTCGGGAAGTGAATCAAATACTATTTGGAGGCATTTAATGTTCAAGCAAAAACGGCTGATTTTCGACAAAAGAGATAAAACCCCCCCATTACGTCATGCTTCAGAAATGTGGAAAATGGTCCGTTTTCAAATGTTTAATTTTTGAACGTCAGTTCACATTTGTAGGTGGATCATCAGTGTTAGAGCTAAAATTAGCATGTTTAAAGTGGTTTTCATGCTTCCAGGGGCCCTAAACACAAGATTTATGGAATGGTTAAAAGTGCATGAAAATGGCCAATTTACTCACTCTGAGTTCTCAAAAAGGGTTTCTTCACCCAGGGAAGTTAATTAAATACCATTTGGAGGCATTTAATGTTCGAGCAAAAACGGCTGATTTTCGACAAAAGAGATAACACCCCCCCATTACGTCATGCTTCAGAAATGTGGAAAATGGTCCGTTTTCAAATGTTTTATTTTTGAACTTCAGTTCACATTTGTAGGTGGATCATCAGTGTTAGAGCTAAAATTAGCATGTTTAAAGTGATTTTCATGCTTCCAGGGGCTCGGGAAGTGAATCAAATACTATTTGGAGGCATTTAATGTTCAAGCAAAAACGGCTGATTTTCGACAAAAGAGATAAAACCCCCCCATTACGTCATGCTTCAGAAATGTGGAAAATGGTCCGTTTTCAAATGTTTTATTTTTGAACGTCAGTTCACATTTGTAGGTGGATCATCAGTGTTAGAGCTAAAATTAGCATGTTTAAAGTGGTTTTCATGCTTCCAGGGGCCCTAAACACAAGATTTATGGAATGGTTAAAAGTGCATGAAAATGGCCAATTTACTCACTCTGAGTTCTCAAAAAGGGTTTCTTCACCCAGGGAAGTTAATTAAATACCATTTGGAGGCATTTAATGTTCGAGCAAAAACGGCTGATTTTCGACAAAAGAGATAACACCCCCCCATTACGTCATGCTTCAGAAATGTGGAAAATGGTCCGTTTTCAAATGTTTTATTTTTGAACGTCAGTTCACATTTTTAGGTGGATCATCAGTGTTAGAGCTAAAATTAGCATGTTTAAAGTGATTTTCATGCTTCCAGGGGCTCGGGAAGTGAATTAAATACTATTTGGAGGCATTTAATGTTCAATCAAAAACAGCTGATTTTTGAAAAAAGAGATAACACCCCCCCATTACGTCATGCTTCAGAAATGTGGAAAATGGTCCGTTTTCAAAAGTTTTATTTTTGAACGTCAGTTCACATTTGTAGGTGGATCATCAGTTTTAGAGCTAAAATTAGCATGTTTAAAGTGATTTTCATGCTTCCAGGGGCTTGGGAAGTGAATTAAATACTATTTGGAGGCATTTAATGTTCAATCAAAAACAGCTGATTTTTGACAAAAGAGATAACACCCCCCCATTACATCATGCTTCAGAAATGTGGAAAATGGTCCGTTTTCAAATGTTTTCTTTTTGAACTTCAGTTCACATTTGTAGGTGGATCATCAGTGTTAGAGCTAAAATTAGCATGTTTAAAGTGATTTTCATGCTTCCAGGGGCCCTAAACACAAGATTTATGGAATGGTTAAAAGTGCATGAAAATGGCCAATTTACTCACTCTGAGTTCTCAAAAAGGGATTCTTCACCCCGGGAAGTTAATTAAATACCATTTGGAGGCATTTAATGTTCGAGCAAAAACGGCTGATTTTCGACAAAAGAGATAACACCCCCCATTACGTCATGCTTCAGAAATGTGGAAAATGGTCCGTTTTCAAATGTTTTATTTTTGAACGTCAGTTCACATTTGTAGGTGGATCATCAGTGTTAGAGCTAAAATTAGCATGTTTAAAGTGGTTTTCATGCTTCCAGGGGCCCTAAACACAAGATTTATGGAATGGTTAAAAGTGCATGAAAATGGCCAATTTACTCACTCTGAGTTCTCAAAAAGGGTTTCTTCACCCCGGGAAGTTAATTAAATACCATTTGGAGGCATTTAATGTTCGAGCAAAAACGGCTGATTTTCGACAAAAGAGATAACACCCCCCCATTACGTCATGCTTCAGAAATGTGGAAAATGGTCCGTTTTCAAATGTTTTATTTTTGAACGTCAGTTCACATTTGTAGGTGGATCATCAGTGTTAGAGCTAAAATTGGCATGTTTAAAGTGATTTTCATGCTTCCAGGGGCTCTGGAAGTGAATTAAATACTATTTGGAGGCATTTAATGTTCAAGCAAAAACGGCTGATTTTCGACAAAAGAGATAACACCCCCCCATTACGTCATGCTTCAGAAATGTGGAAAATGGTCCGTTTTCAAATGTTTTATTTTTGAACGTCAGTTCACATTTGTAGGTGGATCATCAGTGTTAGAGCTAAAATTAGCATGTTTAAAGTGGTTTTCATGCTTCCAGGGGCCCAAAACACAAGATTTATGGAATGGTTAAAAGTGCATGAAAATGGCCAATTTACTCACTCTGAGTTCTCAAAAAGGGTTTCTTCACCCAGGGAAGTTAATTAAATACCATTTGGAGGCATTTAATGTTCGAGCAAAAACGGCTGATTTTCGACAAAAGAGATAACACCCCCCCATTACGTCATGCTTCAGAAATGTGGAAAATGGTCCGTTTTCAAATGTTTTATTTTTGAACTTCAGTTCACATTTGTAGGTGGATCATCAGTGTTAGAGCTAAAATTAGCATGTTTAAAGTGATTTTCATGCTTCCAGGGGCTCGGGAAGTGAATCAAATACTATTTGGAGGCATTTAATGTTCAAGCAAAAACGGCTGATTTTCGACAAAAGAGATAAAACCCCCCCATTACGTCATGCTTCAGAAATGTGGAAAATGGTCCGTTTTCAAATGTTTTATTTTTGAACGTCAGTTCACATTTGTAGGTGGATCATCAGTGTTAGAGCTAAAATTAGCATGTTTAAAGTGGTTTTCATGCTTCCAGGGGCCCTAAACACAAGATTTATGGAATGGTTAAAAGTGCATGAAAATGGCCAATTTACTCACTCTGAGTTCTCAAAAAGGGTTTCTTCACCCAGGGAAGTTAATTAAATACCATTTGGAGGCATTTAATGTTCGAGCAAAAACGGCTGATTTTCGACAAAAGAGATAACACCCCCCCATTACGTCATGCTTCAGAAATGTGGAAAATGGTCCGTTTTCAAATGTTTTATTTTTGAACTTCAGTTCACATTTGTAGGTGGATCATCAGTGTTAGAGCTAAAATTAGCATGTTTAAAGTGATTTTCATGCTTCCAGGGGCTCGGGAAGTGAATCAAATACTATTTGGAGGCATTTAATGTTCAAGCAAAAACGGCTGATTTTCGACAAAAGAGATAAAACCCCCCCATTACGTCATGCTTCAGAAATGTGGAAAATGGTCCGTTTTCAAATGTTTTATTTTTGAACGTCAGATCACATTTGTAGGTGGATCATCAGTGTTAGAGCTAAAATTAGCATGTTTAAAGTGATTTTCATGCTTCCAGGGGCTCGGGAAGTGAATTAAATACTATTTGGAGGCATTTAATGTTCAATCAAAAACAGCTGATTTTTGAAAAAAGAGATAACACCCCCCCATTACGTCATGCTTCAGAAATGTGGAAAATGGTCCGTTTTCAAAAGTTTTATTTTTGAACGTCAGTTCACATTTGTAGGTGGATCATCAGTTTTAGAGCTAAAATTAGCATGTTTAAAGTGATTTTCATGCTTCCAGGGGCTCGGGAAGTGAATTAAATACTATTTGGAGGCATTTAATGTTCAATCAAAAACAGCTGATTTTTGACAAAAGAGATAACACCCCCCCATTACATCATGCTTCAGAAATGTGGAAAATGGTCCGTTTTCAAATGTTTTCTTTTTGAACTTCAGTTCACATTTGTAGGTGGATCATCAGTGTTAGAGCTAAAATTAGCATGTTTAAAGTGATTTTCATGCTTCCAGGGGCCCTAAACACAAGATTTATGGAATGGTTAAAAGTGCATGAAAATGGCCAATTTACTCACTCTGAGTTCTCAAAAAGGGTTTCTTCACCCAGGGAAGTTAATTAAATACCATTTGGAGGCATTTAATGTTCGAGCAAAAACGGCTGATTTTCGACAAAAGAGATAACACCCCCCCCATTACGTCATGCTTCAGAAATGTGGAAAATGGTGCGTTTTCAAATGTTTTATTTTTGAACGTCAGTTCACATTTTTAGGTGGATCATCAGTGTTAGAGCTAAAATTAGCATGTTTAAAGTGATTTTCATGCTTCCAGGGGCTCGGGAAGTGAATTAAATACTATTTGGAGGCATTTAATGTTCAATCAAAAACAGCTGATTTTTGAAAAAAGAGATAACACCCCCCCATTACGTCATGCTTCAGAAATGTGGAAAATGGTCCGTTTTCAAAAGTTTTATTTTTGAACGTCAGTTCACATTTGTAGGTGGATCATCAGTTTTAGAGCTAAAATTAGCATGTTTAAAGTGATTTTCATGCTTCCAGGGGCTCGGGAAGTGAATTAAATACTATTTGGAGGCATTTAATGTTCAATCAAAAACAGCTGATTTTTGACAAAAGAGATAACACCCCCCCATTACATCATGCTTCAGAAATGTGGAAAATGGTCCGTTTTCAAATGTTTTCTTTTTGAACTTCAGTTCACATTTGTAGGTGGATCATCAGTGTTAGAGCTAAAATTAGCATGTTTAAAGTGATTTTCATGCTTCCAGGGGCCCTAAACACAAGATTTATGGAATGGTTAAAAGTGCATGAAAATGGCCAATTTACTCACTCTGAGTTCTCAAAAAGGGTTTCTTCACCCAAGGAAGTTAATTAAATACCATTTGGAGGCATTTAATGTTCGAGCAAAAACGGCTGATTTTCGACAAAAGAGATAACACCCCCCCATTACGTCATGCTTCAGAAATGTGGAAAATGGTCCGTTTTCAAATGTTTTATTTTTGAACGTCAGTTCACATTTTTAGGTGGATCATCAGTGTTAGAGCTAAAATTAGCATGTTTAACGTGATTTTCATGCTTCCAGGGGCTCGGGAAGTGAATTAAATACTATTTGGAGGCATTTAATGTTCAATCAAAAACAGCTGATTTTTGAAAAAAGAGATAACACCCCCCATTACGTCATGCTTCAGAAATGTGGAAAATGGTCCGTTTTCAAAAGTTTTATTTTTGAACGTCAGTTCACATTTGTAGGTGGATCATCAGTTTTAGAGCTAAAATTAGCATGTTTAAAGTGATTTTCATGCTTCCAGGGGCTCGGGAAGTGAATTAAATACTATTTGGAGGCATTTAATGTTCAATCAAAAACAGCTGATTTTTGACAAAAGAGATAACACCCCCCCATTACATCATGCTTCAGAAATGTGGAAAATGGTCCGTTTTCAAATGTTTTATTTTTGAACTTCAGTTCACATTTGTAGGTGGATCATCAGTGTTAGAGCTAAAATTAGCATGTTTAAAGTGATTTTCATGCTTCCAGGGGCCCTAAACACAAGATTTATGGAATGGTTAAAAGTGCATGAAAATGGCCAATTTACTCACTCTGAGTTCTCAAAAAGGGTTTCTTCACCCAGGGAAGTTAATTAAATACCATTTGGAGGCATTTAATGTTCGAGCAAAAACGGCTGATTTTCGACAAAAGAGATAACACCCCCCCATTACGTCATGCTTCAGAAATGTGGAAAATGGTCCGTTTTCAAATGTTTTATTTTTGAACGTCAGTTCACATTTTTAGGTGGATCATCAGTGTTAGAGCTAAAATTAGCATGTTTAAAGTGATTTTCATGCTTCCAGGGGCTCGGGAAGTGAATTAAATACTATTTGGAGGCATTTAATGTTCAATCAAAAACAGCTGATTTTTGAAAAAAGAGATAACACCCCCCCATTACGTCATGCTTCAGAAATGTGGAAAATGGTCCGTTTTCAAAAGTTTTATTTTTGAACGTCAGTTCACATTTGTAGGTGGATCATCAGTTTTAGAGCTAAAATTAGCATGTTTAAAGTGATTTTCATGCTTCCAGGGGCTCTGGAAGTGAATTAAATACTATTTGGAGGCATTTAATGTTCAAGCAAAAACGGCTGATTTTCGACAAAAGAGATAACACCCCCCCCATTACGTCATGCTTCAGAAATGTGGAAAATGGTCCGTTTTCAAATGTTTTATTTTTGAACGTCAGTTCACATTTGTAGGTGGATCATCAGTGTTAGAGCTAAAATTAGCATGTTTAAAGTGGTTTTCATGCTTCCAGGGGCCCAAAACACAAGATTTATGGAATGGTTAAAAGTGCATGAAAATGGCCAATTTACTGACTCTGAGTTCTCAAAAAGGGTTTCTTCACCCAGGGAAGTTAATTAAATACCATTTGGAGGCATTTAATGTTCGAGCAAAAACGGCTGATTTTCGACAAAAGAGATAACACCCCCCCATTACGTCATGCTTCAGAAATGTGGAAAATGGTCCGTTTTCAAATGTTTTATTTTTGAACTTCAGTTCACATTTGTAGGTGGATCATCAGTGTTAGAGCTAAAATTAGCATGTTTAAAGTGATTTTCATGCTTCCAGGGGCTCGGGAAGTGAATCAAATACTATTTGGAGGCATTTAATGTTCAAGCAAAAACGGCTGATTTTCGACAAAAGAGATAAAACCCCCCCATTACGTCATGCTTCAGAAATGTGGAAAATGGTCCGTTTTCAAATGTTTTATTTTTGAACGTCAGTTCACATTTGTAGGTGGATCATCAGTGTTAGAGCTAAAATTAGCATGTTTAAAGTGGTTTTCATGCTTCCAGGGGCCCTAAACACAAGATTTATGGAATGGTTAAAAGTGCATGAAAATGGCCAATTTACTCACTCTGAGTTCTCAAAAAGGGTTTCTTCACCCAGGGAAGTTAATTAAATACCATTTGGAGGCATTTAATGTTCGAGCAAAAACGGCTGATTTTCGACAAAAGAGATAACACCCCCCCATTACGTCATGCTTCAGAAATGTGGAAAATGGTCCGTTTTCAAATGTTTTATTTTTGAACTTCAGTTCACATTTGTAGGTGGATCATCAGTGTTAGAGCTAAAATTAGCATGTTTAAAGTGATTTTCATGCTTCCAGGGGCTCGGGAAGTGAATCAAATACTATTTGGAGGCATTTAATGTTCAAGCAAAAACAGCTGATTTTCGACAAAAGAGATAAAACCCCCCCATTACGTCATGCTTCAGAAATGTGGAAAATGGTCCGTTTTCAAATGTTTTATTTTTGAACGTCAGTTCACATTTGTAGGTGGATCATCAGTGTTAGAGCTAAAATTAGCATGTTTAAAGTGGTTTTCATGCTTCCAGGGGCCCTAAACACAAGATTTATGGAATGGTTAAAAGTGCATGAAAATGGCCAATTTACTCACTCTGAGTTCTCAAAAAGGGTTTCTTCACCCAGGGAAGTTAATTAAATACCATTTGGAGGCATTTAATGTTCGAGCAAAAACGGCTGATTTTCGACAAAAGAGATAACACCCCCCATTACGTCATGCTTCAGAAATGTGGAAAATGGTCCGTTTTCAAATGTTTTATTTTTGAACGTCAGTTCACATTTTTAGGTGGATCATCAGTGTTAGAGCTAAAATTAGCATGTTTAAAGTGATTTTCATGCTTCCAGGGGCTCGGGAAGTGAATTAAATACTATTTGGAGGCATTTAATGTTCAATCAAAAACAGCTGATTTTTGAAAAAAGAGATAACACCCCCCCCATTACGTCATGCTTCAGAAATGTGGAAAATGGTCCGTTTTCAAAAGTTTTATTTTTGAACGTCAGTTCACATTTGTAGGTGGATCATCAGTTTTAGAGCTAAAATTAGCATGTTTAAAGTGATTTTCATGCTTCCAGGGGCTCGGGAAGTGAATTAAATACTATTTGGAGGCATTTAATGTTCAATCAAAAACAGCTGATTTTTGACAAAAGAGATAACACCCCCCCATTACATCATGCTTCAGAAATGTGGAAAATGGTCCGTTTTCAAATGTTTTCTTTTTGAACTTCAGTTCACATTTGTAGGTGGATCATCAGTGTTAGAGCTAAAATTAGCATGTTTAAAGTGATTTTCATGCTTCCAGGGGCTCGGGAAGTGAATCAAATACTATTTGGAGGCATTTAATGTTCAAGCAAAAACGGCTGATTTTCGACAAAAGAGATAAAACCCCCCCATTACGTCATGCTTCAGAAATGTAGAAAATGGTCCGTTTTCAAATGTTTTATTTTTGAACGTCAGTTCACATTTGTAGGTGGATCATCAGTGTTAGAGCTAAAATTAGCATGTTTAAAGTGGTTTTCATGCTTCCAGGGGCCCAAAACACAAGATTTATGGAATGGTTAAAAGTGCATGAAAATGGCCAATTTACTGACTCTGAGTTCTCAAAAAGGGTTTCTTCACCCAGGGAAGTTAATTAAATACCATTTGGAGGCATTTAATGTTCGAGCAAAAACGGCTGATTTTCGACAAAAGAGATAACACCCCCCCATTACGTCATGCTTCAGAAATGTGGAAAATGGTCCGTTTTCAAATGTTTTATTTTTGAACTTCAGTTCACATTTGTAGGTGGATCATCAGTGTTAGAGCTAAAATTAGCATGTTTAAAGTGATTTTCATGCTTCCAGGGGCTCGGGAAGTGAATCAAATACTATTTGGAGGCATTTAATGTTCAAGCAAAAACGGCTGATTTTCGACAAAAGAGATAAAACCCCCCCATTACGTCATGCTTCAGAAATGTGGAAAATGGTCCGTTTTCAAATGTTTTATTTTTGAACGTCAGTTCACATTTGTAGGTGGATCATCAGTGTTAGAGCTAAAATTAGCATGTTTAAAGTGGTTTTCATGCTTCCAGGGGCCCTAAACACAAGATTTATGGAATGGTTAAAAGTGCATGAAAATGGCCAATTTACTCACTCTGAGTTCTCAAAAAGGGTTTCTTCACCCAGGGAAGTTAATTAAATACCATTTGGAGGCATTTAATGTTCGAGCAAAAACGGCTGATTTTCGACAAAAGAGATAACACCCCCCCATTACGTCATGCTTCAGAAATGTGGAAAATGGTCCGTTTTCAAATGTTTTATTTTTGAACTTCAGTTCACATTTGTAGGTGGATCATCAGTGTTAGAGCTAAAATTAGCATGTTTAAAGTGATTTTCATGCTTCCAGGGGCTCGGGAAGTGAATCAAATACTATTTGGAGGCATTTAATGTTCAAGCAAAAACGGCTGATTTTCGACAAAAGAGATAAAACCCCCCCATTACGTCATGCTTCAGAAATGTGGAAAATGGTCCGTTTTCAAATGTTTTATTTTTGAACGTCAGTTCACATTTGTAGGTGGATCATCAGTGTTAGAGCTAAAATTAGCATGTTTAAAGTGGTTTTCATGCTTCCAGGGGCCCTAAACACAAGATTTATGGAATGGTTAAAAGTGCATGAAAATGGCCAATTTACTCACTCTGAGTTCTCAAAAAGGGTTTCTTCACCCAGGGAAGTTAATTAAATACCATTTGGAGGCATTTAATGTTCGAGCAAAAACGGCTGATTTTCGACAAAAGAGATAACACCCCCCCATTACGTCATGCTTCAGAAATGTGGAAAATGGTCCGTTTTCAAATGTTTTATTTTTGAACGTCAGTTCACATTTTTAGGTGGATCATCAGTGTTAGAGCTAAAATTAGCATGTTTAAAGTGATTTTCATGCTTCCAGGGGCTCGGGAAGTGAATTAAATACTATTTGGAGGCATTTAATGTTCAATCAAAAACAGCTGATTTTTGAAAAAAGAGATAACACCCCCCCATTACGTCATGCTTCAGAAATGTGGAAAATGGTCCGTTTTCAAAAGTTTTATTTTTGAACGTCAGTTCACATTTGTAGGTGGATCATCAGTTTTAGAGCTAAAATTAGCATGTTTAAAGTGATTTTCATGCTTCCAGGGGCTCGGGAAGTGAATTAAATACTATTTGGAGGCATTTAATGTTCAATCAAAAACAGCTGATTTTTGACAAAAGAGATAACACCCCCCCATTACATCATGCTTCAGAAATGTGGAAAATGGTCCGTTTTCAAATGTTTTCTTTTTGAACTTCAGTTCACATTTGTAGGTGGATCATCAGTGTTAGAGCTAAAATTAGCATGTTTAAAGTGATTTTCATGCTTCCAGGGGCCCTAAACACAAGATTTATGGAATGGTTAAAAGTGCATGAAAATGGCCAATTTACTCACTCTGAGTTCTCAAAAAGGGATTCTTCACCCCGGGAAGTTAATTAAATACCATTTGGAGGCATTTATTGTTCGAGCAAAAACGGCTGATTTTCGACAAAAGAGATAACACCCCCCATTACGTCATGCTTCAGAAATGTGGAAAATGGTCCGTTTTCAAATGTTTTATTTTTGAACGTCAGTTCACATTTGTAGGTGGATCATCAGTGTTAGAGCTAAAATTAGCATGTTTAAAGTGGTTTTCATGCTTCCAGGGGCCCTAAACACAAGATTTATGGAATGGTTAAAAGTGCATGAAAATGGCCAATTTACTCACTCTGAGTTCTCAAAAAGGGTTTCTTCACCCCGGGAAGTTAATTAAATACCATTTGGAGGCATTTAATGTTCGAGCAAAAACGGCTGATTTTCGACAAAAGAGATAACACCCCCCCATTACGTCATGCTTCAGAAATGTGGAAAATGGTCCGTTTTCAAATGTTTTATTTTTGAACGTCAGTTCACATTTGTAGGTGGATCATCAGTGTTAGAGCTAAAATTGGCATGTTTAAAGTGATTTTCATGCTTCCAGGGGCTCTGGAAGTGAATTAAATACTATTTGGAGGCATTTAATGTTCAAGCAAAAACGGCTGATTTTCGACAAAAGAGATAACACCCCCCCCATTACGTCATGCTTCAGAAATGTGGAAAATGGTCCGTTTTCAAATGTTTTATTTTTGAACGTCAGTTCACATTTGTAGGTGGATCATCAGTGTTAGAGCTAAAATTAGCATGTTTAAAGTGGTTTTCATGCTTCCAGGGGCCCAAAACACAAGATTTATGGAATGGTTAAAAGTGCATGAAAATGGCCAATTTACTGACTCTGAGTTCTCAAAAAGGGTTTCTTCACCCAGGGAAGTTAATTAAATACCATTTGGAGGCATTTAATGTTCGAGCAAAAACGGCTGATTTTCGACAAAAGAGATAACACCCCCCCATTACGTCATGCTTCAGAAATGTGGAAAATGGTCCGTTTTCAAATGTTTTATTTTTGAACTTCAGTTCACATTTGTAGGTGGATCATCAGTGTTAGAGCTAAAATTAGCATGTTTAAAGTGATTTTCATGCTTCCAGGGGCTCGGGAAGTGAATCAAATACTATTTGGAGGCATTTAATGTTCAAGCAAAAACGGCTGATTTTCGACAAAAGAGATAAAACCCCCCCATTACGTCATGCTTCAGAAATGTGGAAAATGGTCCGTTTTCAAATGTTTTATTTTTGAACGTCAGTTCACATTTGTAGGTGGATCATCAGTGTTAGAGCTAAAATTAGCATGTTTAAAGTGGTTTTCATGCTTCCAGGGGCCCTAAACACAAGATTTATGGAATGGTTAAAAGTGCATGAAAATGGCCAATTTACTCACTCTGAGTTCTCAAAAAGGGTTTCTTCACCCAGGGAAGTTAATTAAATACCATTTGGAGGCATTTAATGTTCGAGCAAAAACGGCTGATTTTCGACAAAAGAGATAACACCCCCCCATTACGTCATGCTTCAGAAATGTGGAAAATGGTCCGTTTTCAAATGTTTTATTTTTGAACTTCAGTTCACATTTGTAGGTGGATCATCAGTGTTAGAGCTAAAATTAGCATGTTTAAAGTGATTTTCATGCTTCCAGGGGCTCGGGAAGTGAATCAAATACTATTTGGAGGCATTTAATGTTCAAGCAAAAACGGCTGATTTTCGACAAAAGAGATAAAACCCCCCCATTACGTCATGCTTCAGAAATGTGGAAAATGGTCCGTTTTCAAATGTTTTATTTTTGAACGTCAGTTCACATTTGTAGGTGGATCATCAGTGTTAGAGCTAAAATTAGCATGTTTAAAGTGGTTTTCATGCTTCCAGGGGCCCTAAACACAAGATTTATGGAATGGTTAAAAGTGCATGAAAATGGCCAATTTACTCACTCTGAGTTCTCAAAAAGGGTTTCTTCACCCAGGGAAGTTAATTAAATACCATTTGGAGGCATTTAATGTTCGAGCAAAAACGGCTGATTTTCGACAAAAGAGATAACACCCCCCCATTACGTCATGCTTCAGAAATGTGGAAAATGGTCCGTTTTCAAATGTTTTATTTTTGAACGTCAGTTCACATTTTTAGGTGGATCATCAGTGTTAGAGCTAAAATTAGCATGTTTAAAGTGATTTTCATGCTTCCAGGGGCTCGGGAAGTGAATTAAATACTATTTGGAGGCATTTAATGTTCAATCAAAAACAGCTGATTTTTGAAAAAAGAGATAACACCCCCCCATTACGTCATGCTTCAGAAATGTGGAAAATGGTCCGTTTTCAAAAGTTTTATTTTTGAACGTCAGTTCACATTTGTAGGTGGATCATCAGTTTTAGAGCTAAAATTAGCATGTTTAAAGTGATTTTCATGCTTCCAGGGGCTCGGGAAGTGAATTAAATACTATTTGGAGGCATTTAATGTTCAATCAAAAACAGCTGATTTTTGACAAAAGAGATAACACCCCCCCATTACATCATGCTTCAGAAATGTGGAAAATGGTCCGTTTTCAAATGTTTTCTTTTTGAACTTCAGTTCACATTTGTAGGTGGATCATCAGTGTTAGAGCTAAAATTAGCATGTTTAAAGTGATTTTCATGCTTCCAGGGGCCCTAAACACAAGATTTATGGAATGGTTAAAAGTGCATGAAAATGGCCAATTTACTCACTCTGAGTTCTCAAAAAGGGATTCTTCACCCCGGGAAGTTAATTAAATACCATTTGGAGGCATTTAATGTTCGAGCAAAAACGGCTGATTTTCGACAAAAGAGATAACACCCCCCATTACGTCATGCTTCAGAAATGTGTAAAATGGTCCGTTTTCAAATGTTTTATTTTTGAACGTCAGTTCACATTTGTAGGTGGATCATCAGTGTTAGAGCTAAAATTAGCATGTTTAAAGTGGTTTTCATGCTTCCAGGGGCCCTAAACACAAGATTTATGGAATGGTTAAAAGTGCATGAAAATGGCCAATTTACTCACTCTGAGTTCTCAAAAAGGGTTTCTTCACCCCGGGAAGTTAATTAAATACCATTTGGAGGCATTTAATGTTCGAGCAAAAACGGCTGATTTTCGACAAAAGAGATAACACCCCCCCATTACGTCATGCTTCAGAAATGTGGAAAATGGTCCGTTTTCAAAGGTTTTATTTTGGAACGTCAGTTCACATTTGTAGGTGGATCATCAGTGTTAGAGCTAAAATTGGCATGTTTAAAGTGATTTTCATGCTTCCAGGGGCTCTGGAAGTGAATTAAATACTATTTGGAGGCATTTAATGTTCAAGCAAAAACGGCTGATTTTCGACAAAAGAGATAACACCCCCCCCATTACGTCATGCTTCAGAAATGTGGAAAATGGTCCGTTTTCAAATGTTTTATTTTGGAACGTCAGTTCACATTTGTAGGTGGATCATCAGTGTTAGAGCTAAAATTAGCATGCTTAAAGTGATTTTCATGCTTCCAGGGGCCCTAAACACAAGATTTATGGAATGGTTAAAAGTGCATGAAAATGGCCAATTTACTCACTCTGAGTTCTCAAAAAGGGTTTCTTCACCCCGGGAAAATAATTAAATAACATTTGGAGGCATTTAATGTTCGAGCAAAAACGGCTGATTTTCGACAAAAGAGATAACACCCCCCCATTACGTCATGCTTCAGAAATGTGGAAAATGGTCCGTTTTCAAATGTTTTATTTTTGAACGTCAGTTCACATTTGTAGGTGGATCATCAGTGTTAGAGCTACAATTAGCATGTTTAAAGTGATTTTCATGCTTCCAGGGGCTCGGGAAGTGAATTAAATACTATTTGGAGGCATTTAATGTTCAATCAAAAACAGCTGATTTTTGACAAAAGAGATAACACCCCCCCATTACGTCATGCTTCAGAAATGTGGAAAATGGTCAGTTTTCAAATGTTTTATTTTTGAACGTCAGTTCACATTTGTAGGTGGATCATCAGTGTTAGAGCTAAAATTAGCATGTTTAAAGTGGTTTTCATGCTTCCAGGGGCTCGGGAAGTGAATCAAATACTATTTGGAGGCATTTAATGTTCAAGCAAAAACGGCTGATTTTCGACAAAAGAGATAAAACCCCCCATTACGTCATGCTTCAGAAATGTGGAAAATGGTCCGTTTTCAAATGTTTTATTTTTGAACGTCAGTTCACATTTGTAGGTGGATCATCAGTGTTAGAGCTAAAATTAGCATGTTTAAAGTGGTTTTCATGCTTCCAGGGGCCCTAAACACAAGATTTATGGAATGGTTAAAAGTGCATGAAAATGGCCAATTTACTCACTCTGAGTTCTCAAAAAGGGTTTCTTCACCCAGGGAAGTTAATTAAATACCATTTGGAGGCATTTAATGTTCGAGCAAAAACGGCTGATTTTCGACAAAAGAGATAACACCCCCCCATTACGTCATGCTTCAGAAATGTGGAAAATGGTCCGTTTTCAAATGTTTTATTTTTGAACGTCAGTTCACATTTTTAGGTGGATCATCAGTGTTAGAGCTAAAATTAGCATGTTTAAAGTGATTTTCATGCTTCCAGGGGCTCGGGAAGTGAATTAAATACTATTTGGAGGCATTTAATGTTCAATCAAAAACAGCTGATTTTTGAAAAAAGAGATAACACCCCCCCATTACGTCATGCTTCAGAAATGTGGAAAATGGTCCGTTTTCAAAAGTTTTATTTTTGAACGTCAGTTCACATTTGTAGGTGGATCATCAGTTTTAGAGCTAAAATTAGCATGTTTAAAGTGATTTTCATGCTTCCAGGGGCTCGGGAAGTGAATTAAATACTATTTGGAGGCATTTAATGTTCAATCAAAAACAGCTGATTTTTGACAAAAGAGATAACACCCCCCCATTACATCATGCTTCAGAAATGTGGAAAATGGTCCGTTTTCAAATGTTTTCTTTTTGAACTTCAGTTCACATTTGTAGGTGGATCATCAGTGTTAGAGCTAAAATTAGCATGTTTAAAGTGATTTTCATGCTTCCAGGGGCCCTAAACACAAGATTTATGGAATGGTTAAAAGTGCATGAAAATGGCCAATTTACTCACTCTGAGTTCTCAAAAAGGGATTCTTCACCCCGGGAAGTTAATTAAATACCATTTGGAGGCATTTAATGTTCGAGCAAAAACGGCTGATTTTCGACAAAAGAGATAACACCCCCCATTACGTCATGCTTCAGAAATGTGGAAAATGGTCCGTTTTCAAATGTTTTATTTTTGAATGTCAGTTCACATTTGTAGGTGGATCATCAGTGTTAGAGCTAAAATTAGCATGTTTAAAGTGGTTTTCATGCTTCCAGGGGCCCTAAACACAAGATTTATGGAATGGTTAAAAGTGCATGAAAATGGCCAATTTACTCACTCTGAGTTCTCAAAAAGGGTTTCTTCACCCCGGGAAGTTAATTAAATACCATTTGGAGGCATTTAATGTTCGAGCAAAAACGGCTGATTTTCGACAAAAGAGATAACACCCCCCCATTACGTCATGCTTCAGAAATGTGGAAAATGGTCCGTTTTCAAATGTTTTATTTTTGAACGTCAGTTCACATTTGTAGGTGGATCATCAGTGTTAGAGCTAAAATTGGCATGTTTAAAGTGATTTTCATGCTTCCAGGGGCTCTGGAAGTGAATTAAATACTATTTGGAGGCATTTAATGTTCAAGCAAAAACGGCTGATTTTCGACAAAAGAGATAACACCCCCCCCATTACGTCATGCTTCAGAAATGTGGAAAATGGTCCGTTTTCAAATGTTTTATTTTTGAACGTCAGTTCACATTTGTAGGTGGATCATCAGTGTTAGAGCTAAAATTAGCATGTTTAAAGTGGTTTTCATGCTTCCAGGGGCCCAAAACACAAGATTTATGGAATGGTTAAAAGTGCATGAAAATGGCCAATTTACTGACTCTGAGTTCTCAAAAAGGGTTTCTTCACCCAGGGAAGTTAATTAAATACCATTTGGAGGCATTTAATGTTCGAGCAAAAACGGCTGATTTTCGACAAAAGAGATAACACCCCCCCATTACGTCATGCTTCAGAAATGTGGAAAATGGTCCGTTTTCAAATGTTTTATTTTTGAACTTCAGTTCACATTTGTAGGTGGATCATCAGTGTTAGAGCTAAAATTAGCATGTTTAAAGTGATTTTCATGCTTCCAGGGGCTCGGGAAGTGAATCAAATACTATTTGGAGGCATTTAATGTTCAAGCAAAAACGGCTGATTTTCGACAAAAGAGATAAAACCCCCCCATTACGTCATGCTTCAGAAATGTGGAAAATGGTCCGTTTTCAAATGTTTTATTTTTGAACGTCAGTTCACATTTGTAGGTGGATCATCAGTGTTAGAGCTAAAATTAGCATGTTTAAAGTGGTTTTCATGCTTCCAGGGGCCCTAAACACAAGATTTATGGAATGGTTAAAAGTGCATGAAAATGGCCAATTTACTCACTCTGAGTTCTCAAAAAGGGTTTCTTCACCCAGGGAAGTTAATTAAATACCATTTGGAGGCATTTAATGTTCGAGCAAAAACGGCTGATTTTCGACAAAAGAGATAACACCCCCCCATTACGTCATGCTTCAGAAATGTGGAAAATGGTCCGTTTTCAAATGTTTTATTTTTGAACTTCAGTTCACATTTGTAGGTGGATCATCAGTGTTAGAGCTAAAATTAGCATGTTTAAAGTGATTTTCATGCTTCCAGGGGCTCGGGAAGTGAATCAAATACTATTTGGAGGCATTTAATGTTCAAGCAAAAACGGCTGATTTTCGACAAAAGAGATAAAACCCCCCCATTACGTCATGCTTCAGAAATGTGGAAAATGGTCCGTTTTCAAATGTTTTATTTTTGAACGTCAGTTCACATTTGTAGGTGGATCATCAGTGTTAGAGCTAAAATTAGCATGTTTAAAGTGGTTTTCATGCTTCCAGGGGCCCTAAACACAAGATTTATGGAATGGTTAAAAGTGCATGAAAATGGCCAATTTACTCACTCTGAGTTCTCAAAAAGGGTTTCTTCACCCAGGGAAGTTAATTAAATACCATTTGGAGGCATTTAATGTTCGAGCAAAAACGGCTGATTTTCGACAAAAGAGATAACACCCCCCCATTACGTCATGCTTCAGAAATGTGGAAAATGGTCCGTTTTCAAATGTTTTATTTTTGAACGTCAGTTCACATTTTTAGGTGGATCATCAGTGTTAGAGCTAAAATTAGCATGTTTAAAGTGATTTTCATGCTTCCAGGGGCTCGGGAAGTGAATTAAATACTATTTGGAGGCATTTAATGTTCAATCAAAAACAGCTGATTTTTGAAAAAAGAGATAACACCCCCCCATTACGTCATGCTTCAGAAATGTGGAAAATGGTCCGTTTTCAAAAGTTTTATTTTTGAACGTCAGTTCACATTTGTAGGTGGATCATCAGTTTTAGAGCTAAAATTAGCATGTTTAAAGTGATTTTCATGCTTCCAGGGGCTCGGGAAGTGAATTAAATACTATTTGGAGGCATTTAATGTTCAATCAAAAACAGCTGATTTTTGACAAAAGAGATAACACCCCCCCATTACATCATGCTTCAGAAATGTGGAAAATGGTCCGTTTTCAAATGTTTTCTTTTTGAACTTCAGTTCACATTTGTAGGTGGATCATCAGTGTTAGAGCTAAAATTAGCATGTTTAAAGTGATTTTCATGCTTCCAGGGGCCCTAAACACAAGATTTATGGAATGGTTAAAAGTGCATGAAAATGGCCAATTTACTCACTCTGAGTTCTCAAAAAGGGATTCTTCACCCCGGGAAGTTAATTAAATACCATTTGGAGGCATTTAATGTTCGAGCAAAAACGGCTGATTTTCGACAAAAGAGATAACACCCCCCATTACGTCATGCTTCAGAAATGTGTAAAATGGTCCGTTTTCAAATGTTTTATTTTTGAACGTCAGTTCACATTTGTAGGTGGATCATCAGTGTTAGAGCTAAAATTAGCATGTTTAAAGTGGTTTTCATGCTTCCAGGGGCCCTAAACACAAGATTTATGGAATGGTTAAAAGTGCATGAAAATGGCCAATTTACTCACTCTGAGTTCTCAAAAAGGGTTTCTTCACCCCGGGAAGTTAATTAAATACCATTTGGAGGCATTTAATGTTCGAGCAAAAACGGCTGATTTTCGACAAAAGAGATAACACCCCCCCATTACGTCATGCTTCAGAAATGTGGAAAATGGTCCGTTTTCAAAGGTTTTATTTTGGAACGTCAGTTCACATTTGTAGGTGGATCATCAGTGTTAGAGCTAAAATTGGCATGTTTAAAGTGATTTTCATGCTTCCAGGGGCTCTGGAAGTGAATTAAATACTATTTGGAGGCATTTAATGTTCAAGCAAAAACGGCTGATTTTCGACAAAAGAGATAACACCCCCCCCATTACGTCATGCTTCAGAAATGTGGAAAATGGTCCGTTTTCAAATGTTTTATTTTGGAACGTCAGTTCACATTTGTAGGTGGATCATCAGTGTTAGAGCTAAAATTAGCATGCTTAAAGTGATTTTCATGCTTCCAGGGGCCCTAAACACAAGATTTATGGAATGGTTAAAAGTGCATGAAAATGGCCAATTTACTCACTCTGAGTTCTCAAAAAGGGTTTCTTCACCCCGGGAAAATAATTAAATAACATTTGGAGGCATTTAATGTTCGAGCAAAAACGGCTGATTTTCGACAAAAGAGATAACACCCCCCCATTACGTCATGCTTCAGAAATGTGGAAAATGGTCCGTTTTCAAATGTTTTATTTTTGAACGTCAGTTCACATTTGTAGGTGGATCATCAGTGTTAGAGCTACAATTAGCATGTTTAAAGTGATTTTCATGCTTCCAGGGGCTCGGGAAGTGAATTAAATACTATTTGGAGGCATTTAATGTTCAATCAAAAACAGCTGATTTTTGACAAAAGAGATAACACCCCCCCATTACGTCATGCTTCAGAAATGTGGAAAATGGTCAGTTTTCAAATGTTTTATTTTTGAACGTCAGTTCACATTTGTAGGTGGATCATCAGTTTTAGAGCTAAAATTAGCATGTTTAAAGTGATTTTCATGCTTCCAGGGGCTCGGGAAGTGAATTAAATACTATTTGGAGGCATTTAATGTTCAATCAAAAACAGCTGATTTTTGACAAAAGAGATAACAACCCCCCATTACATCATGCTTCAGAAATGTGGAAACTGGTCCGTTTTCAAATGTTTTCTTTTTGAACTTCAGTTCACATTTGTAGGTGGATCATCAGTGTTAGAGCTAAAATTAGCATGTTTAAAGTGATTTTCATCCTTCCAGGGGCCCTAAACACAAGATTTATGGAATGGTTAAAAGTGCATGAAAATGGCCAATTTACTCACTCTGAGTTCTCAAAAAGGGTTTCTTCACCCCGGGAAGTTAATTAAATACCATTTGGAGGCATTTAATGTTCGAGCAAAAACGGCTGATTTTCGACAAAAGAGATAACACCCCCCCATTACGTCATGCTTCAGAAATGTGGAAAATGGTCCGTTTTCAAATGTTTTATTTTTGAACATCAGTTCACATTTGTAGGTGGATCATCAGTGTTAGAGCTAAAATTAGCATGTTTAAAGTGATTTTCATGCTTCCAGGGGCTCGGGAAGTGAATTAAATACTATTTGGAGGCATTTAATGTTCACGCAAAAACGGCTGATTTTCGACAAAAGAGATAACACCCCCCATTACGTCATGCTTCAGAAATGTGGAAAATGGACCGTTTTCAAATGTTTTATTTTTGAACGTCAGTTCACATTTGTAGGTGGATCATCAGTGTTAGAGCTAAAATTAGCATGTTTAAAGTGGTTTTCATGCTTCCAGGGGCCCTAAACACAAGATTTATGGAATGGTTAAAAGTGCATGAAAATGGCCAATTTACTCACTCTGAGTTCTCAAAAAGGGTTTCTTCACCCAGGGAAGTTAATTAAATACCATTTGGAGGCATTTAATGTTCGAGCAAAAACGGCTGATTTTCGACAAAAGAGATAACACCCCCCCATTACGTCATGCTTCAGAAATGTGGAAAATGGTCCGTTTTCAAATGTTTTATTTTTGAACGTCAGTTCACATTTGTAGGTGGATCATCAGTGTTAGAGCTAAAATTAGCATGTTTAAAGTGATTTTCATGCTTCCAGGGGCTCGGGAAATGAATTAAATACTATTTGGAGGCATTTAATGTTCAATCAAAAACAGCTGATTTTTGACAAAAGAGATAACACCCCCCCATTACGTCATGCTTCAGAAATGTGGAAAATGGTCCGTTTTCAAATGTTTTATTTTTGAACGTCAGTTCACATTTGTAGGTGGATCATCAGTGTTAGAGCTAAAATTAGCATGTTTAAAGTGATTTTCATGCTTCCAGGGGCCCTAAACACAAGATTTATGGAATGGTTAAAAGTGCATGAAAATGGCCAATTTACTCACTCTGAGTTCTCAAAAAAGGGTTTCTTCACCCAGGGAAGTTAATTAAATACCATTTGGAGGCATTTAATGTTCGAGCAAAAACGGCTGATTTTCGACAAAAGAGATAACACCCCCCCATTACGTCATGCTTCAGAAATGTGGAAAATGGTCCGTTTTCAAATGTTTTATTTCTGAACGTCAGTTCACATTTGTAGGTGGATCATCAGTGTTAGAGCTAAAATTAGCATGTTTAAAGTGATTTTCATGCTTCCAGGGGCTCGGGAAGTGAATTAAATACTATTTGGAGGCATTTAATGTTCAATCAAAAACAGCTGATTTTTGACAAAAGAGATAACACCCCCCCATTACGTCATGCTTCAGAAATGTGGAAAATGGTCCGTTTTCAAATGTTTTATTTTTGAACGTCAGTTCACATTTGTAGGTGGATCATCAGTGTTAGAGCTAAAATTAGCATGTTTAAAGTGATTTTCATGCTTCCAGGGGCTCGGGAAGTGAATTAAATACTATTTGGAGGCATTTAATGTTCAATCAAAAACAGCTGATTTTTGACAAAAGAGATAACACCCCCCCATTACGTCATGCTTCAGAAATGTGGAAAATGGTCCGTTTTCAAATGTTTTATTTTTGAATGTCAGTTCACATTTGTAGGTGGATCATCAGTGTTAGAGCTAAAATTAGCATGTTTAAAGTGATTTTCATGCTTCCAGGGGCTCGGGAAGTGAATTAAATACTATTTGGATGCATTTAATGTTCAATCAAAAACAGCTGATTTTTGACAAAAGAGATAACACCCCCCCATTACATCATGCTTCAGAAATGTGGAAAATGGTCTGTTTTCAAATGTTTTCTTTTTGAACTTCAGTTCACATTTGTAGGTGGATCATCAGTGTTAGAGCTAAAATTAGCATGTTTAAAGTGATTTTCATGCTTCCAGGGGCCCTAAACACAAGATTTATGGAATGGTTAAAAGTGCATGAAAATGGCCAATTTACTCACTCTGAGTTCTCAAAAAGGGTTTCTTCACCCCGGGAAGTTAATTAAATACCATTTGGAGGCATTTAATGTTCGAGCAAAAACGGCTGATTTTCGACAAAAGTGATAACACCCCCCCATTACGTCATGCTTCAGAAATGTGGAAAATGGTCCGTTTTCAAATGTTTTATTTTTGAACGTCAGTTCACATTTGTAGGTGGATCATCAGTGTTAGAGCTAAAATTAGCATGTTTAAAGTGGTTTTCATGCTTCCAGGGGCCCAAAACACAAGATTTATGGAATGGTTAAAAGTGCATGAAAATGGCCAATTTACTGACTCTGAGTTCTCAAAAAGGGTTTCTTCACCCAGGGAAGTTAATTAAATACCATTTGGAGGCATTTAATGTTCGAGCAAAAACGGCTGATTTTCGACAAAAGAGATAACACCCCCCCATTACGTCATGCTTCAGAAATGTGGAAAATGGTCCGTTTTCAAATGTTTTATTTTTGAACTTCAGTTCACATTTGTAGGTGGATCATCAGTGTTAGAGCTAAAATTAGCATGTTTAAAGTGATTTTCATGCTTCCAGGGGCTCGGGAAGTGAATCAAATACTATTTGGAGGCATTTAATGTTCAAGCAAAAACGGCTGATTTTCGACAAAAGAGATAACACCCCCCCCATTACGTCATGCTTCAGAAATGTGGAAAATGGTCCGTTTTCAAATGTTTTATTTTTGAACGTCAGTTCACATTTGTAGGTGGATCATCAGTGTTAGAGCTAAAATTAGCATGTTTAAAGTGGTTTTCATGCTTCCAGGGGCCCAAAACACAAGATTTATGGAATGGTTAAAAGTGCATGAAAATGGCCAATTTACTGACTCTGAGTTCTCAAAAAGGGTTTCTTCACCCAGGGAAGTTAATTAAATACCATTTGGAGGCATTTAATGTTCGAGCAAAAACGGCTGATTTTCGACAAAAGAGATAACACCCCCCCATTACGTCATGCTTCAGAAATGTGGAAAATGGTCCGTTTTCAAATGTTTTATTTTTGAACTTCAGTTCACATTTGTAGGTGGATCATCAGTGTTAGAGCTAAAATTAGCATGTTTAAAGTGATTTTCATGCTTCCAGGGGCTCGGGAAGTGAATCAAATACTATTTGGAGGCATTTAATGTTCAAGCAAAAACGGCTGATTTTCGACAAAAGAGATAAAACCCCCCCATTACGTCATGCTTCAGAAATGTGGAAAATGGTCCGTTTTCAAATGTTTTATTTTTGAACGTCAGTTCACATTTGTAGGTGGATCATCAGTGTTAGAGCTAAAATTAGCATGTTTAAAGTGGTTTTCATGCTTCCAGGGGCCCTAAACACAAGATTTATGGAATGGTTAAAAGTGCATGAAAATGGCCAATTTACTCACTCTGAGTTCTCAAAAAGGGTTTCTTCACCCAGGGAAGTTAATTAAATACCATTTGGAGGCATTTAATGTTCGAGCAAAAACGGCTGATTTTCGACAAAAGAGATAACACCCCCCCATTACGTCATGCTTCAGAAATGTGGAAAATGGTCCGTTTTCAAATGTTTTATTTTTGAACTTCAGTTCACATTTGTAGGT
Organism: Lissotriton vulgaris; assembly: GCF_964263255.1. Taxonomy (NCBI): domain Eukaryota; kingdom Metazoa; phylum Chordata; class Amphibia; order Caudata; family Salamandridae; genus Lissotriton; species Lissotriton vulgaris. Next base: position 763,521 of record NW_028255042.1, on the reverse strand, counting down.
GGATCATCAGTGTTAGAGCTAAAATTAGCATGTTTAAAGTGATTTTCATGCTTCCAGGGGCTCGGGAAGTGAATCAAATACTATTTGGAGGCATTTAATGTTCAAGCAAAAACGGCTGATTTTCGACAAAAGAGATAAAACCCCCCCATTACGTCATGCTTCAGAAATGTGGAAAATGGTCCGTTTTCAAATGTTTTATTTTTGAACGTCAGTTCACATTTGTAGGTGGATCATCAGTGTTAGAGCTAAAATTAGCATGTTTAAAGTGGTTTTCATGCTTCCAGGGGCCCTAAACACAAGATTTATGGAATGGTTAAAAGTGCATGAAAATGGCCAATTTACTCACTCTGAGTTCTCAAAAAGGGTTTCTTCACCCAGGGAAGTTAATTAAATACCATTTGGAGGCATTTAATGTTCGAGCAAAAACGGCTGATTTTCGACAAAAGAGATAACACCCCCCCATTACGTCATGCTTCAGAAATGTGGAAAATGGTCCGTTTTCAAATGTTTTATTTTTGAACGTCAGTTCACATTTTTAGGTGGATCATCAGTGTTAGAGCTAAAATTAGCATGTTTAAAGTGATTTTCATGCTTCCAGGGGCTCGGGAAGTGAATTAAATACTATTTGGAGGCATTTAATGTTCAATCAAAAACAGCTGATTTTTGAAAAAAGAGATAACACCCCCCCATTACGTCATGCTTCAGAAATGTGGAAAATGGTCCGTTTTCAAAAGTTTTATTTTTGAACGTCAGTTCACATTTGTAGGTGGATCATCAGTTTTAGAGCTAAAATTAGCATGTTTAAAGTGATTTTCATGCTTCCAGGGGCTCGGGAAGTGAATTAAATACTATTTGGAGGCATTTAATGTTCAATCAAAAACAGCTGATTTTTGACAAAAGAGATAACACCCCCCCATTACATCATGCTTCAGAAATGTGGAAAATGGTCCGTTTTCAAATGTTTTCTTTTTGAACTTCAGTTCACATTTGTAGGTGGATCATCAGTGTTAGAGCTAAAATTAGCATGTTTAAAGTGATTTTCATGCTTCCAGGGGCCCTAAACACAAGATTTATGGAATGGTTAAAAGTGCATGAAAATGGCCAATTTACTCACTCTGAGTTCTCAAAAAGGGATTCTTCACCCCGGGAAGTTAATTAAATACCATTTGGAGGCATTTAATGTTCGAGCAAAAACGGCTGATTTTCGACAAAAGAGATAACACCCCCCATTACGTCATGCTTCAGAAATGTGTAAAATGGTCCGTTTTCAAATGTTTTATTTTTGAACGTCAGTTCACATTTGTAGGTGGATCATCAGTGTTAGAGCTAAAATTAGCATGTTTAAAGTGGTTTTCATGCTTCCAGGGGCCCTAAACACAAGATTTATGGAATGGTTAAAAGTGCATGAAAATGGCCAATTTACTCACTCTGAGTTCTCAAAAAGGGTTTCTTCACCCCGGGAAGTTAATTAAATACCATTTGGAGGCATTTAATGTTCGAGCAAAAACGGCTGATTTTCGACAAAAGAGATAACACCCCCCCATTACGTCATGCTTCAGAAATGTGGAAAATGGTCCGTTTTCAAAGGTTTTATTTTGGAACGTCAGTTCACATTTGTAGGTGGATCATCAGTGTTAGAGCTAAAATTGGCATGTTTAAAGTGATTTTCATGCTTCCAGGGGCTCTGGAAGTGAATTAAATACTATTTGGAGGCATTTAATGTTCAAGCAAAAACGGCTGATTTTCGACAAAAGAGATAACACCCCCCCCATTACGTCATGCTTCAGAAATGTGGAAAATGGTCCGTTTTCAAATGTTTTATTTTGGAACGTCAGTTCACATTTGTAGGTGGATCATCAGTGTTAGAGCTAAAATTAGCATGCTTAAAGTGATTTTCATGCTTCCAGGGGCCCTAAACACAAGATTTATGGAATGGTTAAAAGTGCATGAAAATGGCCAATTTACTCACTCTGAGTTCTCAAAAAGGGTTTCTTCACCCCGGGAAAATAATTAAATAACATTTGGAGGCATTTAATGTTCGAGCAAAAACGGCTGATTTTCGACAAAAGAGATAACACCCCCCCATTACGTCATGCTTCAGAAATGTGGAAAATGGTCCGTTTTCAAATGTTTTATTTTTGAACGTCAGTTCACATTTGTAGGTGGATCATCAGTGTTAGAGCTACAATTAGCATGTTTAAAGTGATTTTCATGCTTCCAGGGGCTCGGGAAGTGAATTAAATACTATTTGGAGGCATTTAATGTTCAATCAAAAACAGCTGATTTTTGACAAAAGAGATAACACCCCCCCATTACGTCATGCTTCAGAAATGTGGAAAATGGTCAGTTTTCAAATGTTTTATTTTTGAACGTCAGTTCACATTTGTAGGTGGATCATCAGTTTTAGAGCTAAAATTAGCATGTTTAAAGTGATTTTCATGCTTCCAGGGGCTCGGGAAGTGAATTAAATACTATTTGGAGGCATTTAATGTTCAATCAAAAACAGCTGATTTTTGACAAAAGAGATAACAACCCCCCATTACATCATGCTTCAGAAATGTGGAAACTGGTCCGTTTTCAAATGTTTTCTTTTTGAACTTCAGTTCACATTTGTAGGTGGATCATCAGTGTTAGAGCTAAAATTAGCATGTTTAAAGTGATTTTCATCCTTCCAGGGGCCCTAAACACAAGATTTATGGAATGGTTAAAAGTGCATGAAAATGGCCAATTTACTCACTCTGAGTTCTCAAAAAGGGTTTCTTCACCCCGGGAAGTTAATTAAATACCATTTGGAGGCATTTAATGTTCGAGCAAAAACGGCTGATTTTCGACAAAAGAGATAACACCCCCCCATTACGTCATGCTTCAGAAATGTGGAAAATGGTCCGTTTTCAAATGTTTTATTTTTGAACATCAGTTCACATTTGTAGGTGGATCATCAGTGTTAGAGCTAAAATTAGCATGTTTAAAGTGATTTTCATGCTTCCAGGGGCTCGGGAAGTGAATTAAATACTATTTGGAGGCATTTAATGTTCACGCAAAAACGGCTGATTTTCGACAAAAGAGATAACACCCCCCATTACGTCATGCTTCAGAAATGTGGAAAATGGACCGTTTTCAAATGTTTTATTTTTGAACGTCAGTTCACATTTGTAGGTGGATCATCAGTGTTAGAGCTAAAATTAGCATGTTTAAAGTGGTTTTCATGCTTCCAGGGGCCCTAAACACAAGATTTATGGAATGGTTAAAAGTGCATGAAAATGGCCAATTTACTCACTCTGAGTTCTCAAAAAGGGTTTCTTCACCCAGGGAAGTTAATTAAATACCATTTGGAGGCATTTAATGTTCGAGCAAAAACGGCTGATTTTCGACAAAAGAGATAACACCCCCCCATTACGTCATGCTTCAGAAATGTGGAAAATGGTCCGTTTTCAAATGTTTTATTTTTGAACGTCAGTTCACATTTGTAGGTGGATCATCAGTGTTAGAGCTAAAATTAGCATGTTTAAAGTGATTTTCATGCTTCCAGGGGCTCGGGAAATGAATTAAATACTATTTGGAGGCATTTAATGTTCAATCAAAAACAGCTGATTTTTGACAAAAGAGATAACACCCCCCCATTACGTCATGCTTCAGAAATGTGGAAAATGGTCCGTTTTCAAATGTTTTATTTTTGAACGTCAGTTCACATTTGTAGGTGGATCATCAGTGTTAGAGCTAAAATTAGCATGTTTAAAGTGATTTTCATGCTTCCAGGGGCCCTAAACACAAGATTTATGGAATGGTTAAAAGTGCATGAAAATGGCCAATTTACTCACTCTGAGTTCTCAAAAAAGGGTTTCTTCACCCAGGGAAGTTAATTAAATACCATTTGGAGGCATTTAATGTTCGAGCAAAAACGGCTGATTTTCGACAAAAGAGATAACACCCCCCCATTACGTCATGCTTCAGAAATGTGGAAAATGGTCCGTTTTCAAATGTTTTATTTCTGAACGTCAGTTCACATTTGTAGGTGGATCATCAGTGTTAGAGCTAAAATTAGCATGTTTAAAGTGATTTTCATGCTTCCAGGGGCTCGGGAAGTGAATTAAATACTATTTGGAGGCATTTAATGTTCAATCAAAAACAGCTGATTTTTGACAAAAGAGATAACACCCCCCCATTACGTCATGCTTCAGAAATGTGGAAAATGGTCCGTTTTCAAATGTTTTATTTTTGAACGTCAGTTCACATTTGTAGGTGGATCATCAGTGTTAGAGCTAAAATTAGCATGTTTAAAGTGATTTTCATGCTTCCAGGGGCTCGGGAAGTGAATTAAATACTATTTGGAGGCATTTAATGTTCAATCAAAAACAGCTGATTTTTGACAAAAGAGATAACACCCCCCCATTACGTCATGCTTCAGAAATGTGGAAAATGGTCCGTTTTCAAATGTTTTATTTTTGAATGTCAGTTCACATTTGTAGGTGGATCATCAGTGTTAGAGCTAAAATTAGCATGTTTAAAGTGATTTTCATGCTTCCAGGGGCTCGGGAAGTGAATTAAATACTATTTGGATGCATTTAATGTTCAATCAAAAACAGCTGATTTTTGACAAAAGAGATAACACCCCCCCATTACATCATGCTTCAGAAATGTGGAAAATGGTCTGTTTTCAAATGTTTTCTTTTTGAACTTCAGTTCACATTTGTAGGTGGATCATCAGTGTTAGAGCTAAAATTAGCATGTTTAAAGTGATTTTCATGCTTCCAGGGGCCCTAAACACAAGATTTATGGAATGGTTAAAAGTGCATGAAAATGGCCAATTTACTCACTCTGAGTTCTCAAAAAGGGTTTCTTCACCCCGGGAAGTTAATTAAATACCATTTGGAGGCATTTAATGTTCGAGCAAAAACGGCTGATTTTCGACAAAAGTGATAACACCCCCCCATTACGTCATGCTTCAGAAATGTGGAAAATGGTCCGTTTTCAAATGTTTTATTTTTGAACGTCAGTTCACATTTGTAGGTGGATCATCAGTGTTAGAGCTAAAATTAGCATGTTTAAAGTGGTTTTCATGCTTCCAGGGGCCCAAAACACAAGATTTATGGAATGGTTAAAAGTGCATGAAAATGGCCAATTTACTGACTCTGAGTTCTCAAAAAGGGTTTCTTCACCCAGGGAAGTTAATTAAATACCATTTGGAGGCATTTAATGTTCGAGCAAAAACGGCTGATTTTCGACAAAAGAGATAACACCCCCCCATTACGTCATGCTTCAGAAATGTGGAAAATGGTCCGTTTTCAAATGTTTTATTTTTGAACTTCAGTTCACATTTGTAGGTGGATCATCAGTGTTAGAGCTAAAATTAGCATGTTTAAAGTGATTTTCATGCTTCCAGGGGCTCGGGAAGTGAATCAAATACTATTTGGAGGCATTTAATGTTCAAGCAAAAACGGCTGATTTTCGACAAAAGAGATAAAACCCCCCCATTACGTCATGCTTCAGAAATGTGGAAAATGGTCCGTTTTCAAATGTTTTATTTTTGAACGTCAGTTCACATTTGTAGGTGGATCATCAGTGTTAGAGCTAAAATTAGCATGTTTAAAGTGGTTTTCATGCTTCCAGGGGCCCTAAACACAAGATTTATGGAATGGTTAAAAGTGCATGAAAATGGCCAATTTACTCACTCTGAGTTCTCAAAAAGGGTTTCTTCACCCAGGGAAGTTAATTAAATACCATTTGGAGGCATTTAATGTTCGAGCAAAAACGGCTGATTTTCGACAAAAGAGATAACACCCCCCCATTACGTCATGCTTCAGAAATGTGGAAAATGGTCCGTTTTCAAATGTTTTATTTTTGAACTTCAGTTCACATTTGTAGGTGGATCATCAGTGTTAGAGCTAAAATTAGCATGTTTAAAGTGATTTTCATGCTTCCAGGGGCTCGGGAAGTGAATCAAATACTATTTGGAGGCATTTAATGTTCAAGCAAAACCGGCTGATTTTCGACAAAAGAGATAAAACCCCCCCATTACGTCATGCTTCAGAAATGTGGAAAATGGTCCGTTTTCAAATGTTTTATTTTTGAACGTCAGTTCACATTTGTAGGTGGATCATCAGTGTTAGAGCTAAAATTAGCATGTTTAAAGTGGTTTTCATGCTTCCAGGGGCCCTAAACACAAGATTTATGGAATGGTTAAAAGTGCATGAAAATGGCCAATTTACTCACTCTGAGTTCTCAAAAAGGGTTTCTTCACCCAGGGAAGTTAATTAAATACCATTTGGAGGCATTTAATGTTCGAGCAAAAACGGCTGATTTTCGACAAAAGAGATAACACCCCCCCATTACGTCATGCTTCAGAAATGTGGAAAATGGTCCGTTTTCAAATGTTTTATTTTTGAACGTCAGTTCACATTTTTAGGTGGATCATCAGTGTTAGAGCTAAAATTAGCATGTTTAAAGTGATTTTCATGCTTCCAGGGGCTCGGGAAGTGAATTAAATACTATTTGGAGGCATTTAATGTTCAATCAAAAACAGCTGATTTTTGAAAAAAGAGATAACACCCCCCCATTACGTCATGCTTCAGAAATGTGGAAAATGGTCCGTTTTCAAAAGTTTTATTTTTGAACGTCAGTTCACATTTGTAGGTGGATCATCAGTTTTAGAGCTAAAATTAGCATGTTTAAAGTGATTTTCATGCTTCCAGGGGCTCGGGAAGTGAATTAAATACTATTTGGAGGCATTTAATGTTCAATCAAAAACAGCTGATTTTTGACAAAAGAGATAACACCCCCCCATTACATCATGCTTCAGAAATGTGGAAAATGGTCTGTTTTCAAATGTTTTCTTTTTGAACTTCAGTTCACATTTGTAGGTGGATCATCAGTGTTAGAGCTAAAATTAGCATGTTTAAAGTGATTTTCATGCTTCCAGGGGCCCTAAACACAAGATTTATGGAATGGTTAAAAGTGCATGAAAATGGCCAATTTACTCACTCTGAGTTCTCAAAAAGGGATTCTTCACCCCGGGAAGTTAATTAAATACCATTTGGAGGCATTTAATGTTCGAGCAAAAACGGCTGATTTTCGACAAAAGAGATAACACCCCCCATTACGTCATGCTTCAGAAATGTGGAAAATGGTCCGTTTTCAAATGTTTTATTTTTGAACGTCAGTTCACATTTGTAGGTGGATCATCAGTGTTAGAGCTAAAATTAGCATGTTTAAAGTGGTTTTCATGCTTCCAGGGGCCCTAAACACAAGATTTATGGAATGGTTAAAAGTGCATGAAAATGGCCAATTTACTCACTCTGAGTTCTCAAAAAGGGTTTCTTCACCCCGGGAAGTTAATTAAATACCATTTGGAGGCATTTAATGTTCGAGCAAAAACGGCTGATTTTCGACAAAAGAGATAACACCCCCCCATTACGTCATGCTTCAGAAATGTGGAAAATGGTCCGTTTTCAAATGTTTTATTTTTGAACGTCAGTTCACATTTGTAGGTGGATCATCAGTGTTAGAGCTAAAATTGGCATGTTTAAAGTGATTTTCATGCTTCCAGGGGCTCTGGAAGTGAATTAAATACTATTTGGAGGCATTTAATGTTCAAGCAAAAACGGCTGATTTTCGACAAAAGAGATAACACCCCCCCCATTACGTCATGCTTCAGAAATGTGGAAAATGGTCCGTTTTCAAATGTTTTATTTTTGAACGTCAGTTCACATTTGTAGGTGGATCATCAGTGTTAGAGCTAAAATTAGCATGTTTAAAGTGGTTTTCATGCTTCCAGGGGCCCAAAACACAAGATTTATGGATGGTTAAAAGTGCATGAAAATGGCCAATTTACTGACTCTGAGTTCTCAAAAAGGGTTTCTTCACCCAGGGAAGTTAATTAAATACCATTTGGAGGCATTTAATGTTCGAGCAAAAACGGCTGATTTTCGACAAAAGAGATAACACCCCCCCATTACGTCATGCTTCAGAAATGTGGAAAATGGTCCGTTTTCAAATGTTTTATTTTTGAACTTCAGTTCACATTTGTAGGTGGATCATCAGTGTTAGAGCTAAAATTAGCATGTTTAAAGTGATTTTCATGCTTCCAGGGGCTCGGGAAGTGAATCAAATACTATTTGGAGGCATTTAATGTTCAAGCAAAAACAGCTGATTTTCGACAAAAGAGATAAAACCCCCCCATTACGTCATGCTTCAGAAATGTGGAAAATGGTCCGTTTTCAAATGTTTTATTTTTGAACGTCAGTTCACATTTGTAGGTGGATCATCAGTGTTAGAGCTAAAATTAGCATGTTTAAAGTGGTTTTCATGCTTCCAGGGGCCCTAAACACAAGATTTATGGAATGGTTAAAAGTGCATGAAAATGGCCAATTTACTCACTCTGAGTTCTCAAAAAGGGTTTCTTCACCCAGGGAAGTTAATTAAATACCATTTGGAGGCATTTAATGTTCGAGCAAAAACGGCTGATTTTCGACAAAAGAGATAACACCCCCCCATTACGTCATGCTTCAGAAATGTGGAAAATGGTCCGTTTTCAAATGTTTTATTTTTGAACTTCAGTTCACATTTGTAGGTGGATCATCAGTGTTAGAGCTAAAATTAGCATGTTTAAAGTGATTTTCATGCTTCCAGGGGCTCGGGAAGTGAATCAAATACTATTTGGAGGCATTTAATGTTCAAGCAAAAACGGCTGATTTTCGACAAAAGAGATAAAACCCCCCATTACGTCATGCTTCAGAAATGTGGAAAATGGTCCGTTTTCAAATGTTTTATTTTTGAACGTCAGTTCACATTTGTAGGTGGATCATCAGTGTTAGAGCTAAAATTAGCATGTTTAAAGTGGTTTTCATGCTTCCAGGGGCCCTAAACACAAGATTTATGGAATGGTTAAAAGTGCATGAAAATGGCCAATTTACTCACTCTGAGTTCTCAAAAAGGGTTTCTTCACCCAGGGAAGTTAATTAAATACCATTTGGAGGCATTTAATGTTCGAGCAAAAACGGCTGATTTTCGACAAAAGAGATAACACCCCCCCATTACGTCATGCTTCAGAAATGTGGAAAATGGTCCGTTTTCAAATGTTTTATTTTTGAACGTCAGTTCACATTTTTAGGTGGATCATCAGTGTTAGAGCTAAAATTAGCATGTTTAAAGTGATTTTCATGCTTCCAGGGGCTCGGGAAGTGAATTAAATACTATTTGGAGGCATTTAATGTTCAATCAAAAACAGCTGATTTTTGAAAAAAGAGATAACACCCCCCCATTACGTCATGCTTCAGAAATGTGGAAAATGGTCCGTTTTCAAAAGTTTTATTTTTGAACGTCAGTTCACATTTGTAGGTGGATCATCAGTTTTAGAGCTAAAATTAGCATGTTTAAAGTGATTTTCATGCTTCCAGGGGCTCGGGAAGTGAATTAAATACTATTTGGAGGCATTTAATGTTCAATCAAAAACAGCTGATTTTTGACAAAAGAGATAACACCCCCCCATTACATCATGCTTCAGAAATGTGGAAAATGGTCCGTTTTCAAATGTTTTCTTTTTGAACTTCAGTTCACATTTGTAGGTGGATCATCAGTGTTAGAGCTAAAATTAGCATGTTTAAAGTGATTTTCATGCTTCCAGGGGCCCTAAACACAAGATTTATGGAATGGTTAAAAGTGCATGAAAATGGCCAATTTACTCACTCTGAGTTCTCAAAAAGGGATTCTTCACCCCGGGAAGTTAATTAAATACCATTTGGAGGCATTTAATGTTCGAGCAAAAACGGCTGATTTTCGACAAAAGAGATAACACCCCCCATTACGTCATGCTTCAGAAATGTGGAAAATGGTCCGTTTTCAAATGTTTTATTTTTGAATGTCAGTTCACATTTGTAGGTGGATCATCAGTGTTAGAGCTAAAATTAGCATGTTTAAAGTGGTTTTCATGCTTCCAGGGGCCCTAAACACAAGATTTATGGAATGGTTAAAAGTGCATGAAAATGGCCAATTTACTCACTCTGAGTTCTCAAAAAGGGTTTCTTCACCCCGGGAAGTTAATTAAATACCATTTGGAGGCATTTAATGTTCGAGCAAAAACGGCTGATTTTCGACAAAAGAGATAACACCCCCCCATTACGTCATGCTTCAGAAATGTGGAAAATGGTCCGTTTTCAAATGTTTTATTTTTGAACGTCAGTTCACATTTGTAGGTGGATCATCAGTGTTAGAGCTAAAATTGGCATGTTTAAAGTGATTTTCATGCTTCCAGGGGCTCTGGAAGTGAATTAAATACTATTTGGAGGCATTTAATGTTCAAGCAAAAACGGCTGATTTTCGACAAAAGAGATAACACCCCCCCCATTACGTCATGCTTCAGAAATGTGGAAAATGGTCCGTTTTCAAATGTTTTATTTTTGAACGTCAGTTCACATTTGTAGGTGGATCATCAGTGTTAGAGCTAAAATTAGCATGTTTAAAGTGGTTTTCATGCTTCCAGGGGCCCAAAACACAAGATTTATGGAATGGTTAAAAGTGCATGAAAATGGCCAATTTACTGACTCTGAGTTCTCAAAAAGGGTTTCTTCACCCAGGGAAGTTAATTAAATACCATTTGGAGGCATTTAATGTTCGAGCAAAAACGGCTGATTTTCGACAAAAGAGATAACACCCCCCCATTACGTCATGCTTCAGAAATGTGGAAAATGGTCCGTTTTCAAATGTTTTATTTTTGAACTTCAGTTCACATTTGTAGGTGGATCATCAGTGTTAGAGCTAAAATTAGCATGTTTAAAGTGATTTTCATGCTTCCAGGGGCTCGGGAAGTGAATCAAATACTATTTGGAGGCATTTAATGTTCAAGCAAAAACGGCTGATTTTCGACAAAAGAGATAAAACCCCCCCATTACGTCATGCTTCAGAAATGTGGAAAATGGTCCGTTTTCAAATGTTTTATTTTTGAACGTCAGTTCACATTTGTAGGTGGATCATCAGTGTTAGAGCTAAAATTAGCATGTTTAAAGTGGTTTTCATGCTTCCAGGGGCCCTAAACACAAGATTTATGGAATGGTTAAAAGTGCATGAAAATGGCCAATTTACTCACTCTGAGTTCTCAAAAAGGGTTTCTTCACCCAGGGAAGTTAATTAAATACCATTTGGAGGCATTTAATGTTCGAGCAAAAACGGCTGATTTTCGACAAAAGAGATAACACCCCCCCATTACGTCATGCTTCAGAAATGTGGAAAATGGTCCGTTTTCAAATGTTTTATTTTTGAACTTCAGTTCACATTTGTAGGTGGATCATCAGTGTTAGAGCTAAAATTAGCATGTTTAAAGTGATTTTCATGCTTCCAGGGGCTCGGGAAGTGAATCAAATACTATTTGGAGGCATTTAATGTTCAAGCAAAAACGGCTGATTTTCGACAAAAGAGATAAAACCCCCCCATTACGTCATGCTTCAGAAATGTGGAAAATGGTCCGTTTTCAAATGTTTTATTTTTGAACGTCAGTTCACATTTGTAGGTGGATCATCAGTGTTAGAGCTAAAATTAGCATGTTTAAAGTGGTTTTCATGCTTCCAGGGGCCCTAAACACAAGATTTATGGAATGGTTAAAAGTGCATGAAAATGGCCAATTTACTCACTCTGAGTTCTCAAAAAGGGTTTCTTCACCCAGGGAAGTTAATTAAATACCATTTGGAGGCATTTAATGTTCGAGCAAAAACGGCTGATTTTCGACAAAAGAGATAACACCCCCCCATTACGTCATGCTTCAGAAATGTGGAAAATGGTCCGTTTTCAAATGTTTTATTTTTGAACGTCAGTTCACATTTTTAGGTGGATCATCAGTGTTAGAGCTAAAATTAGCATGTTTAAAGTGATTTTCATGCTTCCAGGGGCTCGGGAAGTGAATTAAATACTATTTGGAGGCATTTAATGTTCAATCAAAAACAGCTGATTTTTGAAAAAAGAGATAACACCCCCCCATTACGTCATGCTTCAGAAATGTGGAAAATGGTCCGTTTTCAAAAGTTTTATTTTTGAACGTCAGTTCACATTTGTAGGTGGATCATCAGTTTTAGAGCTAAAATTAGCATGTTTAAAGTGATTTTCATGCTTCCAGGGGCTCGGGAAGTGAATTAAATACTATTTGGAGGCATTTAATGTTCAATCAAAAACAGCTGATTTTTGACAAAAGAGATAACACCCCCCCATTACATCATGCTTCAGAAATGTGGAAAATGGTCCGTTTTCAAATGTTTTCTTTTTGAACTTCAGTTCACATTTGTAGGTGGATCATCAGTGTTAGAGCTAAAATTAGCATGTTTAAAGTGATTTTCATGCTTCCAGGGGCCCTAAACACAAGATTTATGGAATGGTTAAAAGTGCATGAAAATGGCCAATTTACTCACTCTGAGTTCTCAAAAAGGGATTCTTCACCCCGGGAAGTTAATTAAATACCATTTGGAGGCATTTAATGTTCGAGCAAAAACGGCTGATTTTCGACAAAAGAGATAACACCCCCCATTACGTCATGCTTCAGAAATGTGGAAAATGGTCCGTTTTCAAATGTTTTATTTTTGAACGTCAGTTCACATTTGTAGGTGGATCATCAGTGTTAGAGCTAAAATTAGCATGTTTAAAGTGGTTTTCATGCTTCCAGGGGCCCTAAACACAAGATTTATGGAATGGTTAAAAGTGCATGAAAATGGCCAATTTACTCACTCTGAGTTCTCAAAAAGGGTTTCTTCACCCCGGGAAGTTAATTAAATACCATTTGGAGGCATTTAATGTTCGAGCAAAAACGGCTGATTTTCGACAAAAGAGATAACACCCCCCCATTACGTCATGCTTCAGAAATGTGGAAAATGGTCCGTTTTCAAAGGTTTTATTTTGGAACGTCAGTTCACATTTGTAGGTGGATCATCAGTGTTAGAGCTAAAATTGGCATGTTTAAAGTGATTTTCATGCTTCCAGGGGCTCTGGAAGTGAATTAAATACTATTTGGAGGCATTTAATGTTCAAGCAAAAACGGCTGATTTTCGACAAAAGAGATAACACCCCCCCCATTACGTCATGCTTCAGAAATGTGGAAAATGGTCCGTTTTCAAATGTTTTATTTTGGAACGTCAGTTCACATTTGTAGGTGGATCATCAGTGTTAGAGCTAAAATTAGCATGCTTAAAGTGATTTTCATGCTTCCAGGGGCCCTAAACACAAGATTTATGGAATGGTTAAAAGTGCATGAAAATGGCCAATTTACTCACTCTGAGTTCTCAAAAAGGGTTTCTTCACCCCGGGAAAATAATTAAATAACATTTGGAGGCATTTAATGTTCGAGCAAAAACGGCTGATTTTCGACAAAAGAGATAACACCCCCCCATTACGTCATGCTTCAGAAATGTGGAAAATGGTCCGTTTTCAAATGTTTTATTTTTGAACGTCAGTTCACATTTGTAGGTGGATCATCAGTGTTAGAGCTACAATTAGCATGTTTAAAGTGATTTTCATGCTTCCAGGGGCTCGGGAAGTGAATTAAATACTATTTGGAGGCATTTAATGTTCAATCAAAAACAGCTGATTTTTGACAAAAGAGATAACACCCCCCCATTACGTCATGCTTCAGAAATGTGGAAAATGGTCAGTTTTCAAATGTTTTATTTTTGAACGTCAGTTCACATTTGTAGGTGGATCATCAGTTTTAGAGCTAAAATTAGCATGTTTAAAGTGATTTTCATGCTTCCAGGGGCTCGGGAAGTGAATTAAATACTATTTGGAGGCATTTAATGTTCAATCAAAAACAGCTGATTTTTGACAAAAGAGATAACAACCCCCCATTACATCATGCTTCAGAAATGTGGAAACTGGTCCGTTTTCAAATGTTTTCTTTTTGAACTTCAGTTCACATTTGTAGGTGGATCATCAGTGTTAGAGCTAAAATTAGCATGTTTAAAGTGATTTTCATCCTTCCAGGGGCCCTAAACACAAGATTTATGGAATGGTTAAAAGTGCATGAAAATGGCCAATTTACTCACTCTGAGTTCTCAAAAAGGGTTTCTTCACCCCGGGAAGTTAATTAAATACCATTTGGAGGCATTTAATGTTCGAGCAAAAACGGCTGATTTTCGACAAAAGAGATAACACCCCCCCATTACGTCATGCTTCAGAAATGTGGAAAATGGTCCGTTTTCAAATGTTTTATTTTTGAACATCAGTTCACATTTGTAGGTGGATCATCAGTGTTAGAGCTAAAATTAGCATGTTTAAAGTGATTTTCATGCTTCCAGGGGCTCGGGAAGTGAATTAAATACTATTTGGAGGCATTTAATGTTCACGCAAAAACGGCTGATTTTCGACAAAAGAGATAACACCCCCCATTACGTCATGCTTCAGAAATGTGGAAAATGGACCGTTTTCAAATGTTTTATTTTTGAACGTCAGTTCACATTTGTAGGTGGATCATCAGTGTTAGAGCTAAAATTAGCATGTTTAAAGTGGTTTTCATGCTTCCAGGGGCCCTAAACACAAGATTTATGGAATGGTTAAAAGTGCATGAAAATGGCCAATTTACTCACTCTGAGTTCTCAAAAAGGGTTTCTTCACCCAGGGAAGTTAATTAAATACCATTTGGAGGCATTTAATGTTCGAGCAAAAACGGCTGATTTTCGACAAAAGAGATAACACCCCCCCATTACGTCATGCTTCAGAAATGTGGAAAATGGTCCGTTTTCAAATGTTTTATTTTTGAACGTCAGTTCACATTTGTAGGTGGATCATCAGTGTTAGAGCTAAAATTAGCATGTTTAAAGTGATTTTCATGCTTCCAGGGGCTCGGGAAATGAATTAAATACTATTTGGAGGCATTTAATGTTCAATCAAAAACAGCTGATTTTTGACAAAAGAGATAACACCCCCCCATTACGTCATGCTTCAGAAATGTGGAAAATGGTCCGTTTTCAAATGTTTTATTTTTGAACGTCAGTTCACATTTGTAGGTGGATCATCAGTGTTAGAGCTAAAATTAGCATGTTTAAAGTGATTTTCATGCTTCCAGGGGCCCTAAACACAAGATTTATGGAATGGTTAAAAGTGCATGAAAATGGCCAATTTACTCACTCTGAGTTCTCAAAAAAGGGTTTCTTCACCCAGGGAAGTTAATTAAATACCATTTGGAGGCATTTAATGTTCGAGCAAAAACGGCTGATTTTCGACAAAAGAGATAACACCCCCCCATTACGTCATGCTTCAGAAATGTGGAAAATGGTCCGTTTTCAAATGTTTTATTTCTGAACGTCAGTTCACATTTGTAGGTGGATCATCAGTGTTAGAGCTAAAATTAGCATGTTTAAAGTGATTTTCATGCTTCCAGGGGCTCGGGAAGTGAATTAAATACTATTTGGAGGCATTTAATGTTCAATCAAAAACAGCTGATTTTTGACAAAAGAGATAACACCCCCCCATTACGTCATGCTTCAGAAATGTGGAAAATGGTCCGTTTTCAAATGTTTTATTTTTGAACGTCAGTTCACATTTGTAGGTGGATCATCAGTGTTAGAGCTAAAATTAGCATGTTTAAAGTGATTTTCATGCTTCCAGGGGCTCGGGAAGTGAATTAAATACTATTTGGAGGCATTTAATGTTCAATCAAAAACAGCTGATTTTTGACAAAAGAGATAACACCCCCCCATTACGTCATGCTTCAGAAATGTGGAAAATGGTCCGTTTTCAAATGTTTTATTTTTGAATGTCAGTTCACATTTGTAGGTGGATCATCAGTGTTAGAGCTAAAATTAGCATGTTTAAAGTGATTTTCATGCTTCCAGGGGCTCGGGAAGTGAATTAAATACTATTTGGATGCATTTAATGTTCAATCAAAAACAGCTGATTTTTGACAAAAGAGATAACACCCCCCCATTACATCATGCTTCAGAAATGTGGAAAATGGTCTGTTTTCAAATGTTTTCTTTTTGAACTTCAGTTCACATTTGTAGGTGGATCATCAGTGTTAGAGCTAAAATTAGCATGTTTAAAGTGATTTTCATGCTTCCAGGGGCCCTAAACACAAGATTTATGGAATGGTTAAAAGTGCATGAAAATGGCCAATTTACTCACTCTGAGTTCTCAAAAAGGGTTTCTTCACCCCGGGAAGTTAATTAAATACCATTTGGAGGCATTTAATGTTCGAGCAAAAACGGCTGATTTTCGACAAAAGTGATAACACCCCCCCATTACGTCATGCTTCAGAAATGTGGAAAATGGTCCGTTTTCAAATGTTTTATTTTTGAACGTCAGTTCACATTTGTAGGTGGATCATCAGTGTTAGAGCTAAAATTAGCATGTTTAAAGTGGTTTTCATGCTTCCAGGGGCCCAAAACACAAGATTTATGGAATGGTTAAAAGTGCATGAAAATGGCCAATTTACTGACTCTGAGTTCTCAAAAAGGGTTTCTTCACCCAGGGAAGTTAATTAAATACCATTTGGAGGCATTTAATGTTCGAGCAAAAACGGCTGATTTTCGACAAAAGAGATAACACCCCCCCATTACGTCATGCTTCAGAAATGTGGAAAATGGTCCGTTTTCAAATGTTTTATTTTTGAACTTCAGTTCACATTTGTAGGTGGATCATCAGTGTTAGAGCTAAAATTAGCATGTTTAAAGTGATTTTCATGCTTCCAGGGGCTCGGGAAGTGAATCAAATACTATTTGGAGGCATTTAATGTTCAAGCAAAAACGGCTGATTTTCGACAAAAGAGATAAAACCCCCCCATTACGTCATGCTTCAGAAATGTGGAAAATGGTCCGTTTTCAAATGTTTTATTTTTGAACGTCAGTTCACATTTGTAGGTGGATCATCAGTGTTAGAGCTAAAATTAGCATGTTTAAAGTGGTTTTCATGCTTCCAGGGGCCCTAAACACAAGATTTATGGAATGGTTAAAAGTGCATGAAAATGGCCAATTTACTCACTCTGAGTTCTCAAAAAGGGTTTCTTCACCCAGGGAAGTTAATTAAATACCATTTGGAGGCATTTAATGTTCGAGCAAAAACGGCTGATTTTCGACAAAAGAGATAACACCCCCCCATTACGTCATGCTTCAGAAATGTGGAAAATGGTCCGTTTTCAAATGTTTTATTTTTGAACTTCAGTTCACATTTGTAGGTGGATCATCAGTGTTAGAGCTAAAATTAGCATGTTTAAAGTGATTTTCATGCTTCCAGGGGCTCGGGAAGTGAATCAAATACTATTTGGAGGCATTTAATGTTCAAGCAAAAACGGCTGATTTTCGACAAAAGAGATAAAACCCCCCCATTACGTCATGCTTCAGAAATGTGGAAAATGGTCCGTTTTCAAATGTTTTATTTTTGAACGTCAGTTCACATTTGTAGGTGGATCATCAGTGTTAGAGCTAAAATTAGCATGTTTAAAGTGGTTTTCATGCTTCCAGGGGCCCTAAACACAAGATTTATGGAATGGTTAAAAGTGCATGAAAATGGCCAATTTACTCACTCTGAGTTCTCAAAAAGGGTTTCTTCACCCAGGGAAGTTAATTAAATACCATTTGGAGGCATTTAATGTTCGAGCAAAAACGGCTGATTTTCGACAAAAGAGATAACACCCCCCCATTACGTCATGCTTCAGAAATGTGGAAAATGGTCCGTTTTCAAATGTTTTATTTCTGAACGTCAGTTCACATTTGTAGGTGGATCATCAGTGTTAGAGCTAAAATTAGCATGTTTAAAGTGATTTTCATGCTTCCAGGGGCTCGGGAAGTGAATTAAATACTATTTGGAGGCATTTAATGTTCAATCAAAAACAGCTGATTTTTGACAAAAGAGATAACACCCCCCCATTACGTCATGCTTCAGAAATGTGGAAAATGGTCCGTTTTCAAATGTTTTATTTTTGAACGTCAGTTCACATTTGTAGGTGGATCATCAGTGTTAGAGCTAAAATTAGCATGTTTAAAGTGATTTTCATGCTTCCAGGGGCTCGGGAAGTGAATTAAATACTATTTGGAGGCATTTAATGTTCAATCAAAAACAGCTGATTTTTGACAAAAGAGATAACACCCCCCCATTACGTCATGCTTCAGAAATGTGGAAAATGGTCCGTTTTCAAATGTTTTATTTTTGAATGTCAGTTCACATTTGTAGGTGCATCATCAGTGTTAGAGCTAAAATTAGCATGTTTAAAGTGATTTTCATGCTTCCAGGGGCTCGGGAAGTGAATTAAATACTATTTGGATGCATTTAATGTTCAATCAAAAACAGCTGATTTTTGACAAAAGAGATAACACCCCCCCATTACATCATGCTTCAGAAATGTGGAAAATGGTCTGTTTTCAAATGTTTTCTTTTTGAACTTCAGTTCACATTTGTAGGTGGATCATCAGTGTTAGAGCTAAAATTAGCATGTTTAAAGTGATTTTCATGCTTCCAGGGGCCCTAAACACAAGATTTATGGAATGGTTAAAAGTGCATGAAAATGGCCAATTTACTCACTCTGAGTTCTCAAAAAGGGTTTCTTCACCCCGGGAAGTTAATTAAATACCATTTGGAGGCATTTAATGTTCGAGCAAAAACGGCTGATTTTCGACAAAAGAGATAACACCCCCCATTACGTCATGCTTCAGAAATGTGGAAAATGGTCCGTTTTCAAATGTTTTATTTTTGAACGTCAGTTCACATTTGTAGGTGGATCGTCAGTGTTAGAGCTAAAATTAGCATGTTTAAAGTGATTTTCATGCTTCCAGGGGCTCGGGAAGTGAATTAAATACTATTTGGAGGCATTTAATGTTCACGCAAAAACTGCTGATTTTCGACAAAAGAGATAACACCCCCCATTACGTCATGCTTCAGAAATGTGGAAAATGGTCCGTTTTCAAATGTTTTATTTTTGAACGTCAGTTCACATTTGTAGGTGGATCATCAGTGTTAGAGCTAAAATTAGCATGTTTAAAGTGGTTTTCATGCTTCCAGGGTCCCTAAACACAAAATTTATGGAATGGTTAAAAGTGCATGAAAATGGCCAATTTACTCACTCTGAGTTCTCAAAAAGGGTTTCTTCACCCCGGGAAGTTAATTAAATACCATTTGGAGGCATTTAATGTTCGAGCAAAAACGGCTGATTTTCGACAAAAGTGATAACACCCCCCCATTACGTCATGCTTCAGAAATGTGGAAAATGGTCCGTTTTCAAATGTTTTATTTTTGAACGTCAGTTCACATTTGTAGGTGGATCATCAGTGTTAGAGCTAAAATTAGCATGTTTAAAGTGGTTTTCATGCTTCCAGGGGCCCAAAACACAAGATTTATGGAATGGTTAAAAGTGCATGAAAATGGCCAATTTACTGACTCTGAGTTCTCAAAAAGGGTTTCTTCACCCAGGGAAGTTAATTAAATACCATTTGGAGGCATTTAATGTTCGAGCAAAAACGGCTGATTTTCGACAAAAGAGATAACACCCCCCCATTACGTCATGCTTCAGAAATGTGGAAAATGGTCCGTTTTCAAATGTTTTATTTTTGAACTTCAGTTCACATTTGTAGGTGGATCATCAGTGTTAGAGCTAAAATTAGCATGTTTAAAGTGATTTTCATGCTTCCAGGGGCTCGGGAAGTGAATCAAATACTATTTGGAGGCATTTAATGTTCAAGCAAAAACGGCTGATTTTCGACAAAAGAGATAAAACCCCCCCATTACGTCATGCTTCAGAAATGTGGAAAATGGTCCGTTTTCAAATGTTTTATTTTTGAACGTCAGTTCACATTTGTAGGTGGATCATCAGTGTTAGAGCTAAAATTAGCATGTTTAAAGTGGTTTTCATGCTTCCAGGGGCCCTAAACACAAGATTTATGGAATGGTTAAAAGTGCATGAAAATGGCCAATTTACTCACTCTGAGTTCTCAAAAAGGGTTTCTTCACCCAGGGAAGTTAATTAAATACCATTTGGAGGCATTTAATGTTCGAGCAAAAACGGCTGATTTTCGACAAAAGAGATAACACCCCCCCATTACGTCATGCTTCAGAAATGTGGAAAATGGTCCGTTTTCAAATGTTTTATTTTTGAACTTCAGTTCACATTTGTAGGTGGATCATCAGTGTTAGAGCTAAAATTAGCATGTTTAAAGTGATTTTCATGCTTCCAGGGGCTCGGGAAGTGAATCAAATACTATTTGGAGGCATTTAATGTTCAAGCAAAAACGGCTGATTTTCGACAAAAGAGATAAAACCCCCCCATTACGTCATGCTTCAGAAATGTGGAAAATGGTCCGTTTTCAAATGTTTTATTTTTGAACGTCAGTTCACATTTGTAGGTGGATCATCAGTGTTAGAGCTAAAATTAGCATGTTTAAAGTGGTTTTCATGCTTCCAGGGGCCCTAAACACAAGATTTATGGAATGGTTAAAAGTGCATGAAAATGGCCAATTTACTCACTCTGAGTTCTCAAAAAGGGTTTCTTCACCCAGGGAAGTTAATTAAATACCATTTGGAGGCATTTAATGTTCGAGCAAAAACGGCTGATTTTCGACAAAAGAGATAACACCCCCCCATTACGTCATGCTTCAGAAATGTGGAAAATGGTCCGTTTTCAAATGTTTTATTTTTGAACGTCAGTTCACATTTTTAGGTGGATCATCAGTGTTAGAGCTAAAATTAGCATGTTTAAAGTGATTTTCATGCTTCCAGGGGCTCGGGAAGTGAATTAAATACTATTTGGAGGCATTTAATGTTCAATCAAAAACAGCTGATTTTTGAAAAAAGAGATAACACCCCCCCATTACGTCATGCTTCAGAAATGTGGAAAATGGTCCGTTTTCAAAAGTTTTATTTTTGAACGTCAGTTCACATTTGTAGGTGGATCATCAGTTTTAGAGCTAAAATTAGCATGTTTAAAGTGATTTTCATGCTTCCAGGGGCTCGGGAAGTGAATTAAATACTATTTGGAGGCATTTAATGTTCAATCAAAAACAGCTGATTTTTGACAAAAGAGATAACACCCCCCCATTACATCATGCTTCAGAAATGTGGAAAATGGTCCATTTTCAAATGTTTTCTTTTTGAACTTCAGTTCACATTTGTAGGTGGATCATCAGTGTTAGAGCTAAAATTAGCATGTTTAAAGTGATTTTCATGCTTCCAGGGGCCCTAAACACAAGATTTATGGAATGGTTAAAAGTGCATGAAAATGGCCAATTTACTCACTCTGAGTTCTCAAAAAGGGATTCTTCACCCCGGGAAGTTAATTAAATACCATTTGGAGGCATTTAATGTTCGAGCAAAAACGGCTGATTTTCGACAAAAGAGATAACACCCCCCATTACGTCATGCTTCAGAAATGTGGAAAATGGTCCGTTTTCAAATGTTTTATTTTTGAACGTCAGTTCACATTTGTAGGTGGATCATCAGTGTTAGAGCTAAAATTAGCATGTTTAAAGTGGTTTTCATGCTTCCAGGGGCCCTAAACACAAGATTTATGGAATGGTTAAAAGTGCATGAAAATGGCCAATTTACTCACTCTGAGTTCTCAAAAAGGGTTTCTTCACCCCGGGAAGTTAATTAAATACCATTTGGAGGCATTTAATGTTCGAGCAAAAACGGCTGATTTTCGACAAAAGAGATAACACCCCCCCATTACGTCATGCTTCAGAAATGTGGAAAATGGTCCGTTTTCAAATGTTTTATTTTTGAACGTCAGTTCACATTTGTAGGTGGATCATCAGTGTTAGAGCTAAAATTGGCATGTTTAAAGTGATTTTCATGCTTCCAGGGGCTCTGGAAGTGAATTAAATACTATTTGGAGGCATTTAATGTTCGAGCAAAAACGGCTGATTTTCGACAAAAGAGATAACACCCCCCCCATTACGTCATGCTTCAGAAATGTGGAAAATGGTCCGTTTTCAAATGTTTTATTTTTGAACGTCAGTTCACATTTGTAGGTGGATCATCAGTGTTAGAGCTAAAATTAGCATGTTTAAAGTGGTTTTCATGCTTCCAGGGGCCCAAAACACAAGATTTATGGATGGTTAAAAGTGCATGAAAATGGCCAATTTACTGACTCTGAGTTCTCAAAAAGGGTTTCTTCACCCAGGGAAGTTAATTAAATACCATTTGGAGGCATTTAATGTTCGAGCAAAAACGGCTGATTTTCGACAAAAGAGATAACACCCCCCCATTACGTCATGCTTCAGAAATGTGGAAAATGGTCCGTTTTCAAATGTTTTATTTTTGAACGTCAGTTCACATTTTTAGGTGGATCATCAGTGTTAGAGCTAAAATTAGCATGTTTAAAGTGATTTTCATGCTTCCAGGGGCTCGGGAAGTGAATTAAATACTATTTGGAGGCATTTAATGTTCAATCAAAAACAGCTGATTTTTGAAAAAAGAGATAACACCCCCCCATTACGTCATGCTTCAGAAATGTGGAAAATGGTCCGTTTTCAAAAGTTTTATTTTTGAACGTCAGTTCACATTTGTAGGTGGATCATCAGTTTTAGAGCTAAAATTAGCATGTTTAAAGTGATTTTCATGCTTCCAGGGGCTCGGGAAGTGAATTAAATACTATTTGGAGGCATTTAATGTTCAATCAAAAACAGCTGATTTTTGACAAAAGAGATAACACCCCCCCATTACATCATGCTTCAGAAATGTGGAAAATGGTCCGTTTTCAAATGTTTTCTTTTTGAACTTCAGTTCACATTTGTAGGTGGATCATCAGTGTTAGAGCTAAAATTAGCATGTTTAAAGTGATTTTCATGCTTCCAGGGGCCCTAAACACAAGATTTATGGAATGGTTAAAAGTGCATGAAAATGGCCAATTTACTCACTCTGAGTTCTCAAAAAGGGATTCTTCACCCCGGGAAGTTAATTAAATACCATTTGGAGGCATTTAATGTTCGAGCAAAAACGGCTGATTTTCGACAAAAGAGATAACACCCCCCATTACGTCATGCTTCAGAAATGTGGAAAATGGTCCGTTTTCAAATGTTTTATTTTTGAACGTCAGTTCACATTTGTAGGTGGATCATCAGTGTTAGAGCTAAAATTAGCATGTTTAAAGTGGTTTTCATGCTTCCAGGGGCCCTAAACACAAGATTTATGGAATGGTTAAAAGTGCATGAAAATGGCCAATTTACTCACTCTGAGTTCTCAAAAAGGGTTTCTTCACCCCGGGAAGTTAATTAAATACCATTTGGAGGCATTTAATGTTCGAGCAAAAACGGCTGATTTTCAACAAAAGAGATAACACCCCCCCATTACGTCATGCTTCAGAAATGTGGAAAATGGTCCGTTTTCAAATGTTTTATTTTTGAACGTCAGTTCACATTTGTAGGTGGATCATCAGTGTTAGAGCTAAAATTGGCATGTTTAAAGTGATTTTCATGCTTCCAGGGGCTCTGGAAGTGAATTAAATACTATTTGGAGGCATTTAATGTTCAAGCAAAAACGGCTGATTTTCGACAAAAGAGATAACACCCCCCCCATTACGTCATGCTTCAGAAATGTGGAAAATGGTCTGTTTTCAAATGTTTTATTTTTGAACGTCAGTTCACATTTGTAGGTGGATCATCAGTGTTAGAGCTAAAATTAGCATGTTTAAAGTGGTTTTCATGCTTCCAGGGGCCCAAAACACAAGATTTATGGAATGGTTAAAAGTGCATGAAAATGGCCAATTTACTGACTCTGAGTTCTCAAAAAGGGTTTCTTCACCCAGGGAAGTTAATTAAATACCATTTGGAGGCATTTAATGTTCGAGCAAAAACGGCTGATTTTCGACAAAAGAGATAACACCCCCCCATTACGCCATGCTTCAGAAATGTGGAAAATGGTCCGTTTTCAAATGTTTTATTTTTGAACTTCAGTTCACATTTGTAGGTGGATCATCAGTGTTAGAGCTAAAATTAGCATGTTTAAAGTGATTTTCATGCTTCCAGGGGCTCGGGAAGTGAATCAAATACTATTTGGAGGCATTTAATGTTCAAGCAAAAACGGCTGATTTTCGACAAAAGAGATAAAACCCCCCCATTACGTCATGCTTCAGAAATGTGGAAAATGGTCCGTTTTCAAATGTTTTATTTTTGAACGTCAGTTCACATTTGTAGGTGGATCATCAGTGTTAGAGCTAAAATTAGCATGTTTAAAGTGGTTTTCATGCTTCCAGGGGCCCTAAACACAAGATTTATGGAATGGTTAAAAGTGCATGAAAATGGCCAATTTACTCACTCTGAGTTCTCAAAAAGGGTTTCTTCACCCAGGGAAGTTAATTAAATACCATTTGGAGGCATTTAATGTTCGAGCAAAAACGGCTGATTTTCGACAAAAGAGATAACACCCCCCCATTACGTCATGCTTCAGAAATGTGGAAAATGGTCCGTTTTCAAATGTTTTATTTTTGAACTTCAGTTCACATTTGTAGGTGGATCATCAGTGTTAGAGCTAAAATTAGCATGTTTAAAGTGATTTTCATGCTTCCAGGGGCTCGGGAAGTGAATCAAATACTATTTGGAGGCATTTAATGTTCAAGCAAAAACGGCTGATTTTCGACAAAAGAGATAAAACCCCCCCATTACGTCATGCTTCAGAAATGTGGAAAATGGTCCGTTTTCAAATGTTTTATTTTTGAACGTCAGTTCACATTTGTAGGTGGATCATCAGTGTTAGAGCTAAAATTAGCATGTTTAAAGTGGTTTTCATGCTTCCAGGGGCCCTAAACACAAGATTTATGGAATGGTTAAAAGTGCATGAAAATGGCCAATTTACTCACTCTGAGTTCTCAAAAAGGGTTTCTTCACCCAGGGAAGTTAATTAAATACCATTTGGAGGCATTTAATGTTCGAGCAAAAACGGCTGATTTTCGACAAAAGAGATAACACCCCCCCATTACGTCATGCTTCAGAAATGTGGAAAATGGTCCGTTTTCAAATGTTTTATTTTTGAACGTCAGTTCACATTTTTAGGTGGATCATCAGTGTTAGAGCTAAAATTAGCATGTTTAAAGTGATTTTCATGCTTCCAGGGGCTCGGGAAGTGAATTAAATACTATTTGGAGGCATTTAATGTTCAATCAAAAACAGCTGATTTTTGAAAAAAGAGATAACACCCCCCCATTACGTCATGCTTCAGAAATGTGGAAAATGGTCCGTTTTCAAAAGTTTTATTTTTGAACGTCAGTTCACATTTGTAGGTGGATCATCAGTTTTAGAGCTAAAATTAGCATGTTTAAAGTGATTTTCATGCTTCCAGGGGCTCGGGAAGTGAATTAAATACTATTTGGAGGCATTTAATGTTCAATCAAAAACAGCTGATTTTTGACAAAAGAGATAACACCCCCCCATTACATCATGCTTCAGAAATGTGGAAAATGGTCCGTTTTCAAATGTTTTCTTTTTGAACTTCAGTTCACATTTGTAGGTGGATCATCAGTGTTAGAGCTAAAATTAGCATGTTTAAAGTGATTTTCATGCTTTCAGGGGCCCTAAACACAAGATTTATGGAATGGTTAAAAGTGCATGAAAATGGCCAATTTATTCACTCTGAGTTCTCAAAAAGGGATTCTTCACCCCGGGAAGTTAATTAAATACCATTTGGAGGCATTTAATGTTCGAGCAAAAACGGCTGATTTTCGACAAAAGAGATAACACCCCCCATTACGTCATGCTTCAGAAATGTGGAAAATGGTCCGTTTTCAAATGTTTTATTTTTGAACGTCAGTTCACATTTGTAGGTGGATCATCAGTGTTAGAGCTAAAATTGGCATGTTTAAAGTGATTTTCATGCTTCCAGGGGCTCTGGAAGTGAATTAAATACTATTTGGAGGCATTTAATGTTCAAGCAAAAACGGCTGATTTTCGACAAAAGAGATAACACCCCCCCCATTACGTCATGCTTCAGAAATGTGGAAAATGGTCCGTTTTCAAATGTTTTATTTTTGAACGTCAGTTCACATTTGTAGGTGGATCATCAGTGTTAGAGCTAAAATTGGCATGTTTAAAGTGATTTTCATGCTTCCAGGGGCTCTGGAAGTGAATTAAATACTATTTGGAGGCATTTAATGTTCAAGCAAAAACGGCTGATTTTCGACAAAAGAGATAACACCCCCCCCATTACGTCATGCTTCAGAAATGTGGAAAATGGTCCGTTTTCAAATGTTTTATTTTTGAACGTCAGTTCACATTTGTAGGTGGATCATCAGTGTTAGAGCTAAAATTAGCATGTTTAAAGTGGTTTTCATGCTTCCAGGGGCCCAAAACACAAGATTTATGGAATGGTTAAAAGTGCATGAAAATGGCCAATTTACTGACTCTGAGTTCTCAAAAAGGGTTTCTTCACCCAGGGAAGTTAATTAAATACCATTTGGAGGCATTTAATGTTCGAGCAAAAACGGCTGATTTTCGACAAAAGTGATAACACCCCCCCATTACGTCATGCTTCAGAAATGTGGAAAATGGTCCGTTTTCAAATGTTTTATTTTTGAACGTCAGTTCACATTTGTAGGTGGATCATCAGTGTTAGAGCTAAAATTGGCATGTTTAAAGTGATTTTCATGCTTCCAGGGGCTCTGGAAGTGAATTAAATACTATTTGGA
This sequence comes from Lissotriton vulgaris, assembly GCF_964263255.1. NCBI lineage: Eukaryota > Metazoa > Chordata > Amphibia > Caudata > Salamandridae > Lissotriton > Lissotriton vulgaris. The sequence continues at coordinate 736,961 of NW_028255042.1, read as the reverse complement.
GGCATTTAATGTTCAAGCAAAAACGGCTGATTTTCGACAAAAGAGATAACACCCCCCCCATTACGTCATGCTTCAGAAATGTGGAAAATGGTCCGTTTTCAAATGTTTTATTTTTGAACGTCAGTTCACATTTGTAGGTGGATCATCAGTGTTAGAGCTAAAATTAGCATGTTTAAAGTGGTTTTCATGCTTCCAGGGGCCCAAAACACAAGATTTATGGAATGGTTAAAAGTGCATGAAAATGGCCAATTTACTGACTCTGAGTTCTCAAAAAGGGTTTCTTCACCCAGGGAAGTTAATTAAATACCATTTGGAGGCATTTAATGTTCGAGCAAAAACGGCTGATTTTCGACAAAAGAGATAACACCCCCCCATTACGTCATGCTTCAGAAATGTGGAAAATGGTCCGTTTTCAAATGTTTTATTTTTGAACTTCAGTTCACATTTGTAGGTGGATCATCAGTGTTAGAGCTAAAATTAGCATGTTTAAAGTGATTTTCATGCTTCCAGGGGCTCGGGAAGTGAATCAAATACTATTTGGAGGCATTTAATGTTCAAGCAAAAACGGCTGATTTTCGACAAAAGAGATAAAACCCCCCCATTACGTCATGCTTCAGAAATGTGGAAAATGGTCCGTTTTCAAATGTTTTATTTTTGAACGTCAGTTCACATTTGTAGGTGGATCATCAGTGTTAGAGCTAAAATTAGCATGTTTAAAGTGGTTTTCATGCTTCCAGGGGCCCTAAACACAAGATTTATGGAATGGTTAAAAGTGCATGAAAATGGCCAATTTACTCACTCTGAGTTCTCAAAAAGGGTTTCTTCACCCAGGGAAGTTAATTAAATACCATTTGGAGGCATTTAATGTTCGAGCAAAAACGGCTGATTTACGACAAAAGAGATAACACCCCCCCATTACGTCATGCTTCAGAAATGTGGAAAATGGTCCGTTTTCAAATGTTTTATTTTTGAACTTCAGTTCACATTTGTAGGTGGATCATCAGTGTTAGAGCTAAAATTAGCATGTTTAAAGTGATTTTCATGCTTCCAGGGGCTCGGGAAGTGAATCAAATACTATTTGGAGGCATTTAATGTTCAAGCAAAAACGGCTGATTTTCGACAAAAGAGATAAAACCCCCCCATTACGTCATGCTTCAGAAATGTGGAAAATGGTCCGTTTTCAAATGTTTTATTTTTGAACGTCAGTTCACATTTGTAGGTGGATCATCAGTGTTAGAGCTAAAATTAGCATGTTTAAAGTGGTTTTCATGCTTCCAGGGGCCCTAAACACAAGATTTATGGAATGGTTAAAAGTGCATGAAAATGGCCAATTTACTCACTCTGAGTTCTCAAAAAGGGTTTCTTCACCCAGGGAAGTTAATTAAATACCATTTGGAGGCATTTAATGTTCGAGCAAAAACGGCTGATTTTCGACAAAAGAGATAACACCCCCCCATTACGTCATGCTTCAGAAATGTGGAAAATGGTCCGTTTTCAAATGTTTTATTTTTGAACGTCAGTTCACATTTTTAGGTGGATCATCAGTGTTAGAGCTAAAATTAGCATGTTTAAAGTGATTTTCATGCTTCCAGGGGCTCGGGAAGTGAATTAAATACTATTTGGAGGCATTTAATGTTCAATCAAAAACAGCTGATTTTTGAAAAAAGAGATAACACCCCCCCATTACGTCATGCTTCAGAAATGTGGAAAATGGTCCGTTTTCAAAAGTTTTATTTTTGAACGTCAGTTCACATTTGTAGGTGGATCATCAGTTTTAGAGCTAAAATTAGCATGTTTAAAGTGATTTTCATGCTTCCAGGGGCTCGGGAAGTGAATTAAATACTATTTGGAGGCATTTAATGTTCAATCAAAAACAGCTGATTTTTGACAAAAGAGATAACACCCCCCCATTACATCATGCTTCAGAAATGTGGAAAATGGTCCGTTTTCAAATGTTTTCTTTTTGAACTTCAGTTCACATTTGTAGGTGGATCATCAGTGTTAGAGCTAAAATTAGCATGTTTAAAGTGATTTTCATGCTTCCAGGGGCCCTAAACACAAGATTTATGGAATGGTTAAAAGTGCATGAAAATGGCCAATTTACTCACTCTGAGTTCTCAAAAAGGGATTCTTCACCCCGGGAAGTTAATTAAATACCATTTGGAGGCATTTAATGTTCGAGCAAAAACGGCTGATTTTCGACAAAAGAGATAACACCCCCCATTACGTCATGCTTCAGAAATGTGGAAAATGGTCCGTTTTCAAATGTTTTATTTTTGAACGTCAGTTCACATTTGTAGGTGGATCATCAGTGTTAGAGCTAAAATTAGCATGTTTAAAGTGGTTTTCATGCTTCCAGGGGCCCTAAACACAAGATTTATGGAATGGTTAAAAGTGCATGAAAATGGCCAATTTACTCACTCTGAGTTCTCAAAAAGGGTTTCTTCACCCCGGGAAGTTAATTAAATACCATTTGGAGGCATTTAATGTTCGAGCAAAAACGGCTGATTTTCGACAAAAGAGATAACACCCCCCCCATTACGTCATGCTTCAGAAATGTGGAAAATGGTCCGTTTTCAAATGTTTTATTTTTGAACGTCAGTTCACATTTGTAGGTGGATCATCAGTGTTAGAGCTAAAATTGGCATGTTTAAAGTGATTTTCATGCTTCCAGGGGCTCTGGAAGTGAATTAAATACTATTTGGAGGCATTTAATGTTCAAGCAAAAACGGCTGATTTTCGACAAAAGAGATAACACCCCCCCCATTACGTCATGCTTCAGAAATGTGGAAAATGGTCCGTTTTCAAATGTTTTATTTTTGAACGTCAGTTCACATTTGTAGGTGGATCATCAGTGTTAGAGCTAAAATTAGCATGTTTAAAGTGGTTTTCATGCTTCCAGGGGCCCAAAACACAAGATTTATGGAATGGTTAAAAGTGCATGAAAATGGCCAATTTACTGACTCTGAGTTCTCAAAAAGGGTTTCTTCACCCAGGGAAGTTAATTAATACCATTTGGAGGCATTTAATGTTCGAGCAAAAACGGCTGATTTTCGACAAAAGAGATAACACCCCCCCATTACGTCATGCTTCAGAAATGTGGAAAATGGTCCGTTTTCAAATGTTTTATTTTTGAACTTCAGTTCACATTTGTAGGTGGATCATCAGTGTTAGAGCTAAAATTAGCATGTTTAAAGTGATTTTCATGCTTCCAGGGGCTCGGGAAGTGAATCAAATACTATTTGGAGGCATTTAATGTTCAAGCAAAAACGGCTGATTTTCGACAAAAGAGATAAAACCCCCCCATTACGTCATGCTTCAGAAATGTGGAAAATGGTCCGTTTTCAAATGTTTTATTTTTGAACGTCAGTTCACATTTGTAGGTGGATCATCAGTGTTAGAGCTAAAATTAGCATGTTTAAAGTGGTTTTCATGCTTCCAGGGGCCCTAAACACAAGATTTATGGAATGGTTAAAAGTGCATGAAAATGGCCAATTTACTCACTCTGAGTTCTCAAAAAGGGTTTCTTCACCCAGGGAAGTTAATTAAATACCATTTGGAGGCATTTAATGTTCGAGCAAAAACGGCTGATTTTCGACAAAAGAGATAACACCCCCCCATTACGTCATGCTTCAGAAATGTGGAAAATGGTCCGTTTTCAAATGTTTTATTTTTGAACGTCAGTTCACATTTTTAGGTGGATCATCAGTGTTAGAGCTAAAATTAGCATGTTTAAAGTGATTTTCATGCTTCCAGGGGCTCGGGAAGTGAATTAAATACTATTTGGAGGCATTTAATGTTCAATCAAAAACAGCTGATTTTTGACAAAAGAGATAACACCCCCCCATTACATCATGCTTCAGAAATGTGGAAAATGGTCCGTTTTCAAATGTTTTCTTTTTGAACTTCAGTTCACATTTGTAGGTGGATCATCAGTGTTAGAGCTAAAATTAGCATGTTTAAAGTGATTTTCATGCTTCCAGGGGCCCTAAACACAAGATTTATGGAATGGTTAAAAGTGCATGAAAATGGCCAATTTACTCACTCTGAGTTCTCAAAAAGGGATTCTTCACCCCGGGAAGTTAATTAAATACCATTTGGAGGCATTTAATGTTCGAGCAAAAACGGCTGATTTTCGACAAAAGAGATAACACCCCCCATTACGTCATGCTTCAGAAATGTGGAAAATGGTCCGTTTTCAAATGTTTTATTTTTGAACGTCAGTTCACATTTGTAGGTGGATCATCAGTGTTAGAGCTAAAATTGGCATGTTTAAAGTGATTTTCATGCTTCCAGGGGCTCTGGAAGTGAATTAAATACTATTTGGAGGCATTTAATGTTCAAGCAAAAACGGCTGATTTTCGACAAAAGAGATAACACCCCCCCCATTACGTCATGCTTCAGAAATGTGGAAAATGGTCCGTTTTCAAATGTTTTATTTTTGAACGTCAGTTCACATTTGTAGGTGGATCATCAGTGTTAGAGCTAAAATTAGCATGTTTAAAGTGGTTTTCATGCTTCCAGGGGCCCAAAACACAAGATTTATGGAATGGTTAAAAGTGCATGAAAATGGCCAATTTACTGACTCTGAGTTCTCAAAAAGGGTTTCTTCACCCAGGGAAGTTAATTAAATACCATTTGGAGGCATTTAATGTTCGAGCAAAAACGGCTGATTTTCGACAAAAGAGATAACACCCCCCCATTACGTCATGCTTCAGAAATGTGGAAAATGGTCCGTTTTCAAATGTTTTATTTTTGAACTTCAGTTCACATTTGTAGGTGGATCATCAGTGTTAGAGCAAAAATTAGCATGTTTAAAGTGATTTTCATGCTTCCAGGGGCTCGGGAAGTGAATCAAATACTATTTGGAGGCATTTAATGTTCAAGCAAAAACGGCTGATTTTCGACAAAAGAGATAAAACCCCCCCATTACGTCATGCTTCAGAAATGTGGAAAATGGTCCGTTTTCAAATGTTTTATTTTTGAACGTCAGTTCACATTTGTAGGTGGATCATCAGTGTTAGAGCTAAAATTAGCATGTTTAAAGTGGTTTTCATGCTTCCAGGGGCCCTAAACACAAGATTTATGGAATGGTTAAAAGTGCATGAAAATGGCCAATTTACTCACTCTGAGTTCTCAAAAAGGGTTTCTTCACCCAGGGAAGTTAATTAAATACCATTTGGAGGCATTTAATGTTCGAGCAAAAACAGCTGATTTTCGACAAAAGAGATAACACCCCCCCATTACGTCATGCTTCAGAAATGTGGAAAATGGTCCGTTTTCAAATGTTTTATTTTTGAACTTCAGTTCACATTTGTAGGTGGATCATCAGTGTTAGAGCTAAAATTAGCATGTTTAAAGTGATTTTCATGCTTCCAGGGGCTCGGGAAGTGAATCAAATACTATTTGGAGGCATTTAATGTTCAAGCAAAAACGGCTGATTTTCGACAAAAGAGATAAAACCCCCCCATTACGTCATGCTTCAGAAATGTGGAAAATGGTCCGTTTTCAAATGTTTTATTTTTGAACGTCAGTTCACATTTGTAGGTGGATCATCAGTGTTAGAGCTAAAATTAGCATGTTTAAAGTCGTTTTCATGCTTCCAGGGGCCCTAAACACAAGATTTATGGAATGGTTAAAAGTGCATGAAAATGGCCAATTTACTCACTCTGAGTTCTCAAAAAGGGTTTCTTCACCCAGGGAAGTTAATTAAATACCATTTGGAGGCATTTAATGTTCGAGCAAAAACGGCTGATTTTCGACAAAAGAGATAACACCCCCCCATTACGTCATGCTTCAGAAATGTGGAAAATGGTCCGTTTTCAAATGTTTTATTTTTGAACGTCAGTTCACATTTTTAGGTGGATCATCAGTGTTAGAGCTAAAATTAGCATGTTTAAAGTGATTTTCATGCTTCCAGGGGCTCGGGAAGTGAATTAAATACTATTTGGAGGCATTTAATGTTCAATCAAAAACAGCTGATTTTTGAAAAAAGAGATAACACCCCCCCATTACGTCATGCTTCAGAAATGTGGAAAATGGTCCGTTTTCAAAAGTTTTATTTTTGAACGTCAGTTCACATTTGTAGGTGGATCATCAGTTTTAGAGCTAAAATTAGCATGTTTAAAGTGATTTTCATGCTTCCAGGGGCTCGGGAAGTGAATTAAATACTATTTGGAGGCATTTAATGTTCAATCAAAAACAGCTGATTTTTGACAAAAGAGATAACACCCCCCCATTACATCATGCTTCAGAAATGTGGAAAATGGTCCGTTTTCAAATGTTTTCTTTTTGAACTTCAGTTCACATTTGTAGGTGGATCATCAGTGTTAGAGCTAAAATTAGCATGTTTAAAGTGATTTTCATGCTTCCAGGGGCCCTAAACACAAGATTTATGGAATGGTTAAAAGTGCATGAAAATGGCCAATTTACTCACTCTGAGTTCTCAAAAAGGGATTCTTCACCCCGGGAAGTTAATTAAATACCATTTGGAGGCATTTAATGTTCGAGCAAAAACGGCTGATTTTCGACAAAAGAGATAACACCCCCCATTACGTCATGCTTCAGAAATGTGGAAAATGGTCCGTTTTCAAATGTTTTATTTTTGAACGTCAGTTCACATTTGTAGGTGGATCATCAGTGTTAGAGCTAAAATTAGCATGTTTAAAGTGGTTTTCATGCTTCCAGGGGCCCTAAACACAAGATTTATGGAATGGTTAAAAGTGCATGAAAATGGCCAATTTACTCACTCTGAGTTCTCAAAAAGGGTTTCTTCACCCCGGGAAGTTAATTAAATACCATTTGGAGGCATTTAATGTTCGAGCAAAAACGGCTGATTTTCGACAAAAGAGATAACACCCCTCCATTACGTCATGCTTCAGAAATGTGGAAAATGGTCCGTTTTCAAATGTTTTATTTTTGAACGTCAGTTCACATTTGTAGGTGGATCATCAGTGTTAGAGCTAAAATTGGCATGTTTAAAGTGATTTTCATGCTTCCAGGGGCTCGGGAAGTGAATCAAATACTATTTGGAGGCATTTAATGTTCAAGCAAAAACGGCTGATTTTCGACAAAAGAGATAAAACCCCCCCATTACGTCATGCTTCAGAAATGTGGAAAATGGTCCGTTTTCAAATGTTTTATTTTTGAACGTCAGTTCACATTTGTAGGTGGATCATCAGTGTTAGAGCTAAAATTAGCATGTTTAAAGTGGTTTTCATGCTTCCAGGGGCCCTAAACACAAGATTTATGGAATGGTTAAAAGTGCATGAAAATGGCCAATTTACTCACTCTGAGTTCTCAAAAAGGGTTTCTTCACCCAGGGAAGTTAATTAAATACCATTTGGAGGCATTTAATGTTCGAGCAAAAACGGCTGATTTTCGACAAAAGAGATAACACCCCCCCATTACGTCATGCTTCAGAAATGTGGAAAATGGTCCGTTTTCAAATGTTTTATTTTTGAACTTCAGTTCACATTTGTAGGTGGATCATCAGTGTTAGAGCTAAAATTAGCATGTTTAAAGTGATTTTCATGCTTCCAGGGGCTCGGGAAGTGAATCAAATACTATTTGGAGGCATTTAATGTTCAAGCAAAAACGGCTGATTTTCGACAAAAGAGATAAAACCCCCCCATTACGTCATGCTTCAGAAATGTGGAAAATGGTCCGTTTTCAAATGTTTTATTTTTGAACGTCAGTTCACATTTGTAGGTGGATCATCAGTGTTAGAGCTAAAATTAGCATGTTTAAAGTGGTTTTCATGCTTCCAGGGGCCCTAAACACAAGATTTATGGAATGGTTAAAAGTGCATGAAAATGGCCAATTTACTCACTCTGAGTTCTCAAAAAGGGTTTCTTCACCCAGGGAAGTTAATTAAATACCATTTGGAGGCATTTAATGTTCGAGCAAAAACGGCTGATTTTCGACAAAAGAGATAACACCCCCCCATTACGTCATGCTTCAGAAATGTGGAAAATGGTCCGTTTTCAAATGTTTTATTTTTGAACGTCAGTTCACATTTTTAGGTGGATCATCAGTGTTAGAGCTAAAATTAGCATGTTTAAAGTGATTTTCATGCTTCCAGGGGCTCGGGAAGTGAATTAAATACTATTTGGAGGCATTTAATGTTCAATAAAAAACAGCTGATTTTTGAAAAAAGAGATAACACCCCCCCATTACGTCATGCTTCAGAAATGTGGAAAATGGTCCGTTTTCAAAAGTTTTATTTTTGAACGTCAGTTCACATTTGTAGGTGGATCATCAGTTTTAGAGCTAAAATTAGCATGTTTAAAGTGATTTTCATGCTTCCAGGGGCTCGGGAAGTGAATTAAATACTATTTGGAGGCATTTAATGTTCAATCAAAAACAGCTGATTTTTGACAAAAGAGATAACACCCCCCCATTACATCATGCTTCAGAAATGTGGAAAATGGTCCGTTTTCAAATGTTTTCTTTTTGAACTTCAGTTCACATTTGTAGGTGGATCATCAGTGTTAGAGCTAAAATTAGCATGTTTAAAGTGATTTTCATGCTTCCAGGGGCCCTAAACACAAGATTTATGGAATGGTTAAAAGTGCATGAAAATGGCCAATTTACTCACTCTGAGTTCTCAAAAAGGGATTCTTCACCCCGGGAAGTTAATTAAATACCATTTGGAGGCATTTAATGTTCGAGCAAAAACGGCTGATTTTCGACAAAAGAGATAACACCCCCCATTACGTCATGCTTCAGAAATGTGGAAAATGGTCCGTTTTCAAATGTTTTATTTTTGAACGTCAGTTCACATTTGTAGGTGGATCATCAGTGTTAGAGCTAAAATTAGCATGTTTAAAGTGGTTTTCATGCTTCCAGGGGCCCTAAACACAAGATTTATGGAATGGTTAAAAGTGCATGAAAATGGCCAATTTACTCACTCTGAGTTCTCAAAAAGGGTTTCTTCACCCCGGGAAGTTAATTAAATACCATTTGGAGGCATTTAATGTTCGAGCAAAAACGGCTGATTTTCGACAAAAGAGATAACACCCCCCCATTACGTCATGCTTCAGAAATGTGGAAAATGGTCCGTTTTCAAATGTTTTATTTTTGAACGTCAGTTCACATTTGTAGGTGGATCATCAGTGTTAGAGCTAAAATTGGCATGTTTAAAGTGATTTTCATGCTTCCAGGGGCTCTGGAAGTGAATTAAATACTATTTGGAGGCATTTAATGTTCAAGCAAAAACGGCTGATTTTCGACAAAAGAGATAACACCCCCCCATTACGTCATGCTTCAGAAATGTGGAAAATGGTCCGTTTTCAAATGTTTTATTTTTGAACGTCAGTTCACATTTGTAGGTGGATCATCAGTGTTAGAGCTAAAATTAGCATGTTTAAAGTGGTTTTCATGCTTCCAGGGGCCCTAAACACAAGATTTATGGAATGGTTAAAAGTGCATGAAAATGGCCAATTTACTCACTCTGAGTTCTCAAAAAGGGTTTCTTCACCCAGGGAAGTTAATTAAATACCATTTGGAGGCATTTAATGTTCGAGCAAAAACGGCTGATTTTCGACAAAAGAGATAACACCCCCCCATTACGTCATGCTTCAGAAATGTGGAAAATGGTCCGTTTTCAAATGTTTTATTTTTGAACGTCAGTTCACATTTTTAGGTGGATCATCAGTGTTAGAGCTAAAATTAGCATGTTTAAAGTGATTTTCATGCTTCCAGGGGCTCGGGAAGTGAATTAAATACTATTTGGAGGCATTTAATGTTCAATCAAAAACAGCTGATTTTTGAAAAAAGAGATAACACCCCCCCCATTACGTCATGCTTCAGAAATGTGGAAAATGGTCCGTTTTCAAAAGTTTTATTTTTGAACGTCAGTTCACATTTGTAGGTGGATCATCAGTTTTAGAGCTAAAATTAGCATGTTTAAAGTGATTTTCATGCTTCCAGGGGCTCGGGAAGTGAATTAAATACTATTTGGAGGCATTTAATGTTCAATCAAAAACAGCTGATTTTTGACAAAAGAGATAACACCCCCCCATTACATCATGCTTCAGAAATGTGGAAAATGGTCCGTTTTCAAATGTTTTCTTTTTGAACTTCAGTTCACATTTGTAGGTGGATCATCAGTGTTAGAGCTAAAATTAGCATGTTTAAAGTGATTTTCATGCTTCCAGGGGCCCTAAACACAAGATTTATGGAATGGTTAAAAGTGCATGAAAATGGCCAATTTACTCACTCTGAGTTCTCAAAAAGGGATTCTTCACCCCGGGAAGTTAATTAAATACCATTTGGAGGCATTTAATGTTCGAGCAAAAACGGCTGATTTTCGACAAAAGAGATAACACCCCCCATTACGTCATGCTTCAGAAATGTGGAAAATGGTCCGTTTTCAAATGTTTTATTTTTGAACGTCAGTTCACATTTGTAGGTGGATCATCAGTGTTAGAGCTAAAATTAGCATGTTTAAAGTGGTTTTCATGCTTCCAGGGGCCCTAAACACAAGATTTATGGAATGGTTAAAAGTGCATGAAAATGGCCAATTTACTCACTCTGAGTTCTCAAAAAGGGTTTCTTCACCCCGGGAAGTTAATTAAATACCATTTGGAGGCATTTAAGGTTCGAGCAAAAACGGCTGATTTTCGACAAAAGAGATAACACCCCCCCATTACGTCATGCTTCAGAAATGTGGAAAATGGTCCGTTTTCAAATGTTTTATTTTTGAACGTCAGTTCACATTTGTAGGTGGATCATCAGTGTTAGAGCTAAAATTGGCATGTTTAAAGTGATTTTCATGCTTCCAGGGGCTCTGGAAGTGAATTAAATACTATTTGGAGGCATTTAATGTTCAAGCAAAAACGGCTGATTTTCGACAAAAGAGATAACACCCCCCCCATTACGTCATGCTTCAGAAATGTGGAAAATGGTCCGTTTTCAAATGTTTTATTTTTGAACGTCAGTTCACATTTGTAGGTGGATCATCAGTGTTAGAGCTAAAATTAGCATGTTTAAAGTGGTTTTCATGCTTCCAGGGGCCCAAAACACAAGATTTATGGAATGGTTAAAAGTGCATGAAAATGGCCAATTTACTGACTCTGAGTTCTCAAAAAGGGTTTCTTCACCCAGGGAAGTTAATTAAATACCATTTGGAGGCATTTAATGTTCGAGCAAAAACGGCTGATTTTCGACAAAAGAGATAACACCCCCCCATTACGTCATGCTTCAGAAATGTGGAAAATGGTCCGTTTTCAAATGTTTTATTTTTGAACTTCAGTTCACATTTGTAGGTGGATCATCAGTGTTAGAGCTAAAATTAGCATGTTTAAAGTGATTTTCATGCTTCCAGGGGCTCGGGAAGTGAATCAAATACTATTTGGAGGCATTTAATGTTCAAGCAAAAACGGCTGATTTTCGACAAAAGAGATAAAACCCCCCCATTACGTCATGCTTCAGAAATGTGGAAAATGGTCCGTTTTCAAATGTTTTATTTTTGAACGTCAGTTCACATTTGTAGGTGGATCATCAGTGTTAGAGCTAAAATTAGCATGTTTAAAGTGGTTTTCATGCTTCCAGGGGCCCTAAACACAAGATTTATGGAATGGTTAAAAGTGCATGAAAATGGCCAATTTACTCACTCTGAGTTCTCAAAAAGGGTTTCTTCACCCAGGGAAGTTAATTAAATACCATTTGGAGGCATTTAATGTTCGAGCAAAAACAGCTGATTTTCGACAAAAGAGATAACACCCCCCCATTACGTCATGCTTCAGAAATGTGGAAAATGGTCCGTTTTCAAATGTTTTATTTTTGAACTTCAGTTCACATTTGTAGGTGGATCATCAGTGTTAGAGCTAAAATTAGCATGTTTAAAGTGATTTTCATGCTTCCAGGGGCTCGGGAAGTGAATCAAATACTATTTGGAGGCATTTAATGTTCAAGCAAAAACGGCTGATTTTCGACAAAAGAGATAAAACCCCCCCATTACGTCATGCTTCAGAAATGTGGAAAATGGTCCGTTTTCAAATGTTTTATTTTTGAACGTCAGTTCACATTTGTAGGTGGATCATCAGTGTTAGAGCTAAAATTAGCATGTTTAAAGTCGTTTTCATGCTTCCAGGGGCCCTAAACACAAGATTTATGGAATGGTTAAAAGTGCATGAAAATGGCCAATTTACTCACTCTGAGTTCTCAAAAAGGGTTTCTTCACCCAGGGAAGTTAATTAAATACCATTTGGAGGCATTTAATGTTCGAGCAAAAACGGCTGATTTTCGACAAAAGAGATAACACCCCCCCATTACGTCATGCTTCAGAAATGTGGAAAATGGTCCGTTTTCAAATGTTTTATTTTTGAACGTCAGTTCACATTTTTAGGTGGATCATCAGTGTTAGAGCTAAAATTAGCATGTTTAAAGTGATTTTCATGCTTCCAGGGGCTCGGGAAGTGAATTAAATACTATTTGGAGGCATTTAATGTTCAATCAAAAACAGCTGATTTTTGAAAAAAGAGATAACACCCCCCCATTACGTCATGCTTCAGAAATGTGGAAAATGGTCCGTTTTCAAAAGTTTTATTTTTGAACGTCAGTTCACATTTGTAGGTGGATCATCAGTTTTAGAGCTAAAATTAGCATGTTTAAAGTGATTTTCATGCTTCCAGGGGCTCGGGAAGTGAATTAAATACTATTTGGAGGCATTTAATGTTCAATCAAAAACAGCTGATTTTTGACAAAAGAGATAACACCCCCCCATTACATCATGCTTCAGAAATGTGGAAAATGGTCCGTTTTCAAATGTTTTCTTTTTGAACTTCAGTTCACATTTGTAGGTGGATCATCAGTGTTAGAGCTAAAATTAGCATGTTTAAAGTGATTTTCATGCTTCCAGGGGCCCTAAACACAAGATTTATGGAATGGTTAAAAGTGCATGAAAATGGCCAATTTACTCACTCTGAGTTCTCAAAAAGGGATTCTTCACCCCGGGAAGTTAATTAAATACCATTTGGAGGCATTTAATGTTCGAGCAAAAACGGCTGATTTTCGACAAAAGAGATAACACCCCCCATTACGTCATGCTTCAGAAATGTGGAAAATGGTCCGTTTTCAAATGTTTTATTTTTGAACGTCAGTTCACATTTGTAGGTGGATCATCAGTGTTAGAGCTAAAATTAGCATGTTTAAAGTGGTTTTCATGCTTCCAGGGGCCCTAAACACAAGATTTATGGAATGGTTAAAAGTGCATGAAAATGGCCAATTTACTCACTCTGAGTTCTCAAAAAGGGTTTCTTCACCCCGGGAAGTTAATTAAATACCATTTGGAGGCATTTAATGTTCGAGCAAAAACGGCTGATTTTCGACAAAAGAGATAACACCCCTCCATTACGTCATGCTTCAGAAATGTGGAAAATGGTCCGTTTTCAAATGTTTTATTTTTGAACGTCAGTTCACATTTGTAGGTGGATCATCAGTGTTAGAGCTAAAATTGGCATGTTTAAAGTGATTTTCATGCTTCCAGGGGCTCGGGAAGTGAATCAAATACTATTTGGAGGCATTTAATGTTCAAGCAAAAACGGCTGATTTTCGACAAAAGAGATAAAACCCCCCCATTACGTCATGCTTCAGAAATGTGGAAAATGGTCCGTTTTCAAATGTTTTATTTTTGAACGTCAGTTCACATTTGTAGGTGGATCATCAGTGTTAGAGCTAAAATTAGCATGTTTAAAGTGGTTTTCATGCTTCCAGGGGCCCTAAACACAAGATTTATGGAATGGTTAAAAGTGCATGAAAATGGCCAATTTACTCACTCTGAGTTCTCAAAAAGGGTTTCTTCACCCAGGGAAGTTAATTAAATACCATTTGGAGGCATTTAATGTTCGAGCAAAAACGGCTGATTTTCGACAAAAGAGATAACACCCCCCCATTACGTCATGCTTCAGAAATGTGGAAAATGGTCCGTTTTCAAATGTTTTATTTTTGAACTTCAGTTCACATTTGTAGGTGGATCATCAGTGTTAGAGCTAAAATTAGCATGTTTAAAGTGATTTTCATGCTTCCAGGGGCTCGGGAAGTGAATCAAATACTATTTGGAGGCATTTAATGTTCAAGCAAAAACGGCTGATTTTCGACAAAAGAGATAAAACCCCCCCATTACGTCATGCTTCAGAAATGTGGAAAATGGTCCGTTTTCAAATGTTTTATTTTTGAACGTCAGTTCACATTTGTAGGTGGATCATCAGTGTTAGAGCTAAAATTAGCATGTTTAAAGTGGTTTTCATGCTTCCAGGGGCCCTAAACACAAGATTTATGGAATGGTTAAAAGTGCATGAAAATGGCCAATTTACTCACTCTGAGTTCTCAAAAAGGGTTTCTTCACCCAGGGAAGTTAATTAAATACCATTTGGAGGCATTTAATGTTCGAGCAAAAACGGCTGATTTTCGACAAAAGAGATAACACCCCCCCATTACGTCATGCTTCAGAAATGTGGAAAATGGTCCGTTTTCAAATGTTTTATTTTTGAACGTCAGTTCACATTTTTAGGTGGATCATCAGTGTTAGAGCTAAAATTAGCATGTTTAAAGTGATTTTCATGCTTCCAGGGGCTCGGGAAGTGAATTAAATACTATTTGGAGGCATTTAATGTTCAATCAAAAACAGCTGATTTTTGAAAAAAGAGATAACACCCCCCCATTACGTCATGCTTCAGAAATGTGGAAAATGGTCCGTTTTCAAAAGTTTTATTTTTGAACGTCAGTTCACATTTGTAGGTGGATCATCAGTTTTAGAGCTAAAATTAGCATGTTTAAAGTGATTTTCATGCTTCCAGGGGCTCGGGAAGTGAATTAAATACTATTTGGAGGCATTTAATGTTCAATCAAAAACAGCTGATTTTTGACAAAAGAGATAACACCCCCCCATTACATCATGCTTCAGAAATGTGGAAAATGGTCCGTTTTCAAATGTTTTCTTTTTGAACTTCAGTTCACATTTGTAGGTGGATCATCAGTGTTAGAGCTAAAATTAGCATGTTTAAAGTGATTTTCATGCTTCCAGGGGCCCTAAACACAAGATTTATGGAATGGTTAAAAGTGCATGAAAATGGCCAATTTACTCACTCTGAGTTCTCAAAAAGGGATTCTTCACCCCGGGAAGTTAATTAAATACCATTTGGAGGCATTTAATGTTCGAGCAAAAACGGCTGATTTTCGACAAAAGAGATAACACCCCCCATTACGTCATGCTTCAGAAATGTGGAAAATGGTCCGTTTTCAAATGTTTTATTTTTGAACGTCAGTTCACATTTGTAGGTGGATCATCAGTGTTAGAGCTAAAATTAGCATGTTTAAAGTGGTTTTCATGCTTCCAGGGGCCCTAAACACAAGATTTATGGAATGGTTAAAAGTGCATGAAAATGGCCAATTTACTCACTCTGAGTTCTCAAAAAGGGTTTCTTCACCCCGGGAAGTTAATTAAATACCATTTGGAGGCATTTAATGTTCGAGCAAAAACGGCTGATTTTCGACAAAAGAGATAACACCCCCCCATTACGTCATGCTTCAGAAATGTGGAAAATGGTCCGTTTTCAAATGTTTTATTTTTGAACGTCAGTTCACATTTGTAGGTGGATCATCAGTGTTAGAGCTAAAATTGGCATGTTTAAAGTGATTTTCATGCTTCCAGGGGCTCTGGAAGTGAATTAAATACTATTTGGAGGCATTTAATGTTCAAGCAAAAACGGCTGATTTTCGACAAAAGAGATAACACCCCCCCATTACGTCATGCTTCAGAAATGTGGAAAATGGTCCGTTTTCAAATGTTTTATTTTTGAACGTCAGTTCACATTTGTAGGTGGATCATCAGTGTTAGAGCTAAAATTAGCATGTTTAAAGTGGTTTTCATGCTTCCAGGGGCCCAAAACACAAGATTTATGGAATGGTTAAAAGTGCATGAAAATGGCCAATTTACTGACTCTGAGTTCTCAAAAAGGGTTTCTTCACCCAGGGAAGTTAATTAAATACCATTTGGAGGCATTTAATGTTCGAGCAAAAACGGCTGATTTTCGACAAAAGAGATAACACCCCCCCATTACGTCATGCTTCAGAAATGTGGAAAATGGTCCGTTTTCAAATGTTTTATTTTTGAACTTCAGTTCACATTTGTAGGTGGATCATCAGTGTTAGAGCTAAAATTAGCATGTTTAAAGTGATTTTCATGCTTCCAGGGGCTCGGGAAGTGAATCAAATACTATTTGGAGGCATTTAATGTTCAAGCAAAAACGGCTGATTTTCGACAAAAGAGATAAAACCCCCCCATTACGTCATGCTTCAGAAATGTGGAAAATGGTCCGTTTTCAAATGTTTTATTTTTGAACGTCAGTTCACATTTGTAGGTGGATCATCAGTGTTAGAGCTAAAATTAGCATGTTTAAAGTGGTTTTCATGCTTCCAGGGGCCCTAAACACAAGATTTATGGAATGGTTAAAAGTGCATGAAAATGGCCAATTTACTCACTCTGAGTTCTCAAAAAGGGTTTCTTCACCCAGGGAAGTTAATTAAATACCATTTGGAGGCATTTAATGTTCGAGCAAAAACGGCTGATTTTCGACAAAAGAGATAACACCCCCCCATTACGTCATGCTTCAGAAATGTGGAAAATGGTCCGTTTTCAAATGTTTTATTTTTGAACGTCAGTTCACATTTTTAGGTGGATCATCAGTGTTAGAGCTAAAATTAGCATGTTTAAAGTGATTTTCATGCTTCCAGGGGCTCGGGAAGTGAATTAAATACTATTTGGAGGCATTTAATGTTCAATCAAAAACAGCTGATTTTTGAAAAAAGAGATAACACCCCCCCCATTACGTCATGCTTCAGAAATGTGGAAAATGGTCCGTTTTCAAAAGTTTTATTTTTGAACGTCAGTTCACATTTGTAGGTGGATCATCAGTTTTAGAGCTAAAATTAGCATGTTTAAAGTGATTTTCATGCTTCCAGGGGCTCGGGAAGTGAATTAAATACTATTTGGAGGCATTTAATGTTCAATCAAAAACAGCTGATTTTTGACAAAAGAGATAACACCCCCCCATTACATCATGCTTCAGAAATGTGGAAAATGGTCCGTTTTCAAATGTTTTCTTTTTGAACTTCAGTTCACATTTGTAGGTGGATCATCAGTGTTAGAGCTAAAATTAGCATGTTTAAAGTGATTTTCATGCTTCCAGGGGCCCTAAACACAAGATTTATGGAATGGTTAAAAGTGCATGAAAATGGCCAATTTACTCACTCTGAGTTCTCAAAAAGGGATTCTTCACCCCGGGAAGTTAATTAAATACCATTTGGAGGCATTTAATGTTCGAGCAAAAACGGCTGATTTTCGACAAAAGAGATAACACCCCCCATTACGTCATGCTTCAGAAATGTGGAAAATGGTCCGTTTTCAAATGTTTTATTTTTGAACGTCAGTTCACATTTGTAGGTGGATCATCAGTGTTAGAGCTAAAATTAGCATGTTTAAAGTGGTTTTCATGCTTCCAGGGGCCCTAAACACAAGATTTATGGAATGGTTAAAAGTGCATGAAAATGGCCAATTTACTCACTCTGAGTTCTCAAAAAGGGTTTCTTCACCCCGGGAAGTTAATTAAATACCATTTGGAGGCATTTAAGGTTCGAGCAAAAACGGCTGATTTTCGACAAAAGAGATAACACCCCCCCATTACGTCATGCTTCAGAAATGTGGAAAATGGTCCGTTTTCAAATGTTTTATTTTTGAACGTCAGTTCACATTTGTAGGTGGATCATCAGTGTTAGAGCTAAAATTGGCATGTTTAAAGTGATTTTCATGCTTCCAGGGGCTCTGGAAGTGAATTAAATACTATTTGGAGGCATTTAATGTTCAAGCAAAAACGGCTGATTTTCGACAAAAGAGATAACACCCCCCCCATTACGTCATGCTTCAGAAATGTGGAAAATGGTCCGTTTTCAAATGTTTTATTTTTGAACGTCAGTTCACATTTGTAGGTGGATCATCAGTGTTAGAGCTAAAATTAGCATGTTTAAAGTGGTTTTCATGCTTCCAGGGGCCCAAAACACAAGATTTATGGAATGGTTAAAAGTGCATGAAAATGGCCAATTTACTGACTCTGAGTTCTCAAAAAGGGTTTCTTCACCCAGGGAAGTTAATTAAATACCATTTGGAGGCATTTAATGTTCGAGCAAAAACGGCTGATTTTCGACAAAAGAGATAACACCCCCCCATTACGTCATGCTTCAGAAATGTGGAAAATGGTCCGTTTTCAAATGTTTTATTTTTGAACTTCAGTTCACATTTGTAGGTGGATCATCAGTGTTAGAGCTAAAATTAGCATGTTTAAAGTGATTTTCATGCTTCCAGGGGCTCGGGAAGTGAATCAAATACTATTTGGAGGCATTTAATGTTCAAGCAAAAACGGCTGATTTTCGACAAAAGAGATAAAACCCCCCCATTACGTCATGCTTCAGAAATGTGGAAAATGGTCCGTTTTCAAATGTTTTATTTTTGAACGTCAGTTCACATTTGTAGGTGGATCATCAGTGTTAGAGCTAAAATTAGCATGTTTAAAGTGGTTTTCATGCTTCCAGGGGCCCTAAACACAAGATTTATGGAATGGTTAAAAGTGCATGAAAATGGCCAATTTACTCACTCTGAGTTCTCAAAAAGGGTTTCTTCACCCAGGGAAGTTAATTAAATACCATTTGGAGGCATTTAATGTTCGAGCAAAAACGGCTGATTTTCGACAAAAGAGATAACACCCCCCCATTACGTCATGCTTCAGAAATGTGGAAAATGGTCCGTTTTCAAATGTTTTATTTTTGAACTTCAGTTCACATTTGTAGGTGGATCATCAGTGTTAGAGCTAAAATTAGCATGTTTAAAGTGATTTTCATGCTTCCAGGGGCTCGGGAAGTGAATCAAATACTATTTGGAGGCATTTAATGTTCAAGCAAAAACGGCTGATTTTCGACAAA
This sequence comes from Lissotriton vulgaris, assembly GCF_964263255.1. NCBI lineage: Eukaryota > Metazoa > Chordata > Amphibia > Caudata > Salamandridae > Lissotriton > Lissotriton vulgaris. The sequence goes on along the minus strand of NW_028255042.1, from coordinate 717,986 downwards.
AGAGATAAAACCCCCCCATTACGTCATGCTTCAGAAATGTGGAAAATGGTCCGTTTTCAAATGTTTTATTTTTGAACGTCAGTTCACATTTGTAGGTGGATCATCAGTGTTAGAGCTAAAATTAGCATGTTTAAAGTGGTTTTCATGCTTCCAGGGGCCCTAAACACAAGATTTATGGAATGGTTAAAAGTGCATGAAAATGGCCAATTTACTCACTCTGAGTTCTCAAAAAGGGTTTCTTCACCCAGGGAAGTTAATTAAATACCATTTGGAGGCATTTAATGTTCGAGCAAAAACGGCTGATTTTCGACAAAAGAGATAACACCCCCCCATTACGTCATGCTTCAGAAATGTGGAAAATGGTCCGTTTTCAAATGTTTTATTTTTGAACTTCAGTTCACATTTGTAGGTGGATCATCAGTGTTAGAGCTAAAATTAGCATGTTTAAAGTGATTTTCATGCTTCCAGGGGCTCGGGAAGTGAATCAAATACTATTTGGAGGCATTTAATGTTCAAGCAAAAACGGCTGATTTTCGACAAAAGAGATAAAACCCCCCCATTACGTCATGCTTCAGAAATGTGGAAAATGGTCCGTTTTCAAATGTTTTATTTTTGAACGTCAGTTCACATTTGTAGGTGGATCATCAGTGTTAGAGCTAAAATTAGCATGTTTAAAGTGGTTTTCATGCTTCCAGGGGCCCTAAACACAAGATTTATGGAATGGTTAAAAGTGCATGAAAATGGCCAATTTACTCACTCTGAGTTCTCAAAAAGGGTTTCTTCACCCAGGGAAGTTAATTAAATACCATTTGGAGGCATTTAATGTTCGAGCAAAAACGGCTGATTTTCGACAAAAGAGATAACACCCCCCCATTACGTCATGCTTCAGAAATGTGGAAAATGGTCCGTTTTCAAATGTTTTATTTTTGAACGTCAGTTCACATTTTTAGGTGGATCATCAGTGTTAGAGCTAAAATTAGCATGTTTAAAGTGATTTTCATGCTTCCAGGGGCTCGGGAAGTGAATTAAATACTATTTGGAGGCATTTAATGTTCAATCAAAAACAGCTGATTTTTGAAAAAAGAGATAACACCCCCCCATTACGTCATGCTTCAGAAATGTGGAAAATGGTCCGTTTTCAAAAGTTTTATTTTTGAACGTCAGTTCACATTTGTAGGTGGATCATCAGTTTTAGAGCTAAAATTAGCATGTTTAAAGTGATTTTCATGCTTCCAGGGGCTCGGGAAGTGAATTAAATACTATTTGGAGGCATTTAATGTTCAATCAAAAACAGCTGATTTTTGACAAAAGAGATAACACCCCCCCATTACATCATGCTTCAGAAATGTGGAAAATGGTCCGTTTTCAAATGTTTTCTTTTTGAACTTCAGTTCACATTTGTAGGTGGATCATCAGTGTTAGAGCTAAAATTAGCATGTTTAAAGTGATTTTCATGCTTCCAGGGGCCCTAAACACAAGATTTATGGAATGGTTAAAAGTGCATGAAAATGGCCAATTTACTCACTCTGAGTTCTCAAAAAGGGATTCTTCACCCCGGGAAGTTAATTAAATACCATTTGGAGGCATTTAATGTTCGAGCAAAAACGGCTGATTTTCGACAAAAGAGATAACACCCCCCATTACGTCATGCTTCAGAAATGTGGAAAATGGTCCGTTTTCAAATGTTTTATTTTTGAACGTCAGTTCACATTTGTAGGTGGATCATCAGTGTTAGAGCTAAAATTAGCATGTTTAAAGTGGTTTTCATGCTTCCAGGGGCCCTAAACACAAGATTTATGGAATGGTTAAAAGTGCATGAAAATGGCCAATTTACTCACTCTGAGTTCTCAAAAAGGGTTTCTTCACCCCGGGAAGTTAATTAAATACCATTTGGAGGCATTTAATGTTCGAGCAAAAACGGCTGATTTTCGACAAAAGAGATAACACCCCCCCATTACGTCATGCTTCAGAAATGTGGAAAATGGTCCGTTTTCAAATGTTTTATTTTTGAACGTCAGTTCACATTTGTAGGTGGATCATCAGTGTTAGAGCTAAAATTGGCATGTTTAAAGTGATTTTCATGCTTCCAGGGGCTCTGGAAGTGAATTAAATACTATTTGGAGGCATTTAATGTTCAAGCAAAAACGGCTGATTTTCGACAAAAGAGATAACACCCCCCCCATTACGTCATGCTTCAGAAATGTGGAAAATGGTCCGTTTTCAAATGTTTTATTTTTGAACGTCAGTTCACATTTGTAGGTGGATCATCAGTGTTAGAGCTAAAATTAGCATGTTTAAAGTGGTTTTCATGCTTCCAGGGGCCCAAAACACAAGATTTATGGAATGGTTAAAAGTGCATGAAAATGGCCAATTTACTGACTCTGAGTTCTCAAAAAGGGTTTCTTCACCCAGGGAAGTTAATTAAATACCATTTGGAGGCATTTAATGTTCGAGCAAAAACGGCTGATTTTCGACAAAAGAGATAACACCCCCCCATTACGTCATGCTTCAGAAATGTGGAAAATGGTCCGTTTTCAAATGTTTTATTTTTGAACTTTAGTTCACATTTGTAGGTGGATCATCAGTGTTAGAGCTAAAATTAGCATGTTTAAAGTGATTTTCATGCTTCCAGGGGCTCGGGAAGTGAATCAAATACTATTTGGAGGCATTTAATGTTCAAGCAAAAACGGCTGATTTTCGACAAAAGAGATAAAACCCCCCCATTACGTCATGCTTCAGAAATGTGGAAAATGGTCCGTTTTCAAATGTTTTATTTTTGAACGTCAGTTCACATTTGTAGGTGGATCATCAGTGTTAGAGCTAAAATTAGCATGTTTAAAGTGGTTTTCATGCTTCCAGGGGCCCTAAACACAAGATTTATGGAATGGTTAAAAGTGCATGAAAATGGCCAATTTACTCACTCTGAGTTCTCAAAAAGGGTTTCTTCACCCAGGGAAGTTAATTAAATACCATTTGGAGGCATTTAATGTTCGAGCAAAAACGGCTGATTTTCGACAAAAGAGATAACACCCCCCCATTACGTCATGCTTCAGAAATGTGGAAAATGGTCCGTTTTCAAATGTTTTATTTTTGAACTTCAGTTCACATTTGTAGGTGGATCATCAGTGTTAGAGCTAAAATTAGCATGTTTAAAGTGATTTTCATGCTTCCAGGGGCTCGGGAAGTGAATCAAATACTATTTGGAGGCATTTAATGTTCAAGCAAAAACGGCTGATTTTCGACAAAAGAGATAAAACCCCCCCATTACGTCATGCTTCAGAAATGTGGAAAATGGTCCGTTTTCAAATGTTTAATTTTTGAACGTCAGTTCACATTTGTAGGTGGATCATCAGTGTTAGAGCTAAAATTAGCATGTTTAAAGTGGTTTTCATGCTTCCAGGGGCCCTAAACACAAGATTTATGGAATGGTTAAAAGTGCATGAAAATGGCCAATTTACTCACTCTGAGTTCTCAAAAAGGGTTTCTTCACCCAGGGAAGTTAATTAAATACCATTTGGAGGCATTTAATGTTCGAGCAAAAACGGCTGATTTTCGACAAAAGAGATAACACCCCCCCATTACGTCATGCTTCAGAAATGTGGAAAATGGTCCGTTTTCAAATGTTTTATTTTTGAACTTCAGTTCACATTTGTAGGTGGATCATCAGTGTTAGAGCTAAAATTAGCATGTTTAAAGTGATTTTCATGCTTCCAGGGGCTCGGGAAGTGAATCAAATACTATTTGGAGGCATTTAATGTTCAAGCAAAAACGGCTGATTTTCGACAAAAGAGATAAAACCCCCCCATTACGTCATGCTTCAGAAATGTGGAAAATGGTCCGTTTTCAAATGTTTTATTTTTGAACGTCAGTTCACATTTGTAGGTGGATCATCAGTGTTAGAGCTAAAATTAGCATGTTTAAAGTGGTTTTCATGCTTCCAGGGGCCCTAAACACAAGATTTATGGAATGGTTAAAAGTGCATGAAAATGGCCAATTTACTCACTCTGAGTTCTCAAAAAGGGTTTCTTCACCCAGGGAAGTTAATTAAATACCATTTGGAGGCATTTAATGTTCGAGCAAAAACGGCTGATTTTCGACAAAAGAGATAACACCCCCCCATTACGTCATGCTTCAGAAATGTGGAAAATGGTCCGTTTTCAAATGTTTTATTTTTGAACGTCAGTTCACATTTTTAGGTGGATCATCAGTGTTAGAGCTAAAATTAGCATGTTTAAAGTGATTTTCATGCTTCCAGGGGCTCGGGAAGTGAATTAAATACTATTTGGAGGCATTTAATGTTCAATCAAAAACAGCTGATTTTTGAAAAAAGAGATAACACCCCCCCATTACGTCATGCTTCAGAAATGTGGAAAATGGTCCGTTTTCAAAAGTTTTATTTTTGAACGTCAGTTCACATTTGTAGGTGGATCATCAGTTTTAGAGCTAAAATTAGCATGTTTAAAGTGATTTTCATGCTTCCAGGGGCTTGGGAAGTGAATTAAATACTATTTGGAGGCATTTAATGTTCAATCAAAAACAGCTGATTTTTGACAAAAGAGATAACACCCCCCCATTACATCATGCTTCAGAAATGTGGAAAATGGTCCGTTTTCAAATGTTTTCTTTTTGAACTTCAGTTCACATTTGTAGGTGGATCATCAGTGTTAGAGCTAAAATTAGCATGTTTAAAGTGATTTTCATGCTTCCAGGGGCCCTAAACACAAGATTTATGGAATGGTTAAAAGTGCATGAAAATGGCCAATTTACTCACTCTGAGTTCTCAAAAAGGGATTCTTCACCCCGGGAAGTTAATTAAATACCATTTGGAGGCATTTAATGTTCGAGCAAAAACGGCTGATTTTCGACAAAAGAGATAACACCCCCCATTACGTCATGCTTCAGAAATGTGGAAAATGGTCCGTTTTCAAATGTTTTATTTTTGAACGTCAGTTCACATTTGTAGGTGGATCATCAGTGTTAGAGCTAAAATTAGCATGTTTAAAGTGGTTTTCATGCTTCCAGGGGCCCTAAACACAAGATTTATGGAATGGTTAAAAGTGCATGAAAATGGCCAATTTACTCACTCTGAGTTCTCAAAAAGGGTTTCTTCACCCCGGGAAGTTAATTAAATACCATTTGGAGGCATTTAATGTTCGAGCAAAAACGGCTGATTTTCGACAAAAGAGATAACACCCCCCCATTACGTCATGCTTCAGAAATGTGGAAAATGGTCCGTTTTCAAATGTTTTATTTTTGAACGTCAGTTCACATTTGTAGGTGGATCATCAGTGTTAGAGCTAAAATTGGCATGTTTAAAGTGATTTTCATGCTTCCAGGGGCTCTGGAAGTGAATTAAATACTATTTGGAGGCATTTAATGTTCAAGCAAAAACGGCTGATTTTCGACAAAAGAGATAACACCCCCCCATTACGTCATGCTTCAGAAATGTGGAAAATGGTCCGTTTTCAAATGTTTTATTTTTGAACGTCAGTTCACATTTGTAGGTGGATCATCAGTGTTAGAGCTAAAATTAGCATGTTTAAAGTGGTTTTCATGCTTCCAGGGGCCCAAAACACAAGATTTATGGAATGGTTAAAAGTGCATGAAAATGGCCAATTTACTCACTCTGAGTTCTCAAAAAGGGTTTCTTCACCCAGGGAAGTTAATTAAATACCATTTGGAGGCATTTAATGTTCGAGCAAAAACGGCTGATTTTCGACAAAAGAGATAACACCCCCCCATTACGTCATGCTTCAGAAATGTGGAAAATGGTCCGTTTTCAAATGTTTTATTTTTGAACTTCAGTTCACATTTGTAGGTGGATCATCAGTGTTAGAGCTAAAATTAGCATGTTTAAAGTGATTTTCATGCTTCCAGGGGCTCGGGAAGTGAATCAAATACTATTTGGAGGCATTTAATGTTCAAGCAAAAACGGCTGATTTTCGACAAAAGAGATAAAACCCCCCCATTACGTCATGCTTCAGAAATGTGGAAAATGGTCCGTTTTCAAATGTTTTATTTTTGAACGTCAGTTCACATTTGTAGGTGGATCATCAGTGTTAGAGCTAAAATTAGCATGTTTAAAGTGGTTTTCATGCTTCCAGGGGCCCTAAACACAAGATTTATGGAATGGTTAAAAGTGCATGAAAATGGCCAATTTACTCACTCTGAGTTCTCAAAAAGGGTTTCTTCACCCAGGGAAGTTAATTAAATACCATTTGGAGGCATTTAATGTTCGAGCAAAAACGGCTGATTTTCGACAAAAGAGATAACACCCCCCCATTACGTCATGCTTCAGAAATGTGGAAAATGGTCCGTTTTCAAATGTTTTATTTTTGAACTTCAGTTCACATTTGTAGGTGGATCATCAGTGTTAGAGCTAAAATTAGCATGTTTAAAGTGATTTTCATGCTTCCAGGGGCTCGGGAAGTGAATCAAATACTATTTGGAGGCATTTAATGTTCAAGCAAAAACGGCTGATTTTCGACAAAAGAGATAAAACCCCCCCATTACGTCATGCTTCAGAAATGTGGAAAATGGTCCGTTTTCAAATGTTTTATTTTTGAACGTCAGATCACATTTGTAGGTGGATCATCAGTGTTAGAGCTAAAATTAGCATGTTTAAAGTGATTTTCATGCTTCCAGGGGCTCGGGAAGTGAATTAAATACTATTTGGAGGCATTTAATGTTCAATCAAAAACAGCTGATTTTTGAAAAAAGAGATAACACCCCCCCATTACGTCATGCTTCAGAAATGTGGAAAATGGTCCGTTTTCAAAAGTTTTATTTTTGAACGTCAGTTCACATTTGTAGGTGGATCATCAGTTTTAGAGCTAAAATTAGCATGTTTAAAGTGATTTTCATGCTTCCAGGGGCTCGGGAAGTGAATTAAATACTATTTGGAGGCATTTAATGTTCAATCAAAAACAGCTGATTTTTGACAAAAGAGATAACACCCCCCCATTACATCATGCTTCAGAAATGTGGAAAATGGTCCGTTTTCAAATGTTTTCTTTTTGAACTTCAGTTCACATTTGTAGGTGGATCATCAGTGTTAGAGCTAAAATTAGCATGTTTAAAGTGATTTTCATGCTTCCAGGGGCCCTAAACACAAGATTTATGGAATGGTTAAAAGTGCATGAAAATGGCCAATTTACTCACTCTGAGTTCTCAAAAAGGGTTTCTTCACCCAGGGAAGTTAATTAAATACCATTTGGAGGCATTTAATGTTCGAGCAAAAACGGCTGATTTTCGACAAAAGAGATAACACCCCCCCCATTACGTCATGCTTCAGAAATGTGGAAAATGGTGCGTTTTCAAATGTTTTATTTTTGAACGTCAGTTCACATTTTTAGGTGGATCATCAGTGTTAGAGCTAAAATTAGCATGTTTAAAGTGATTTTCATGCTTCCAGGGGCTCGGGAAGTGAATTAAATACTATTTGGAGGCATTTAATGTTCAATCAAAAACAGCTGATTTTTGAAAAAAGAGATAACACCCCCCCATTACGTCATGCTTCAGAAATGTGGAAAATGGTCCGTTTTCAAAAGTTTTATTTTTGAACGTCAGTTCACATTTGTAGGTGGATCATCAGTTTTAGAGCTAAAATTAGCATGTTTAAAGTGATTTTCATGCTTCCAGGGGCTCGGGAAGTGAATTAAATACTATTTGGAGGCATTTAATGTTCAATCAAAAACAGCTGATTTTTGACAAAAGAGATAACACCCCCCCATTACATCATGCTTCAGAAATGTGGAAAATGGTCCGTTTTCAAATGTTTTCTTTTTGAACTTCAGTTCACATTTGTAGGTGGATCATCAGTGTTAGAGCTAAAATTAGCATGTTTAAAGTGATTTTCATGCTTCCAGGGGCCCTAAACACAAGATTTATGGAATGGTTAAAAGTGCATGAAAATGGCCAATTTACTCACTCTGAGTTCTCAAAAAGGGTTTCTTCACCCAAGGAAGTTAATTAAATACCATTTGGAGGCATTTAATGTTCGAGCAAAAACGGCTGATTTTCGACAAAAGAGATAACACCCCCCCATTACGTCATGCTTCAGAAATGTGGAAAATGGTCCGTTTTCAAATGTTTTATTTTTGAACGTCAGTTCACATTTTTAGGTGGATCATCAGTGTTAGAGCTAAAATTAGCATGTTTAACGTGATTTTCATGCTTCCAGGGGCTCGGGAAGTGAATTAAATACTATTTGGAGGCATTTAATGTTCAATCAAAAACAGCTGATTTTTGAAAAAAGAGATAACACCCCCCATTACGTCATGCTTCAGAAATGTGGAAAATGGTCCGTTTTCAAAAGTTTTATTTTTGAACGTCAGTTCACATTTGTAGGTGGATCATCAGTTTTAGAGCTAAAATTAGCATGTTTAAAGTGATTTTCATGCTTCCAGGGGCTCGGGAAGTGAATTAAATACTATTTGGAGGCATTTAATGTTCAATCAAAAACAGCTGATTTTTGACAAAAGAGATAACACCCCCCCATTACATCATGCTTCAGAAATGTGGAAAATGGTCCGTTTTCAAATGTTTTATTTTTGAACTTCAGTTCACATTTGTAGGTGGATCATCAGTGTTAGAGCTAAAATTAGCATGTTTAAAGTGATTTTCATGCTTCCAGGGGCCCTAAACACAAGATTTATGGAATGGTTAAAAGTGCATGAAAATGGCCAATTTACTCACTCTGAGTTCTCAAAAAGGGTTTCTTCACCCAGGGAAGTTAATTAAATACCATTTGGAGGCATTTAATGTTCGAGCAAAAACGGCTGATTTTCGACAAAAGAGATAACACCCCCCCATTACGTCATGCTTCAGAAATGTGGAAAATGGTCCGTTTTCAAATGTTTTATTTTTGAACGTCAGTTCACATTTTTAGGTGGATCATCAGTGTTAGAGCTAAAATTAGCATGTTTAAAGTGATTTTCATGCTTCCAGGGGCTCGGGAAGTGAATTAAATACTATTTGGAGGCATTTAATGTTCAATCAAAAACAGCTGATTTTTGAAAAAAGAGATAACACCCCCCCATTACGTCATGCTTCAGAAATGTGGAAAATGGTCCGTTTTCAAAAGTTTTATTTTTGAACGTCAGTTCACATTTGTAGGTGGATCATCAGTTTTAGAGCTAAAATTAGCATGTTTAAAGTGATTTTCATGCTTCCAGGGGCTCTGGAAGTGAATTAAATACTATTTGGAGGCATTTAATGTTCAAGCAAAAACGGCTGATTTTCGACAAAAGAGATAACACCCCCCCCATTACGTCATGCTTCAGAAATGTGGAAAATGGTCCGTTTTCAAATGTTTTATTTTTGAACGTCAGTTCACATTTGTAGGTGGATCATCAGTGTTAGAGCTAAAATTAGCATGTTTAAAGTGGTTTTCATGCTTCCAGGGGCCCAAAACACAAGATTTATGGAATGGTTAAAAGTGCATGAAAATGGCCAATTTACTGACTCTGAGTTCTCAAAAAGGGTTTCTTCACCCAGGGAAGTTAATTAAATACCATTTGGAGGCATTTAATGTTCGAGCAAAAACGGCTGATTTTCGACAAAAGAGATAACACCCCCCCATTACGTCATGCTTCAGAAATGTGGAAAATGGTCCGTTTTCAAATGTTTTATTTTTGAACTTCAGTTCACATTTGTAGGTGGATCATCAGTGTTAGAGCTAAAATTAGCATGTTTAAAGTGATTTTCATGCTTCCAGGGGCTCGGGAAGTGAATCAAATACTATTTGGAGGCATTTAATGTTCAAGCAAAAACGGCTGATTTTCGACAAAAGAGATAAAACCCCCCCATTACGTCATGCTTCAGAAATGTGGAAAATGGTCCGTTTTCAAATGTTTTATTTTTGAACGTCAGTTCACATTTGTAGGTGGATCATCAGTGTTAGAGCTAAAATTAGCATGTTTAAAGTGGTTTTCATGCTTCCAGGGGCCCTAAACACAAGATTTATGGAATGGTTAAAAGTGCATGAAAATGGCCAATTTACTCACTCTGAGTTCTCAAAAAGGGTTTCTTCACCCAGGGAAGTTAATTAAATACCATTTGGAGGCATTTAATGTTCGAGCAAAAACGGCTGATTTTCGACAAAAGAGATAACACCCCCCCATTACGTCATGCTTCAGAAATGTGGAAAATGGTCCGTTTTCAAATGTTTTATTTTTGAACTTCAGTTCACATTTGTAGGTGGATCATCAGTGTTAGAGCTAAAATTAGCATGTTTAAAGTGATTTTCATGCTTCCAGGGGCTCGGGAAGTGAATCAAATACTATTTGGAGGCATTTAATGTTCAAGCAAAAACAGCTGATTTTCGACAAAAGAGATAAAACCCCCCCATTACGTCATGCTTCAGAAATGTGGAAAATGGTCCGTTTTCAAATGTTTTATTTTTGAACGTCAGTTCACATTTGTAGGTGGATCATCAGTGTTAGAGCTAAAATTAGCATGTTTAAAGTGGTTTTCATGCTTCCAGGGGCCCTAAACACAAGATTTATGGAATGGTTAAAAGTGCATGAAAATGGCCAATTTACTCACTCTGAGTTCTCAAAAAGGGTTTCTTCACCCAGGGAAGTTAATTAAATACCATTTGGAGGCATTTAATGTTCGAGCAAAAACGGCTGATTTTCGACAAAAGAGATAACACCCCCCATTACGTCATGCTTCAGAAATGTGGAAAATGGTCCGTTTTCAAATGTTTTATTTTTGAACGTCAGTTCACATTTTTAGGTGGATCATCAGTGTTAGAGCTAAAATTAGCATGTTTAAAGTGATTTTCATGCTTCCAGGGGCTCGGGAAGTGAATTAAATACTATTTGGAGGCATTTAATGTTCAATCAAAAACAGCTGATTTTTGAAAAAAGAGATAACACCCCCCCCATTACGTCATGCTTCAGAAATGTGGAAAATGGTCCGTTTTCAAAAGTTTTATTTTTGAACGTCAGTTCACATTTGTAGGTGGATCATCAGTTTTAGAGCTAAAATTAGCATGTTTAAAGTGATTTTCATGCTTCCAGGGGCTCGGGAAGTGAATTAAATACTATTTGGAGGCATTTAATGTTCAATCAAAAACAGCTGATTTTTGACAAAAGAGATAACACCCCCCCATTACATCATGCTTCAGAAATGTGGAAAATGGTCCGTTTTCAAATGTTTTCTTTTTGAACTTCAGTTCACATTTGTAGGTGGATCATCAGTGTTAGAGCTAAAATTAGCATGTTTAAAGTGATTTTCATGCTTCCAGGGGCTCGGGAAGTGAATCAAATACTATTTGGAGGCATTTAATGTTCAAGCAAAAACGGCTGATTTTCGACAAAAGAGATAAAACCCCCCCATTACGTCATGCTTCAGAAATGTAGAAAATGGTCCGTTTTCAAATGTTTTATTTTTGAACGTCAGTTCACATTTGTAGGTGGATCATCAGTGTTAGAGCTAAAATTAGCATGTTTAAAGTGGTTTTCATGCTTCCAGGGGCCCAAAACACAAGATTTATGGAATGGTTAAAAGTGCATGAAAATGGCCAATTTACTGACTCTGAGTTCTCAAAAAGGGTTTCTTCACCCAGGGAAGTTAATTAAATACCATTTGGAGGCATTTAATGTTCGAGCAAAAACGGCTGATTTTCGACAAAAGAGATAACACCCCCCCATTACGTCATGCTTCAGAAATGTGGAAAATGGTCCGTTTTCAAATGTTTTATTTTTGAACTTCAGTTCACATTTGTAGGTGGATCATCAGTGTTAGAGCTAAAATTAGCATGTTTAAAGTGATTTTCATGCTTCCAGGGGCTCGGGAAGTGAATCAAATACTATTTGGAGGCATTTAATGTTCAAGCAAAAACGGCTGATTTTCGACAAAAGAGATAAAACCCCCCCATTACGTCATGCTTCAGAAATGTGGAAAATGGTCCGTTTTCAAATGTTTTATTTTTGAACGTCAGTTCACATTTGTAGGTGGATCATCAGTGTTAGAGCTAAAATTAGCATGTTTAAAGTGGTTTTCATGCTTCCAGGGGCCCTAAACACAAGATTTATGGAATGGTTAAAAGTGCATGAAAATGGCCAATTTACTCACTCTGAGTTCTCAAAAAGGGTTTCTTCACCCAGGGAAGTTAATTAAATACCATTTGGAGGCATTTAATGTTCGAGCAAAAACGGCTGATTTTCGACAAAAGAGATAACACCCCCCCATTACGTCATGCTTCAGAAATGTGGAAAATGGTCCGTTTTCAAATGTTTTATTTTTGAACTTCAGTTCACATTTGTAGGTGGATCATCAGTGTTAGAGCTAAAATTAGCATGTTTAAAGTGATTTTCATGCTTCCAGGGGCTCGGGAAGTGAATCAAATACTATTTGGAGGCATTTAATGTTCAAGCAAAAACGGCTGATTTTCGACAAAAGAGATAAAACCCCCCCATTACGTCATGCTTCAGAAATGTGGAAAATGGTCCGTTTTCAAATGTTTTATTTTTGAACGTCAGTTCACATTTGTAGGTGGATCATCAGTGTTAGAGCTAAAATTAGCATGTTTAAAGTGGTTTTCATGCTTCCAGGGGCCCTAAACACAAGATTTATGGAATGGTTAAAAGTGCATGAAAATGGCCAATTTACTCACTCTGAGTTCTCAAAAAGGGTTTCTTCACCCAGGGAAGTTAATTAAATACCATTTGGAGGCATTTAATGTTCGAGCAAAAACGGCTGATTTTCGACAAAAGAGATAACACCCCCCCATTACGTCATGCTTCAGAAATGTGGAAAATGGTCCGTTTTCAAATGTTTTATTTTTGAACGTCAGTTCACATTTTTAGGTGGATCATCAGTGTTAGAGCTAAAATTAGCATGTTTAAAGTGATTTTCATGCTTCCAGGGGCTCGGGAAGTGAATTAAATACTATTTGGAGGCATTTAATGTTCAATCAAAAACAGCTGATTTTTGAAAAAAGAGATAACACCCCCCCATTACGTCATGCTTCAGAAATGTGGAAAATGGTCCGTTTTCAAAAGTTTTATTTTTGAACGTCAGTTCACATTTGTAGGTGGATCATCAGTTTTAGAGCTAAAATTAGCATGTTTAAAGTGATTTTCATGCTTCCAGGGGCTCGGGAAGTGAATTAAATACTATTTGGAGGCATTTAATGTTCAATCAAAAACAGCTGATTTTTGACAAAAGAGATAACACCCCCCCATTACATCATGCTTCAGAAATGTGGAAAATGGTCCGTTTTCAAATGTTTTCTTTTTGAACTTCAGTTCACATTTGTAGGTGGATCATCAGTGTTAGAGCTAAAATTAGCATGTTTAAAGTGATTTTCATGCTTCCAGGGGCCCTAAACACAAGATTTATGGAATGGTTAAAAGTGCATGAAAATGGCCAATTTACTCACTCTGAGTTCTCAAAAAGGGATTCTTCACCCCGGGAAGTTAATTAAATACCATTTGGAGGCATTTATTGTTCGAGCAAAAACGGCTGATTTTCGACAAAAGAGATAACACCCCCCATTACGTCATGCTTCAGAAATGTGGAAAATGGTCCGTTTTCAAATGTTTTATTTTTGAACGTCAGTTCACATTTGTAGGTGGATCATCAGTGTTAGAGCTAAAATTAGCATGTTTAAAGTGGTTTTCATGCTTCCAGGGGCCCTAAACACAAGATTTATGGAATGGTTAAAAGTGCATGAAAATGGCCAATTTACTCACTCTGAGTTCTCAAAAAGGGTTTCTTCACCCCGGGAAGTTAATTAAATACCATTTGGAGGCATTTAATGTTCGAGCAAAAACGGCTGATTTTCGACAAAAGAGATAACACCCCCCCATTACGTCATGCTTCAGAAATGTGGAAAATGGTCCGTTTTCAAATGTTTTATTTTTGAACGTCAGTTCACATTTGTAGGTGGATCATCAGTGTTAGAGCTAAAATTGGCATGTTTAAAGTGATTTTCATGCTTCCAGGGGCTCTGGAAGTGAATTAAATACTATTTGGAGGCATTTAATGTTCAAGCAAAAACGGCTGATTTTCGACAAAAGAGATAACACCCCCCCCATTACGTCATGCTTCAGAAATGTGGAAAATGGTCCGTTTTCAAATGTTTTATTTTTGAACGTCAGTTCACATTTGTAGGTGGATCATCAGTGTTAGAGCTAAAATTAGCATGTTTAAAGTGGTTTTCATGCTTCCAGGGGCCCAAAACACAAGATTTATGGAATGGTTAAAAGTGCATGAAAATGGCCAATTTACTGACTCTGAGTTCTCAAAAAGGGTTTCTTCACCCAGGGAAGTTAATTAAATACCATTTGGAGGCATTTAATGTTCGAGCAAAAACGGCTGATTTTCGACAAAAGAGATAACACCCCCCCATTACGTCATGCTTCAGAAATGTGGAAAATGGTCCGTTTTCAAATGTTTTATTTTTGAACTTCAGTTCACATTTGTAGGTGGATCATCAGTGTTAGAGCTAAAATTAGCATGTTTAAAGTGATTTTCATGCTTCCAGGGGCTCGGGAAGTGAATCAAATACTATTTGGAGGCATTTAATGTTCAAGCAAAAACGGCTGATTTTCGACAAAAGAGATAAAACCCCCCCATTACGTCATGCTTCAGAAATGTGGAAAATGGTCCGTTTTCAAATGTTTTATTTTTGAACGTCAGTTCACATTTGTAGGTGGATCATCAGTGTTAGAGCTAAAATTAGCATGTTTAAAGTGGTTTTCATGCTTCCAGGGGCCCTAAACACAAGATTTATGGAATGGTTAAAAGTGCATGAAAATGGCCAATTTACTCACTCTGAGTTCTCAAAAAGGGTTTCTTCACCCAGGGAAGTTAATTAAATACCATTTGGAGGCATTTAATGTTCGAGCAAAAACGGCTGATTTTCGACAAAAGAGATAACACCCCCCCATTACGTCATGCTTCAGAAATGTGGAAAATGGTCCGTTTTCAAATGTTTTATTTTTGAACTTCAGTTCACATTTGTAGGTGGATCATCAGTGTTAGAGCTAAAATTAGCATGTTTAAAGTGATTTTCATGCTTCCAGGGGCTCGGGAAGTGAATCAAATACTATTTGGAGGCATTTAATGTTCAAGCAAAAACGGCTGATTTTCGACAAAAGAGATAAAACCCCCCCATTACGTCATGCTTCAGAAATGTGGAAAATGGTCCGTTTTCAAATGTTTTATTTTTGAACGTCAGTTCACATTTGTAGGTGGATCATCAGTGTTAGAGCTAAAATTAGCATGTTTAAAGTGGTTTTCATGCTTCCAGGGGCCCTAAACACAAGATTTATGGAATGGTTAAAAGTGCATGAAAATGGCCAATTTACTCACTCTGAGTTCTCAAAAAGGGTTTCTTCACCCAGGGAAGTTAATTAAATACCATTTGGAGGCATTTAATGTTCGAGCAAAAACGGCTGATTTTCGACAAAAGAGATAACACCCCCCCATTACGTCATGCTTCAGAAATGTGGAAAATGGTCCGTTTTCAAATGTTTTATTTTTGAACGTCAGTTCACATTTTTAGGTGGATCATCAGCGTTAGAGCTAAAATTAGCATGTTTAAAGTGATTTTCATGCTTCCAGGGGCTCGGGAAGTGAATTAAATACTATTTGGAGGCATTTAATGTTCAATCAAAAACAGCTGATTTTTGAAAAAAGAGATAACACCCCCCCATTACGTCATGCTTCAGAAATGTGGAAAATGGTCCGTTTTCAAAAGTTTTATTTTTGAACGTCAGTTCACATTTGTAGGTGGATCATCAGTTTTAGAGCTAAAATTAGCATGTTTAAAGTGATTTTCATGCTTCCAGGGGCTCGGGAAGTGAATTAAATACTATTTGGAGGCATTTAATGTTCAATCAAAAACAGCTGATTTTTGACAAAAGAGATAACACCCCCCCATTACATCATGCTTCAGAAATGTGGAAAATGGTCCGTTTTCAAATGTTTTCTTTTTGAACTTCAGTTCACATTTGTAGGTGGATCATCAGTGTTAGAGCTAAAATTAGCATGTTTAAAGTGATTTTCATGCTTCCAGGGGCCCTAAACACAAGATTTATGGAATGGTTAAAAGTGCATGAAAATGGCCAATTTACTCACTCTGAGTTCTCAAAAAGGGATTCTTCACCCCGGGAAGTTAATTAAATACCATTTGGAGGCATTTAATGTTCGAGCAAAAACGGCTGATTTTCGACAAAAGAGATAACACCCCCCATAACGTCATGCTTCAGAAATGTGGAAAATGGTCCGTTTTCAAATGTTTTATTTTTGAACGTCAGTTCACATTTGTAGGTGGATCATCAGTGTTAGAGCTAAAATTAGCATGTTTAAAGTGGTTTTCATGCTTCCAGGGGCCCTAAACACAAGATTTATGGAATGGTTAAAAGTGCATGAAAATGGCCAATTTACTCACTCTGAGTTCTCAAAAAGGGTTTCTTCACCCCGGGAAGTTAATTAAATACCATTTGGAGGCATTTAATGTTCGAGCAAAAACGGCTGATTTTCGACAAAAGAGATAACACCCCCCCATTACGTCATGCTTCAGAAATGTGGAAAATGGTCCGTTTTCAAATGTTTTATTTTTGAACGTCAGTTCACATTTGTAGGTGGATCATCAGTGTTAGAGCTAAAATTGGCATGTTTAAAGTGATTTTCATGCTTCCAGGGGCTCTGGAAGTGAATTAAATACTATTTGGAGGCATTTAATGTGCAAGCAAAAACGGCTGATTTTCGACAAAAGAGATAACACCCCCCCCATTACGTCATGCTTCAGAAATGTGGAAAATGGTCCGTTTTCAAATGTTTTATTTTTGAACGTCAGTTCACATTTGTAGGTGGATCATCAGTGTTAGAGCTAAAATTAGCATGTTTAAAGTGGTTTTCATGCTTCCAGGGGCCCAAAACACAAGATTTATGGAATGGTTAAAAGTGCATGAAAATGGCCAATTTACTGACTCTGAGTTCTCAAAAAGGGTTTCTTCACCCAGGGAAGTTAATTAAATACCATTTGGAGGCATTTAATGTTCGAGCAAAAACGGCTGATTTTCGACAAAAGAGATAACACCCCCCCATTACGTCATGCTTCAGAAATGTGGAAAATGGTCCGTTTTCAAATGTTTTATTTTTGAACTTCAGTTCACATTTGTAGGTGGATCATCAGTGTTAGAGCTAAAATTAGCATGTTTAAAGTGATTTTCATGCTTCCAGGGGCTCGGGAAGTGAATCAAATACTATTTGGAGGCATTTAATGTTCAAGCAAAAACGGCTGATTTTCGACAAAAGAGATAAAACCCCCCCATTACGTCATGCTTCAGAAATGTGGAAAATGGTCCGTTTTCAAATGTTTTATTTTTGAACGTCAGTTCACATTTGTAGGTGGATCATCAGTGTTAGAGCTAAAATTAGCATGTTTAAAGTGGTTTTCATGCTTCCAGGGGCCCTAAACACAAGATTTATGGAATGGTTAAAAGTGCATGAAAATGGCCAATTTACTCACTCTGAGTTCTCAAAAAGGGTTTCTTCACCCAGGGAAGTTAATTAAATACCATTTGGAGGCATTTAATGTTCGAGCAAAAACGGCTGATTTTCGACAAAAGAGATAACACCCCCCCATTACGTCATGCTTCAGAAATGTGGAAAATGGTCCGTTTTCAAATGTTTTATTTTTGAACTTCAGTTCACATTTGTAGGTGGATCATCAGTGTTAGAGCTAAAATTAGCATGTTTAAAGTGATTTTCATGCTTCCAGGGGCTCGGGAAGTGAATCAAATACTATTTGGAGGCATTTAATGTTCAAGCAAAAACGGCTGATTTTCGACAAAAGAGATAAAACCCCCCCATTACGTCATGCTTCAGAAATGTGGAAAATGGTCCGTTTTCAAATGTTTTATTTTTGAACGTCAGTTCACATTTGTAGGTGGATCATCAGTGTTAGAGCTAAAATTAGCATGTTTAAAGTGGTTTTCATGCTTCCAGGGGCCCTAAACACAAGATTTATGGAATGGTTAAAAGTGCATGAAAATGGCCAATTTACTCACTCTGAGTTCTCAAAAAGGGTTTCTTCACCCAGGGAAGTTAATTAAATACCATTTGGAGGCATTTAATGTTCGAGCAAAAACGGCTGATTTTCGACAAAAGAGATAACACCCCCCCATTACGTCATGCTTCAGAAATGTGGAAAATGGTCCGTTTTCAAATGTTTTATTTTTGAACGTCAGTTCACATTTTTAGGTGGATCATCAGCGTTAGAGCTAAAATTAGCATGTTTAAAGTGATTTTCATGCTTCCAGGGGCTCGGGAAGTGAATTAAATACTATTTGGAGGCATTTAATGTTCAATCAAAAACAGCTGATTTTTGAAAAAAGAGATAACACCCCCCCATTACGTCATGCTTCAGAAATGTGGAAAATGGTCCGTTTTCAAAAGTTTTATTTTTGAACGTCAGTTCACATTTGTAGGTGGATCATCAGTTTTAGAGCTAAAATTAGCATGTTTAAAGTGATTTTCATGCTTCCAGGGGCTCGGGAAGTGAATTAAATACTATTTGGAGGCATTTAATGTTCAATCAAAAACAGCTGATTTTTGACAAAAGAGATAACACCCCCCCATTACATCATGCTTCAGAAATGTGGAAAATGGTCCGTTTTCAAATGTTTTCTTTTTGAACTTCAGTTCACATTTGTAGGTGGATCATCAGTGTTAGAGCTAAAATTAGCATGTTTAAAGTGATTTTCATGCTTCCAGGGGCCCTAAACACAAGATTTATGGAATGGTTAAAAGTGCATGAAAATGGCCAATTTACTCACTCTGAGTTCTCAAAAAGGGATTCTTCACCCCGGGAAGTTAATTAAATACCATTTGGAGGCATTTAATGTTCGAGCAAAAACGGCTGATTTTCGACAAAAGAGATAACACCCCCCATAACGTCATGCTTCAGAAATGTGGAAAATGGTCCGTTTTCAAATGTTTTATTTTTGAACGTCAGTTCACATTTGTAGGTGGATCATCAGTGTTAGAGCTAAAATTAGCATGTTTAAAGTGGTTTTCATGCTTCCAGGGGCCCTAAACACAAGATTTATGGAATGGTTAAAAGTGCATGAAAATGGCCAATTTACTCACTCTGAGTTCTCAAAAAGGGTTTCTTCACCCCGGGAAGTTAATTAAATACCATTTGGAGGCATTTAATGTTCGAGCAAAAACGGCTGATTTTCGACAAAAGAGATAACACCCCCCCATTACGTCATGCTTCAGAAATGTGGAAAATGGTCCGTTTTCAAATGTTTTATTTTTGAACGTCAGTTCACATTTGTAGGTGGATCATCAGTGTTAGAGCTAAAATTGGCATGTTTAAAGTGATTTTCATGCTTCCAGGGGCTCTGGAAGTGAATTAAATACTATTTGGAGGAATTTAATGTTCAAGCAAAAACGGCTGATTTTCGACAAAAGAGATAACACCCCCCCATTACGTCATGCTTCAGAAATGTGGAAAATGGTCCGTTTTCAAATGTTTTATTTTTGAACGTCAGTTCACATTTGTAGGTGGATCATCAGTGTTAGAGCTAAAATTAGCATGTTTAAAGTGGTTTTCATGCTTCCAGGGGCCCAAAACACAAGATTTATGGAATGGTTAAAAGTGCATGAAAATGGCCAATTTACTGACTCTGAGTTCTCAAAAAGGGTTTCTTCACCCAGGGAAGTTAATTAAATACCATTTGGAGGCATTTAATGTTCGAGCAAAAACGGCTGATTTTCGACAAAAGAGATAACACCCCCCCATTACGTCATGCTTCAGAAATGTGGAAAATGGTCTGTTTTCAAATGTTTTATTTTTGAACATCAGTTCACATTTGTAGGTGGATCATCACTGTTAGAGCTAAAATTAGCATGCTTAAAGTGATTTTCATGCTTCCAGGGGCCCTAAACACAAGATTTATGGAATGGTTAAAAGTGCATGAAAATGGCCAATTTACTCACTCTGAGTTCTCAAAAAGGGTTTCTTCACCCCGGGAAAATAATTAAATAACATTTGGAGGCATTTAATGTTCGAGCAAAAACGGCTGATTTTCGACAAAAGAGATAACACCCCCCCATTACGTCATGCTTCAGAAATGTGGAAAATGGTCCGTTTTCAAATGTTTTATTTTTGAACGTCAGTTCACATTTGTAGGTGGATCATCAGTGTTAGAGCTAAAATTGGCATGTTTAAAGTGATTTTCATGCTTCCAGGGGCTCTGGAAGTGAATTAAATACTATTTGGAGGCATTTAATGTTCAAGCAAAAACGGCTGATTTTCGACAAAAGAGATAACACCCCCCCCATTACGTCATGCTTCAGAAATGTGGAAAATGGTCCGTTTTCAAATGTTTTATTTTTGAACGTCAGTTCACATTTGTAGGTGGATCATCAGTGTTAGAGCTAAAATTAGCATGTTTAAAGTGGTTTTCATGCTTCCAGGGGCCCAAAACACAAGATTTATGGAATGGTTAAAAGTGCATGAAAATGGCCAATTTACTGACTCTGAGTTCTCAAAAAGGGTTTCTTCACCCAGGGAAGTTAATTAAATAATTAAATACCATTTGGAGGCATTTAATGTTCGAGCAAAAACGGCTGATTTTCGACAAAAGAGATAACACCCCCCATTACGTCATGCTTCAGAAATGTGGAAAATGGTCCGTTTTCAAATGTTTTATTTTTGAACTTCAGTTCACATTTGTAGGTGGATCATCAGTGTTAGAGCTAAAATTAGCATGTTTAAAGTGATTTTCATGCTTCCAGGGGCTCGGGAAGTGAATTAAATACTATTTGGAGGCATTTAATGTTCAAGCAAAAACGGCTGATTTTCGACAAAAGAGATAACACCCCCCCCATTACGTCATGCTTCAGAAATGTGGAAAATGGTCCGTTTTCAAATGTTTTATTTTTGAACGTCAGTTCACATTTGTAGGTGGATCATCAGTGTTAGAGCTAAAATTAGCATGTTTAAAGTGGTTTTCATGCTTCCAGGGGCCCTAAACACAAGATTTATGGAATGGTTAAAAGTGCATGAAAATGGCCAATTTACTCACTCTGAGTTCTCAAAAAGGGTTTCTTCACCCAGGGAAGTTAATTAAATACCATTTGGAGGCATTTAATGTTCGAGCAAAAACGGCTGATTTTCGACAAAAGAGATAACACCCCCCCATTACGTCATGCTTCAGAAATGTGGAAAATGGTCCGTTTTCAAATGTTTCATTTTTGAACGTCAGTTCACATTTTTAGGTGGATCATCAGTGTTAGAGCTAAAATTAGCATGTTTAAAGTGATTTTCATGCTTCCAGGGGCTCGGGAAGTGAATTAAATACTATTTGGAGGCATTTAATGTTCAATCAAAAACAGCTGATTTTTGAAAAAAGAGATAACACCCCCCCATTACGTCATGCTTCAGAAATGTGGAAAATGGTCCGTTTTCAAAAGTTTTATTTTTGAACGTCAGTTCACATTTGTAGGTGGATCATCAGTGTTAGAGCTAAAATTAGCATGTTTAAAGTGATTTTCATGCTTCCAGGGGCTCGGGAAGTGAATTAAATACTATTTGGAGGCATTTAATGTTCACGCAAAAACGGCTGATTTTCGACAAAAGAGATAACACCCCCCATTACGTCATGCTTCAGTAATGTGGAAAATGGTCCGTTTTCAAATGTTTTATTTTTGAACGTCAGTTCACATTTGTAGGTGGATCATCAGTGTTAGAGCTAAAATTAGCATGTTTAAAGTGGTTTTCATGCTTCCAGGGGCCCTAAACACAAGATTTATGGAATGGTTAAAAGTGCATGAAAATGGCCAATTTACTCACTCTGAGTTCTCAAAAAGGGTTTCTTCACCCAGGGAAGTTAATTAAATACCATTTGGAGGCATTTAATGTTCGAGCAAAAACAGCTGATTTTCGACAAAAGAGATAACACCCCCCATTACGTCATGCTTCAGAAATGTAGAAAATGGTCCGTTTTCAAATGTTTTATTTTTGAACGTCAGTTCACATTTGTAGGTGGATCATCAGTGTTAGAGCTAAAATTAGCATGTTTAAAGTGATTTTCATGCTTCCAGGGGCTCGGGAAGTGAATTAAATACTATTTGGAGGCATTTAATGTTCAATCAAAAACAGCTGATTTTTGACAAAAGAGATAACACCCCCCCATTACGTCATGCTTCAGAAATGTGGAAAATGGTCCGTTTTCAAATGTTTTATTTTTGAACGTCAGTTCACATTTGTAGGTGGATCATCAGTGTTAGAGCTAAAATTAGCATGTTTAAAGTGATTTTCATGCTTCCAGGGTCTTGGGAAGTGAATTAAATACTATTTGGAGGCATTTAATGTTCAATCAAAAACAGCTGATTTTTGACAAAAGAGATAACACCCCCCCATTACGTCATGCTTCAGAAATGTGGAAAATGGTCCGTTTTCAAATGTTTTATTTTTGAACGTCAGTTCACATTTGTAGGTGGATCATCAGTGTTAGAGCTAAAATTAGCATGTTTAAAGTGATTTTCATGCTTCCAGGGGCTCGGGAAGTGAATTAAATACTATTTGGAGGCATTTAATGTTCAATCAAAAACAGCTGATTTTTGACAAAAGAGATAACACCCCCCATTACGTCATGCTTCAGAAATGTGGAAAATGGTCCGTTTTCAAATGTTTTATTTTTGAATGTCAGTTCACATTTGTAGGTGCATCATCAGTGTTAGAGCTAAAATTAGCATGTTTAAAGTGATTTTCATGCTTCCAGGGGCTCGGGAAGTGATTTAAATACTATTTGGAGGCATTTAATGTTCAATCAAAAACAGCTGATTTTTGACAAAAGAGATAACACCCCCCCATTACATCATGCTTCAGAAATGTGGAAAATGGTCCGTTTTCAAATGTTTTCTTTTTGAACTTCAGTTCACATTTGTAGGTGGATCATCAGTGTTAGAGCTAAAATTAGCATGTTTAAAGTGATTTTCATGCTTCCAGGGGCCCTAAACACAAGACTTATGGAATGGTTAAAAGTGCATGAAAATGGCCAATTTACTCACTCTGAGTTCTCAAAAAGGGTTTCTTCACCCCGGGAAATTAATTAAATACCATTTGGAGGCATTTAATGTTCGAGCAAAAACGGCTGATTTTCGACAAAAGAGATAACACCCCCCCATTACGTCATGCTTCAGAAATGTGGAAAATGGTCCGTTTTCAAATGTTTTATTTTTAAATGTCAGTTCACATTTGTAGGTGGATCATCAGTGTTAGAGCTAAAATTAGCATGTTTAAAGTGATTTTCATGCTTCCAGGGGCTCGGGAAGTGAATTAAATACTATTTGGAGGCATTTAATGTTCACGCAAAAACTGCTGATTTTCGACAAAAGAGATAACACCCCCCATTACGTCATGCTTCAGAAATGTGGAAAATGGTCCGTTTTCAAATGTTTTATTTTTGAACGTCAGTTCACATTTGTAGGTGGATCATCAGTGTTAGAGCTAAAATTAGCATGTTTAAAGTGGTTTTCATGCTTCCAGGGGCCCTAAACACAAGATTTATGGAATGGTTAAAAGTGCATGAAAATGGCCAATTTACTCACTCTGAGTTCTCAAAAAGGGTTTCTTCACCCCGGGAAGTTAATTAAATACCATTTGGAGGCATTTAATGTTCGAGCAAAAACGGCTGATTTTCGACAAAAGAGATAACACCCCCCCATTACGTCATGCTTCAGAAATGTGGAAAATGGTCCGTTTTCAAATGTTTTATTTTTGAACGTCAGTTCACATTTGTAGGTGGATCATCAGTGTTAGAGCTAAAATTGGCATGTTTAAAGTGATTTTCATGCTTCCAGGGGCTCTGGAAGTGAATTAAATACTATTTGGAGGCATTTAATGTTCAAGCAAAAACGGCTGATTTTCGACAAAAGAGATAACACCCCCCCCATTACGTCATGCTTCAGAAATGTGGAAAATGGTCCGTTTTCAAATGTTTTATTTTTGAACGTCAGTTCACATTTGTAGGTGGATCATCAGTGTTAGAGCTAAAATTAGCATGTTTAAAGTGGTTTTCATGCTTCCAGGGGCCCAAAACACAAGATTTATGGAATGGTTAAAAGTGCATGAAAATGGCCAATTTACTGACTCTGAGTTCTCAAAAAGGGTTTCTTCACCCAGGGAAGTTAATTAAATACCATTTGGAGGCATTTAATGTTCGAGCAAAAACGGCTGATTTTCGACAAAAGAGATAACACCCCCCCATTACGTCATGCTTCAGAAATGTGGAAAATGGTCTGTTTTCAAATGTTTTATTTTTGAACGTCAGTTCACATTTGTAGGTAAATCATCAGTGTTAGAGCTAAAATTAGCATGCTTAAAGTGATTTTCATGCTTCCACGGGCCCTAAACACAAGATTTATGGAATGGTTAAAAGTGCATGAAAATGGCCAATTTACTCACTCTGAGTTCTCAAAAAGGGTTTCTTCACCCCGGGAAAATAATTAAATAACATTTGGAGGCATTTAATGTTCGAGCAAAAACGGCTGATTTTCGACAAAAGAGATAACACCCCCCCATTACGTCATGCTTCAGAAATGTGGAAAATGGTCCGTTTTCAAATGTTTTATTTTTGAACGTCAGTTCACATTTGTAGGTGGATCATCAGTGTTAGAGCTAAAATTGGCATGTTTAAAGTGATTTTCATGCTTCCAGGGGCTCTGGAAGTGAATTAAATACTATTTGGAGGCATTTAATGTTCAAGCAAAAACGGCTGATTTTCGACAAAAGAGATAACACCCCCCCATTACGTCATGCTTCAGAAATGTGGAAAATGGTCCGTTTTCAAATGTTTTATTTTTGAACGTCAGTTCACATTTGTAGGTGGATCATCAGTGTTAGAGCTAAAATTAGCATGTTTAAAGTGGTTTTCATGCTTCCAGGGGCCCAAAACACAAGATTTATGGAATGGTTAAAAGTGCATGAAAATGGCCAATTTACTGACTCTGAGTTCTCAAAAAGGGTTTCTTCACCCAGGGAAGTTAATTAAATACCATTTGGAGGCATTTAATGTTCGAGCAAAAACGGCTGATTTTCGACAAAAGAGATAACACCCCCCATTACGTCATGCTTCAGAAATGTGGAAAATGGTCCGTTTTCAAATGTTTTATTTTTGAACTTCAGTTCACATTTGTAGGTGGATCATCAGTGTTAGAGCTAAAATTAGCATGTTTAAAGTGATTTTCATGCTTCCAGGGGCTCGGGAAGTGAATTAAATACTATTTGGAGGCATTTAATGTTCAAGCAAAAACGGCTGATTTTCGACAAAAGAGATAACACCCCCCCATTACGTCATGCTTCAGAAATGTGGAAAATGGTCCGTTTTCAAATGTTTTATTTTTGAACGTCAGTTCACATTTGTAGGTGGATCATCAGTGTTAGAGCTAAAATTAGCATGTTTAAAGTGGTTTTCATGCTTCCAGGGGCCCTAAACACAAGATTTATGGAATGGTTAAAAGTGCATGAAAATGGCCAATTTACTCACTCTGAGTTCTCAAAAAGGGTTTCTTCACCCCGGGAAGTTAATTAAATACCATTTGGAGGCATTTAATGTTCGAGCAAAAACGGCTGATTTTCGACAAAAGAGATAACACCCCCCCATTACGTCATGCTTCAGAAATGTGGAAAATGGTCCGTTTTCAAATGTTTTATTTTTGAACGTCAGTTCACATTTGTAGGTGGATCATCAGTGTTAGAGCTAAAATTGGCATGTTTAAAGTGATTTTCATGCTTCCAGGGGCTCTGGAAGTGAATTAAATACTATTTGGAGGAATTTAATGTTCAAGCAAAAACGGCTGATTTTCGACAAAAGAGATAACACCCCCCCATTACGTCATGCTTCAGAAATGTGGAAAATGGTCCGTTTTCAAATGTTTTATTTTTGAACGTCAGTTCACATTTGTAGGTGGATCATCAGTGTTAGAGCTAAAATTAGCATGTTTAAAGTGGTTTTCATGCTTCCAGGGGCCCAAAACACAAGATTTATGGAATGGTTAAAAGTGCATGAAAATGGCCAATTTACTGACTCTGAGTTCTCAAAAAGGGTTTCTTCACCCAGGGAAGTTAATTAAATACCATTTGGAGGCATTTAATGTTCGAGCAAAAACGGCTGATTTTCGACAAAAGAGATAACACCCCCCCATTACGTCATGCTTCAGAAATGTGGAAAATGGTCTGTTTTCAAATGTTTTATTTTTGAACATCAGTTCACATTTGTAGGTGGATCATCACTGTTAGAGCTAAAATTAGCATGCTTAAAGTGATTTTCATGCTTCCAGGGGCCCTAAACACAAGATTTATGGAATGGTTAAAAGTGCATGAAAATGGCCAATTTACTCACTCTGAGTTCTCAAAAAGGGTTTCTTCACCCCGGGAAAATAATTAAATAACATTTGGAGGCATTTAATGTTCGAGCAAAAACGGCTGATTTTCGACAAAAGAGATAACACCCCCCCATTACGTCATGCTTCAGAAATGTGGAAAATGGTCCGTTTTCAAATGTTTTATTTTTGAACGTCAGTTCACATTTGTAGGTGGATCATCAGTGTTAGAGCTAAAATTGGCATGTTTAAAGTGATTTTCATGCTTCCAGGGGCTCTGGAAGTGAATTAAATACTATTTGGAGGCATTTAATGTTCAAGCAAAAACGGCTGATTTTCGACAAAAGAGATAACACCCCCCCCATTACGTCATGCTTCAGAAATGTGGAAAATGGTCCGTTTTCAAATGTTTTATTTTTGAACGTCAGTTCACATTTGTAGGTGGATCATCAGTGTTAGAGCTAAAATTAGCATGTTTAAAGTGGTTTTCATGCTTCCAGGGGCCCAAAACACAAGATTTATGGAATGGTTAAAAGTGCATGAAAATGGCCAATTTACTGACTCTGAGTTCTCAAAAAGGGTTTCTTCACCCAGGGAAGTTAATTAAATAATTAAATACCATTTGGAGGCATTTAATGTTCGAGCAAAAACGGCTGATTTTCGACAAAAGAGATAACACCCCCCATTACGTCATGCTTCAGAAATGTGGAAAATGGTCCGTTTTCAAATGTTTTATTTTTGAACTTCAGTTCACATTTGTAGGTGGATCATCAGTGTTAGAGCTAAAATTAGCATGTTTAAAGTGATTTTCATGCTTCCAGGGGCTCGGGAAGTGAATTAAATACTATTTGGAGGCATTTAATGTTCAAGCAAAAACGGCTGATTTTCGACAAAAGAGATAACACCCCCCCCATTACGTCATGCTTCAGAAATGTGGAAAATGGTCCGTTTTCAAATGTTTTATTTTTGAACGTCAGTTCACATTTGTAGGTGGATCATCAGTGTTAGAGCTAAAATTAGCATGTTTAAAGTGGTTTTCATGCTTCCAGGGGCCCTAAACACAAGATTTATGGAATGGTTAAAAGTGCATGAAAATGGCCAATTTACTCACTCTGAGTTCTCAAAAAGGGTTTCTTCACCCAGGGAAGTTAATTAAATACCATTTGGAGGCATTTAATGTTCGAGCAAAAACGGCTGATTTTCGACAAAAGAGATAACACCCCCCCATTACGTCATGCTTCAGAAATGTGGAAAATGGTCCGTTTTCAAATGTTTCATTTTTGAACGTCAGTTCACATTTTTAGGTGGATCATCAGTGTTAGAGCTAAAATTAGCATGTTTAAAGTGATTTTCATGCTTCCAGGGGCTCGGGAAGTGAATTAAATACTATTTGGAGGCATTTAATGTTCAATCAAAAACAGCTGATTTTTGAAAAAAGAGATAACACCCCCCCATTACGTCATGCTTCAGAAATGTGGAAAATGGTCCGTTTTCAAAAGTTTTATTTTTGAACGTCAGTTCACATTTGTAGGTGGATCATCAGTGTTAGAGCTAAAATTAGCATGTTTAAAGTGATTTTCATGCTTCCAGGGGCTCGGGAAGTGAATTAAATACTATTTGGAGGCATTTAATGTTCACGCAAAAACGGCTGATTTTCGACAAAAGAGATAACACCCCCCATTACGTCATGCTTCAGTAATGTGGAAAATGGTCCGTTTTCAAATGTTTTATTTTTGAACGTCAGTTCACATTTGTAGGTGGATCATCAGTGTTAGAGCTAAAATTAGCATGTTTAAAGTGGTTTTCATGCTTCCAGGGGCCCTAAACACAAGATTTATGGAATGGTTAAAAGTGCATGAAAATGGCCAATTTACTCACTCTGAGTTCTCAAAAAGGGTTTCTTCACCCAGGGAAGTTAATTAAATACCATTTGGAGGCATTTAATGTTCGAGCAAAAACAGCTGATTTTCGACAAAAGAGATAACACCCCCCATTACGTCATGCTTCAGAAATGTAGAAAATGGTCCGTTTTCAAATGTTTTATTTTTGAACGTCAGTTCACATTTGTAGGTGGATCATCAGTGTTAGAGCTAAAATTAGCATGTTTAAAGTGATTTTCATGCTTCCAGGGGCTCGGGAAGTGAATTAAATACTATTTGGAGGCATTTAATGTTCAATCAAAAACAGCTGATTTTTGACAAAAGAGATAACACCCCCCCATTACGTCATGCTTCAGAAATGTGGAAAATGGTCCGTTTTCAAATGTTTTATTTTTGAACGTCAGTTCACATTTGTAGGTGGATCATCAGTGTTAGAGCTAAAATTAGCATGTTTAAAGTGATTTTCATGCTTCCAGGGTCTTGGGAAGTGAATTAAATACTATTTGGAGGCATTTAATGTTCAATCAAAAACAGCTGATTTTTGACAAAAGAGATAACACCCCCCCATTACGTCATGCTTCAGAAATGTGGAAAATGGTCCGTTTTCAAATGTTTTATTTTTGAACGTCAGTTCACATTTGTAGGTGGATCATCAGTGTTAGAGCTAAAATTAGCATGTTTAAAGTGATTTTCATGCTTCCAGGGGCTCGGGAAGTGAATTAAATACTATTTGGAGGCATTTAATGTTCAATCAAAAACAGCTGATTTTTGACAAAAGAGATAACACCCCCCATTACGTCATGCTTCAGAAATGTGGAAAATGGTCCGTTTTCAAATGTTTTATTTTTGAATGTCAGTTCACATTTGTAGGTGCATCATCAGTGTTAGAGCTAAAATTAGCATGTTTAAAGTGATTTTTATGCTTCCAGGGGCTCGGGAAGTGATTTAAATACTATTTGGAGGCATTTAATGTTCAATCAAAAACAGCTGATTTTTGACAAAAGAGATAACACCCCCCCATTACATCATGCTTCAGAAATGTGGAAAATGGTCCGTTTTCAAATGTTTTCTTTTTGAACTTCAGTTCACATTTGTAGGTGGATCATCAGTGTTAGAGCTAAAATTAGCATGTTTAAAGTGATTTTCATGCTTCCAGGGGCCCTAAACACAAGATTTATGGAATGGTTAAAAGTGCATGAAAATGGCCAATTTACTCACTCTGAGTTCTCAAAAAGGGTTTCTTCACCCCGGGAAATTAATTAAATACCATTTGGAGGCATTTAATGTTCGAGCAAAAACGGCTGATTTTCGACAAAAGAGATAACACCCCCCCATTACGTCATGCTTCAGAAATGTGGAAAATGGTCCGTTTTCAAATGTTTTATTTTTGAATGTCAGTTCACATTTGTAGGTGGATCATCAGTGTTAGAGCTAAAATTAGCATGTTTAAAGTGATTTTCATGCTTCCAGGGGCTCGGGAAGTGAATTAAATACTATTTGGAGGCATTTAATGTTCACGCAAAAACTGCTGATTTTCGACAAAAGAGATAACACCCCCCATTACGTCATGCTTCAGAAATGTGGAAAATGGTCCGTTTTCAAATGTTTTATTTTTGAACGTCAGTTCACATTTGTAGGTGGATCATCAGTGTTAGAGCTAAAATTAGCATGTTTAAAGTGGTTTTCATGCTTCCAGGGGCCCTAAACACAAGATTTATGGAATGGTTAAAAGTGCATGAAAATGGCCAATTTACTCACTCTGAGTTCTCAAAAAGGGTTTCTTCACCCCGGGAAGTTAATTAAATACCATTTGGAGGCATTTAATGTTCGAGCAAAAACGGCTGATTTTCGACAAAAGAGATAACACCCCCCCATTACGTCATGCTTCAGAAATGTGGAAAATGGTCCGTTTTCAAATGTTTTATTTTTGAACGTCAGTTCACATTTGTAGGTGGATCATCAGTGTTAGAGCTAAAATTGGCATGTTTAAAGTGATTTTCATGCTTCCAGGGGCTCTGGAAGTGAATTAAATACTATTTGGAGGCATTTAATGTTCAAGCAAAAACGGCTGATTTTCGACAAAAGAGATAACACCCCCCCCATTACGTCATGCTTCAGAAATGTGGAAAATGGTCCGTTTTCAAATGTTTTATTTTTGAACGTCAGTTCACATTTGTAGGTGGATCATCAGTGTTAGAGCTAAAATTAGCATGTTTAAAGTGGTTTTCATGCTTCCAGGGGCCCAAAACACAAGATTTATGGAATGGTTAAAAGTGCATGAAAATGGCCAATTTACTCACTCTGAGTTCTCAAAAAGGGTTTCTTCACCCCGGGAAAATAATTAAATAACATTTGGAGGCATTTAATGTTCGAGCAAAAACGGCTGATTTTCGACAAAAGAGATAACACCCCCCCATTACGTCATGCTTCAGAAATGTGGAAAATGGTCCGTTTTCAAATGTTTTATTTTTGAACGTCAGTTCACATTTGTAGGTGGATCATCAGTGTTAGAGCTAAAATTGGCATGTTTAAAGTGATTTTCATGCTTCCAGGGGCTCTGGAAGTGAATTAAATACTATTTGGAGGCATTTAATGTTCAAGCAAAAACGGCTGATTTTCGACAAAAGAGATAACACCCCCCCATTACGTCATGCTTCAGAAATGTGGAAAATGGTCCGTTTTCAAATGTTTTATTTTTGAACGTCAGTTCACATTTGTAGGTGGATCATCAGTGTTAGAGCTAAAATTAGCATGTTTAAAGTGGTTTTCATGCTTCCAGGGGCCCAAAACACAAGATTTATGGAATGGTTAAAAGTGCATGAAAATGGCCAATTTACTGACTCTGAGTTCTCAAAAAGGGTTTCTTCACCCAGGGAAGTTAATTAAATACCATTTGGAGGCATTTAATGTTCGAGCAAAAACGGCTGATTTTCGACAAAAGAGATAACACCCCCCATTACGTCATGCTTCAGAAATGTGGAAAATGGTCCGTTTTCAAATGTTTTATTTTTGAACTTCAGTTCACATTTGTAGGTGGATCATCAGTGTTAGAGCTAAAATTAGCATGTTTAAAGTGATTTTCATGCTTCCAGGGGCTCGGGAAGTGAATTAAATACTATTTGGAGGCATTTAATGTTCAAGCAAAAACGGCTGATTTTCGACAAAAGAGATAACACCCCCCCATTACGTCATGCTTCAGAAATGTGGAAAATGGTCCGTTTTCAAATGTTTTATTTTTGAACGTCAGTTCACATTTGTAGGTGGATCATCAGTGTTAGAGCTAAAATTAGCATGTTTAAAGTGGTTTTCATGCTTCCAGGGGCCCTAAACACAAGATTTATGGAATGGTTAAAAGTGCATGAAAATGGCCAATTTACTCACTCTGAGTTCTCAAAAAGGGTTTCTTCACCCCGGGAAGTTAATTAAATACCATTTGGAGGCATTTAATGTTCGAGCAAAAACGGCTGATTTTCGACAAAAGAGATAACACCCCCCCATTACGTCATGCTTCAGAAATGTGGAAAATGGTCCATTTTCAAATGTTTTATTTTTGAACGTCAGTTCACATTTGTAGGTGGATCATCAGTGTTAGAGCTAAAATTAGCATGTTTAAAGTGATTTTCATGCTTCCAGGGGCTCGGGAAGTGAATTAAATACTATTTGGAGGCATTTAATGTTCACGCAAAAACTGCTGATTTTCGACAAAAGAGATAACACCCCCCATTACGTCATGCTTCAGAAATGTGGAAAATGGTCCGTTTTCAAATGTTTTATTTTTGAACGTCAGTTCACATTTGTAGGTGGATCATCAGTGTTAGAGCTAAAATTAGCATGTTTAAAGTGGTTTTCATGCTTCCAGGGGCCCAAAACACAAGATTTATGGAATGGTTAAAAGTGCATGAAAATGGCCAATTTACTGACTCTGAGTTCTCAAAAAGGGTTTCTTCACCCAGGGAAGTTAATTAAATACCATTTGGAGGCATTTAATGTTCGAGCAAAAACGGCTGATTTTCGACAAAAGAGATAACACCCCCCATTACGTCATGCTTCAGAAATGTGGAAAATGGTCTGTTTTCAAATGTTTTATTTTTGAACTTCAGTTCACATTTGTAGGTGGATCATCAGTGTTAGAGCTAAAATTAGCATGTTTAAAGTGATTTTCATGCTTCCAGGGGCTCGGGAAGTGAATTAAATACTATTTGGAGGCATTTAATGTTCAAGCAAAAACGGCTGATTTTCGACAAAAGAGATAACACCCCCCCATTACGTCATGCTTCAGAAATGTGGAAAATGGTCCGTTTTCAAATGTTTTATTTTTGAACGTCAGTTCACATTTGTAGGTGGATCATCAGTGTTAGAGCTAAAATTAGCATGTTTAAAGTGGTTTTCATGCTTCCAGGGGCCCTAAACACAAGATTTATGGAATGGTTAAAAGTGCATGAAAATGGCCAATTTACTCACTCTGAGTTCTCAAAAAGGGTTTCTTCACCCAGGGAAGTTAATTAAATACCATTTGGAGGCATTTAATGTTCGAGCAAAAACGGCTGATTTTCGACAAAAGAGATAACACCCCCCCATTACGTCATGCTTCAGAAATGTGGAAAATGGTCCGTTTTCAAATGTTTTATTTTTGAACGTCAGTTCACATTTTTAGGTGGATCATCAGTGTTAGAGCTAAAATTAGCATGTTTAAAGTGATTTTCATGCTTCCAGGGGCTCGGGAAGTGAATTAAATACTATTTGGAGGCATTTAATGTTCAATCAAAAACAGCTGATTTTTGAAAAAAGAGATAACACCCCCCCATTACGTCATGCTTCAGAAATGTGGAAATTGGTCCGTTTTCAAAAGTTTTATTTTTGAACCTCAGTTCACATTTGTAGGTGGATCATCAGTTTTAGAGCTAAAATTAGCATGTTTAAAGTGATTTTCATGCTTCCAGGGGCTCAGGAAGTGAATTAAATACTATTTGGAGGCATTTAATGTTCAATCAAAAACAGCTGATTTTTGACAAAAGAGATAACACCCCCCCATTACATCATGCTTCAGAAATGTGGAAAATGGTCCGTTTTCAAATGTTTTCTTTTTGAACTTCAGTTCACATTTGTAGGTGGATCATCAGTGTTAGAGCTAAAATTAGCATGTTTAAAGTGATTTTCATGCTTCCAGGGGCCCTAAACACAAGATTTATGGAATGGTTAAAAGTGCATGAAAATGGCCAATTTACTCACTCTGAGTTCTCAAAAAGGGTTTCTTCACCCCGGGAAGTTAATTAAATACCATTTGGAGGCATTTAATGTTCGAGCAAAAACGGCTGATTTTCGACAAAAGAGATAACACCCCCCCATTACGTCATGCTTCAGAAATGTGGAAAATGGTCCGTTTTCAAATGTTTTATTTTTGAACGTCAGTTCACATTTGTAGGTGGATCATCAGTGTTAGAGCTAAAATTAGCATGTTTAAAGTGATTTTCATGCTTCCAGGGGCTCGGGAAGTGAATTAAATACTATTTGGAGGCATTTAATGTTCATGCAAAAACGGCTGATTTTCGACAAAAGAGATAACACCCCCCATTACGTCATGCTTCAGTAATGTGGAAAATGGTCCGTTTTCAAATGTTTTATTTTTGAACGTCAGTTCACATTTGTAGGTGGATCATCAGTGTTAGAGCTAAAATTAGCATGTTTAAAGTGGTTTTCATGCTTCCAGGGGCCCTAAACACAAGATTTATGGAATGGTTAAAAGTGCATGAAAATGGCCAATTTACTCACTCTGAGTTCTCAAAAAGGGTTTCTTCACCCAGGGAAGTTAATTAAATACCATTTGGAGGCATTTAATGTTCGAGCAAAAACAGCTGATTTTCGACAAAAGAGATAACACCCCCCATTACGTCATGCTTCAGAAATGTAGAAAATGGTCCGTTTTCAAATGTTTTATTTTTGAACGTCAGTTCACATTTGTAGGTGGATCATCAGTGTTAGAGCTAAAATTAGCATGTTTAAAGTGATTTTCATGCTTCCAGGGGCTCGGGAAGTGAATTAAATACTATTTGGAGGCATTTAATGTTCAATCAAAAACAGCTGATTTTTGACAAAAGAGATAACACCCCCCATTACGTCATGCTTCAGAAATGTGGAAAATGGTCCGTTTTCAAATGTTTTATTTTTGAACGTCAGTTCACATTTGTAGGTGGATCATCAGTGTTAGAGCTAAAATTAGCATGTTTAAAGTGATTTTCATGCTTCCAGGGTCTTGGGAAGTGAATTAAATACTATTTGGAGGCATTTAATGTTCAATCAAAAACAGCTGATGTTTGACAAAAGAGATAACACCCCCCCATTACGTCATGCTTCAGAAATGTGGAAAATGGTCCGTTTTCAAATGTTTTATTTTTGAATGTCAGTTCACATTTGTAGGTGGATCATCAGTGTTAGAGCTAAAATTAGCATGTTTAAAGTGATTTTCATGCTTCCAGGGGCCCTAAACACAAGATTTATGGAATGGTAAAAGTGCATGAAAATGGCCAATTTACTCACTCTGAGTTCTCAAAAAGGGTTTCTTCACCCTGGGAAGTTAATTAAATACCATTTGCAGGCATTTAATGTTCGAGCAAAAACGGCTGATTTTTGACAAAAGAGATAACACCCCCCCATTACGTCATGCTTCAGAAATGTGGAAAATGGTCCGTTTTCAAATGTTTTATTTTTGAACGTCAGTTCACATTTGTAGGTGGATCATCAGTGTTAGAGCTAAAATTAGCATGTTTAAAGTGATTTTCATGCTTCCAGGGTCTTGGGAAGTGAATTAAATACTATTTGGAGGCATTTAATGTTCAAGCAAAAACGGCTGATTTTCGACAAAAGAGATAACACCCCCCATTACGTCATGCTTCAGAAATGTGGAAAATGGTCCGTTTTCAAATGTTTTATTTTTGAACGTCAGTTCACATTTGTAGGTGGATCATCAGTGTTAGAGCTAAAATTAGCATGTTTAAAGTGGTTTTCATGCTTCCAGGGGCCCTAAACACAAGACTTATGGAATGGTTAAAAGTGCATGAAAATGGCCAATTTACTCACTCTGAGTTCTCAAAAAGGGTTTCTTCACCCAGGGAAGTTAATTAAATACCATTTGGAGGCATTTAATGTTCGAGCAAAAACGGCTGATTTTCAACAAAAGAGATAACACCCCCCCCATTACGTCATGCTTCAGAAATGTGGAAAATGGTCCGTTTTCAAATGTTTTATTTTTGAACGTCAGTTCACATTTGTAGGTGGATCATCAGTGTTAGAGCTAAAATTAGCATGTTTAAAGTGATTTTCATGCTTCCAGGGGCTCGGGAAGTGAATTAAATACTATTTGGAGGCATTTAATGTTCAATCAAAAACAGCTGATTTTTGACAAAAGAGATAACACCCCCCAATACGTCATGCTTCAGAAATGTGGAAAATGGTCCGTTTTCAAATGTTTTATTTTTGAACGTCAGTTCACATTTGTAGGTGGATCATCAGTGTTAGAGCTAAAATTAGCATGTTTAAAGTGATTTTCATTCTTCCACGGGCCCTAAACACAAGATTTATGGAATGGTTAAAAGTGCATGAAAATGGACAATTTACTCACTCTGAGTTCTCAAAAAGGGTTTCTTCACCCCGGGAAGTTAATTAAATACAATTTGGAGGCATTTAATGTTCGAGCAAAAACGGCTGATTTTCGACAAAAGAGATAACACCCCCCCATTACGTCATGCTTCAGAAATGTGGAAAATGGTCTGTTTTCAAATGTTTTATTTTTGAACGTCAGTTCACATTTGTAGGTGGATCATCAGTGTTAGAGCTAAAATTAGCATGTTTAAAGTGATTTTCATGCTTCCAGGGGCCCTAAACACAAGATTTATGGAATGGTTAAAAGTGCATGAAAATTGCCAATTTACTCACTCTGAGTTCTCAAAAAGGGTTTCTTCACCCCGGGAAGTTAATTAAATAACATTTGGAGGCATTTAATGTTCGAGCAAAAACGGCTGATTTTCGACAAAAGAGATAACACCCCCCCATTACGTCAAGCTTCAGAAATGTGGAAATGGTCCGTTTTCAAATGTTTTATTTTTGAACGTCAGT
This sequence comes from Lissotriton vulgaris, assembly GCF_964263255.1. Taxonomy (NCBI): domain Eukaryota; kingdom Metazoa; phylum Chordata; class Amphibia; order Caudata; family Salamandridae; genus Lissotriton; species Lissotriton vulgaris. Next base: position 681,636 of record NW_028255042.1, on the reverse strand, counting down.
TCACATTTGTAGGTGGATCATCAGTGTTAGAGCTAAAATTCGCATGTTTAAAGTGATTTTCATGCTTCCAGGGGCTCGGGAAGTGAATTAAATACTATTTGGAGGAATTTAATGTTCAAGCAAAAACGGCTGATTTTCGACAAAAGAGATAACACCCCCCCATTACGTCATGCTTCAGAAATGTGGAAAATGGTCAGTTTTCAAATGTTTTATTTTTGAACGTCAGTTCACATTTGTAGGTGGATCATCAGTGTTAGAGCTAAAATTAGCATGTTTAAAGTGATTTTCATTCTTCCAGGGGCCCTAAACACAAGATTTATGGAATGGTTAAAAGTGCATGAAAATGGCCAATTTACTCACTCTGAGTTCACAAAAAGGGTTTCTTCACCCCGGGAAGTTAATTAAATACCATTTGGAGGCATTTAATGTTCAAGCAAAAACGGCTGATTTTCGACAAAAGAGATAACACCCCCCCATTACGTCATGCTTCAGAAATGTGGAAAATGGTCAGTTTTCAAATGTTTTATTTTTGAACGTCAGTTCACATTTGTAGGTGGATCATCAGTGTTAGAGCTAAAATTAGCATGTTTAAAGTGATTTTCATTCTTTCAGGGGCCCTAAACACAAGATTTATGGAATGGTTAAAAGTGCATGAAAATGGCCAATTTACTCACTCTGAGTTCTCAAAAAGGGTTTCTTCACCCCGGGAAGTTAATTAAATACCATTTGGAGGCATTTAATGTTCGAGCAAAAACGGCTGATTTTCGACAAAAGAGATAACACCCCCCCCCATTACGTCATGCTTCAGAAATGTGGAAAATGGTCCGTTTTCAAATGTTTTATTTTTGAACGTCAGTTCACATTTGTAGGTGGATCATCAGTGTTAGAGCTAAAATTAGCATGTTTAAAGTGATTTTCATGCTTCCAGGGGCTCGGGAAGTGAATTAAATACTATTTGGAGGCATTTAATGTTCAATCAAAAACAGCTGATTTTTGACAAAAGAGATAACACCCCCCCATTACGTCATGCTTCAGAAATGTGGAAAATGGTCCGTTTTCAAATGTTTTCTTTTTGAACGTCAGTTCACATTTGTAGGTGGATCATCAGTGTTAGAGCTAAAATTAGCATCATTAAAGTGATTTTCATGCTTCCAGGCGCCCTAAACACAAGATTTATGGAATGGTTAAAAGTGCATGAAAATGGCCAATTTACTCACTCTGAGTTCTCAAAAAGGGTTTCTTCACCCCGGGAAGTTAATTAAATACCATTTGGAGGCATTTAATGTTCGAGCAAAAACGGCTGATTTTCGACAAAAGAGATAACACCCCCCCCATTACGTCATGCTTCAGAAATGTGGAAAATGGTCCGTTTTCAAATGTTTTATTTTTGAACGTCAGTTCACATTTGTAGGTGGATCATCAGTGTTAGAGCTAAAATTAGCATGTTTAAAGTGATTTTCATGCTTCCAGGGGCTCTGGAAGTGAATTAAATACTATTTGGAGGCATTTAATGTTCAAGCAAAAACGGCTGATTTTTGACAAAAGAGATAACACCCCCCCCCATTACGTCATGCTTCAGAAATGTGGAAAATGGTCCGTTTTCAAATGTTTTATTTTTGAACGTCAGTTCACATTTGTAGGTGGATCATCAGTGTTAGAGCTAAAATTAGCATGTTTAAAGTGGTTTTCATGCTTCCAGGGGCCCAAAACACAAGATTTATGGAATGGTTAAAAGTGCATGAAAATGGCCAAGTTACTGACTCTGAGTTCTCAAAAAGGGTTTCTTCACCCAGGGAAGTTAATTAAATACCATTTGGAGGCATTTAATGTTCGAGCAAAAACGGCTGATTTTCGACAAAAGAGATAACACCCCCCCATTACGTCATGCTTCAGAAATGTGGAAAATGGTCCGTTTTCAAATGTTTTATTTTTGAACTTCAGTTCACATTTGTAGGTGGATCATCAGTGTTAGAGCTAAAATTAGCATGTTTAAAGTGATTTTCATGCTTCCAGGGGCTCGGGAAGTGAATTAAATACTATTTGGAGGCATTTAATGTTCAAGCAAAAACGGCTGATTTTCGACAAAAGAGATAACACCCCCCCATTACGTCATGCTTCAGAAATGTGGAAAATGGTCCGTTTTCAAATGTTTTATTTTTGAACGTCAGTTCACATTTGTAGGTGGATCATCAGTGTTAGAGCTAAAATTAGCATGTTTAAAGTGGTTTTCATGCTTCCAGGGGCCCTAAACACAAGATTTATGGAATGGTTAAAAGTGCATGAAAATGGCCAATTTACTCACTCTGAGTTCTCAAAAAGGGTTTCTTCACCCAGGGAAGTTAATTAAATACCATTTGGAGGCATTTAATGTTCGAGCAAAAACGGCTGATTTTCGACAAAAGAGATAACACCCCCCCATTACGTCATGCTTCAGAAATGTGGAAAATGGTCCGTTTTCAAATGTTTTATTTTTGAACGTCAGTTCACATTTTTAGGTGGATCATCAGTGTTAGAGCTAAAATTAGCATGTTTAAAGTGATTTTCATGCTTCCAGGGGCTCGGGAAGTGAATTAAATACTATTTGGAGGCATTTAATGTTCAATCAAAAACAGCTGATTTTTGAAAAAAGAGATAACACCCCCCATTACGTCATGCTTCAGAAATGTGGAAAATGGTCCGTTTTCAAAAGTTTTATTTTTGAACGTCAGTTCACATTTGTAGGTGGATCATCAGTTTTAGAGCTAAAATTAGCATGTTTAAAGTGATTTTCATGCTTCCAGGGGATCGGGAAGTGAATTAAATACTATTTGGAGGCATTTAATGTTCAATCAAAAACAGCTGATTTTTGACAAAAGAGATAACACCCCCCATTACATCATGCTTCAGAAATGTGGAAAATGGTCCGTTTTCAAATGTTTTATTTTTGAACGTCAGTTCACATTTGTAGGTGGATCATCAGTGTTAGAGCTAAAATTAGCATGTTTAAAGTGATTTTCATGCTTCCAGGGGCCCTAAACACAAGATTTATGGAATGGTTAAAAGTGCATGAAAATGGCCAATTTACTCACTCTGAGTTCTCAAAAAGGGTTTCTTCACCCCGGGAAGTTAATTAAATACCATTTGGAGGCATTTAATGTTCGAGCAAAAATGGCTGATTTTCGACAAAAGAGATAACACCCCCATTACGTCATGCTTCAGAAATGTGGAAAATGGTCCGTTTTCAAATGTTTTATTTTTGAACGTTAGTTCACATTTGTAGGTGGATCATCAGTGTTAGAGCTAAAATTAGCATGTTTAAAGTGATTTTCATGCTTCCAGGGGCTCTGGAAGTGAATTAAATACTATTTGGAGGCATTTAATGTTCAAGCAAAAACGGCTGATTTTCGACAAAAGAGATAACACCCCCCCCATTACGTCATGCTTCAGAAATGTGGAAAATGGTCCGTTTTCAAATGTTTTATTTTTGAACGTCAGTTCACATTTGTAGGTGGATCATCAGTGTTAGAGCTAAAATTAGCATGTTTAAAGTGGTTTTCATGCTTCCAGGGGCCCAAAACACAAGATTTATGGAATGGTTAAAAGTGCATGAAAATGGCCAATTTACTGACTCTGAGTTCTCAAAAAGGGTTTCTTCACCCAGGGAAGTTAATTAAATACCATTTGGAGGCATTTAATGTTCGAGCAAAAACGGCTGATTTTCGACAAAAGAGATAACACCCCCCCATTACGTCATGCTTCAGAAATGTGGAAAATGGTCCGTTTTCAAATGTTTTATTTTTGAACTTCAGTTCACATTTGTAGGTGGATCATCAGTGTTAGAGCTAAAATTAGCATGTTTAAAGTGATTTTCATGCTTCCAGGGGCTCGGGAAGTGAATTAAATACTATTTGGAGGCATTTAATGTTCAAGCAAAAACGGCTGATTTTCGACAAAAGAGATAACACCCCCCCATTACGTCATGCTTCAGAAATGTGGAAAATGGTCCGTTTTCAAATGTTTTATTTTTGAACGTCAGTTCACATTTGTAGGTGGATCATCAGTGTTAGAGCTAAAATTAGCATGTTTAAAGTGGTTTTCATGCTTCCAGGGGCCCTAAACACAAGATTTATGGAATGGTTAAAAGTGCATGAAAATGGCCAATTTACTCACTCTGAGTTCTCAAAAAGGGTTTCTTCACCCCGGGAAGTTAATTAAATACCATTTGGAGGCATTTAATGTTCGAGCAAAAACGGCTGATTTTCGACAAAAGAGATAACACCCCCCCATTACGTCATGCTTCAGAAATGTGGAAAATGGTCCGTTTTCAAATGTTTTATTTTTGAACGTCAGTTCACATTTGTAGGTGGATCATCAGTGTTAGAGCTAAAATTGGCATGTTTAAAGTGATTTTCATGCTTCCAGGGGCTCTGGAAGTGAATTAAATACTATTTGGAGGCATTTAATGTTCAAGCAAAAACGGCTGATTTTCGACAAAAGAGATAACACCCCCCCCATTACGTCATGCTTCAGAAATGTGGAAAATGGTCCGTTTTCAAATGTTTTATTTTTGAACGTCAGTTCACATTTGTAGGTGGATCATCAGTGTTAGAGCTAAAATTAGCATGTTTAAAGTGGTTTTCATGCTTCCAGGGGCCCAAAACACAAGATTTATGGAATGGTTAAAAGTGCATGAAAATGGCCAATTTACTGACTCTGAGTTCTCAAAAAGGGTTTCTTCACCCAGGGAAGTTAATTAAATACCATTTGGAGGCATTTAATGTTCGAGCAAAAACGGCTGATTTTCGACAAAAGAGATAACACCCCCCCATTACGTCATGCTTCAGAAATGTGGAAAATGGTCTGTTTTCAAATGTTTTATTTTTGAACGTCAGTTCACATTTGTAGGTGGATCATCAGTGTTAGAGCTAAAATTAGCATGCTTAAAGTGATTTTCATGCTTCCAGGGGCCCTAAACACAAGATTTATGGAATGGTTAAAAGTGCATGAAAATGGCCAATTTACTCACTCTGAGTTCTCAAAAAGGGTTTCTTCACCCCGGGAAAATAATTAAATAACATTTGGAGGCATTTAATGTTCGAGCAAAAACGGCTGATTTTCGACAAAAGAGATAACACCCCCCCATTACGTCATGCTTCAGAAATGTGGAAAATGGTCCGTTTTCAAATGTTTTATTTTTGAACGTCAGTTCACATTTGTAGGTGGATCATCAGTGTTAGAGCTAAAATTGGCATGTTTAAAGTGATTTTCATGCTTCCAGGGGCTCTGGAAGTGAATTAAATACTATTTGGAGGCATTTAATGTTCAAGCAAAAACGGCTGATTTTCGACAAAAGAGATAACACCCCCCCCATTACGTCATGCTTCAGAAATGTGGAAAATGGTCCGTTTTCAAATGTTTTATTTTTGAACGTCAGTTCACATTTGTAGGTGGATCATCAGTGTTAGAGCTAAAATTAGCATGTTTAAAGTGGTTTTCATGCTTCCAGGGGCCCAAAACACAAGATTTATGGAATGGTTAAAAGTGCATGAAAATGGCCAATTTACTGACTCTGAGTTCTCAAAAAGGGTTTCTTCACCCAGGGAAGTTAATTAAATACCATTTGGAGGCATTTAATGTTCGAGCAAAAACGGCTGATTTTCGACAAAAGAGATAACACCCCCCATTACGTCATGCTTCAGAAATGTGGAAAATGGTCCGTTTTCAAATGTTTTATTTTTGAACTTCAGTTCACATTTGTAGGTGGATCATCAGTGTTAGAGCTAAAATTAGCATGTTTAAAGTGATTTTCATGCTTCCAGGGGCTCGGGAAGTGAATTAAATACTATTTGGAGGCATTTAATGTTCAAGCAAAAACGGCTGATTTTCGACAAAAGAGATAACACCCCCCCATTACGTCATGCTTCAGAAATGTGGAAAATGGTCCGTTTTCAAATGTTTTATTTTTGAACGTCAGTTCACATTTGTAGGTGGATCATCAGTGTTAGAGCTAAAATTAGCATGTTTAAAGTGGTTTTCATGCTTCCAGGGGCCCTAAACACAAGATTTATGGAATGGTTAAAAGTGCATGAAAATGGCCAATTTACTCACTCTGAGTTCTCAAAAAGGGTTTCTTCACCCCGGGAAGTTAATTAAATACCATTTGGAGGCATTTAATGTTCGAGCAAAAACGGCTGATTTTCGACAAAAGAGATAACACCCCCCCATTACGTCATGCTTCAGAAATGTGGAAAATGGTCCGTTTTCAAATGTTTTATTTTTGAACGTCAGTTCACATTTGTAGGTGGATCATCAGTGTTAGAGCTAAAATTAGCATGTTTAAAGTGATTTTCATGCTTCCAGGGGCTCGGGAAATGAATTAAATACTATTTGGAGGCATTTAATGTTCACACAAAAACTGCTGATTTTCGACAAAAGAGATAACACCCCCCATTACGTCATGCTTCAGAAATGTGGAAAATGGTCCGTTTTCAAATGTTTTATTTTTGAACGTCAGTTCACATTTGTAGGTGGATCATCAGTGTTAGAGCTAAAATTAGCATGTTTAAAGTGATTTTCATGCTTCCAGGGGCTCGGGAAATGAATTAAATACTATTTGGAGGCATTTAATGTTCACGCAAAAACTGCTGATTTTCGACAAAAGAGATAACACCCCCCATTACGTCATGCTTCAGAAATGTGGAAAATGGTCTGTTTTCAAATGTTTTATTTTTGAACTTCAGTTCACATTTGTAGGTGGATCATCAGTGTTAGAGCTAAAATTAGCATGTTTAAAGTGATTTTCATGCTTCCAGGGGCTCGGGAAGTGAATTAAATACTATTTGGAGGCATTTAATGTTCAAGCAAAAACGGCTGATTTTCGACAAAAGAGATAACACCCCCCCATTACGTCATGCTTCAGAAATGTGGAAAATGGTCCGTTTTCAAATGTTTTATTTTTGAACGTCAGTTCACATTTGTAGGTGGATCATCAGTGTTAGAGCTAAAATTAGCATGTTTAAAGTGGTTTTCATGCTTCCAGGGGCCCTAAACACAAGATTTATGGAATGGTTAAAAGTGCATGAAAATGGCCAATTTACTCACTCTGAGTTCTCAAAAAGGGTTTCTTCACCCAGGGAAGTTAATTAAATACCATTTGGAGGCATTTAATGTTCGAGCAAAAACGGCTGATTTTCGACAAAAGAGATAACACCCCCCCATTACGTCATGCTTCAGAAATGTGGAAAATGGTCCGTTTTCAAATGTTTTATTTTTGAACGTCAGTTCACATTTTTAGGTGGATCATCAGTGTTAGAGCTAAAATTAGCATGTTTAAAGTGATTTTCATGCTTCCAGGGGCTCGGGAAGTGAATTAAATACTATTTGGAGGCATTTAATGTTCAATCAAAAACAGCTGATTTTTGAAAAAAGAGATAACACCCCCCCATTACGTCATGCTTCAGAAATGTGGAAAATGGTCCGTTTTCAAAAGTTTTATTTTTGAACCTCAGTTCACATTTGTAGGTGGATCATCAGTTTTAGAGCTAAAATTAGCATGTTTAAAGTGATTTTCATGCTTCCAGGGGCTCAGGAAGTGAATTAAATACTATTTGGAGGCATTTAATGTTCAATCAAAAACAGCTGATTTTTGACAAAAGAGATAACACCCCCCCCCATTACATCATGCTTCAGAAATGTGGAAAATGGTCCGTTTTCAAATGTTTTCTTTTTGAACTTCAGTTCACATTTGTAGGTGGATCATCAGTGTTAGAGCTAAAATTAGCATGTTTAAAGTGATTTTCATGCTTCCAGGGGCCCTAAACACAAGATTTATGGAATGGTTAAAAGTGCATGAAAATGGCCAATTTACTCACTCTGAGTTCTCAAAAAGGGTTTCTTCACCCCGGGAAGTTAATTAAATACCATTTGGAGGCATTTAATGTTTGAGCAAAAACGGCTGATTTTCGACAAAAGAGATAACACCCCCCCATTACGTCATGCTTCAGAAATGTGGAAAATGGTCCGTTTTCAAATGTTTTATTTTTGAACGTCAGTTCACATTTGTAGGTGGATCATCAGTGTTAGAGCTAAAATTAGCATGTTTAAAGTGATTTTCATGCTTCCAGGGGCTCGGGAAGTGAATTAAATACTATTTGGAGGCATTTAATGTTCATGCAAAAACGGCTGATTTTCGACAAAAGAGATAACACCCCCCATTACGTCATGCTTCAGTAATGTGGAAAATGGTCCGTTTTCAAATGTTTTATTTTTGAACGTCAGTTCACATTTGTAGGTGGATCATCAGTGTTAGAGCTAAAATTAGCATGTTTAAAGTGGTTTTCATGCTTCCAGGGGCCCTAAACACAAGATTTATGGAATGGTTAAAAGTGCATGAAAATGGCCAATTTACTCACTCTGAGTTCTCAAAAAGGGTTTCTTCACCCAGGGAAGTTAATTAAATACCATTTGGAGGCATTTAATGTTCGAGCAAAAACAGCTGATTTTCGACAAAAGAGATAACACCCCCCCATTACGTCATGCTTCAGAAATGTAGAAAATGGTCCGTTTTCAAATGTTTTATTTTTGAACGTCAGTTCACATTTGTAGGTGGATCATCAGTGTTAGAGCTAAAATTAGCATGTTTAAAGTGATTTTCATGCTTCCAGGGGCTCGGGAAGTGAATTAAATACTATTTGGAGGCATTTAATGTTCAATCAAAAACAGCTGATTTTTGACAAAAGAGATAACACCCCCCCATTACGTCATGCTTCAGAAATGTGGAAAATGGTCCGTTTTCAAATGTTTTATTTTTGAACGTCAGTTCACATTTGTAGGTGGATCATCAGTGTTAGAGCTAAAATTAGCATGTTTAAAGTGATTTTCATGCTTCCAGGGTCTTGGGAAGTGAATTAAATACTATTTGGAGGCATTTAATGTTCAATCAAAAACAGCTGATTTTTGACAAAAGAGATAACACCCCCCCATTACGTCATGCTTCAGAAATGTGGAAAATGGTCCGTTTTCAAATGTTTTATTTTTGAATGTCAGTTCACATTTGTAGGTGGATCATCAGTGTTAGAGCTAAAATTAGCATGTTTAAAGTGATTTTCATGCTTCCAGGGGCCCTAAACACAAGATTTATGGAATGGTAAAAGTGCATGAAAATGGCCAATTTACTCACTCTGAGTTCTCAAAAAGGGTTTCTTCACCCTGGGAAGTTAATTAAATACCATTTGGAGGCATTTAATGTTCGAGCAAAAACGGCTGATTTTTGACAAAAGAGATAACACCCCCCCATTACGTCATGCTTCAGAAATGTGGAAAATGGTCCGTTTTCAAATGTTTTATTTTTGAACGTCAGTTCACATTTGTAGGTGGATCATCAGTGTTAGAGCTAAAATTAGCATGTTTAAAGTGATTTTCATGCTTCCAGGGGCTCGGGAAGTGAATTAAATACTATTTGGAGGCATTTAATGTTCAAGCAAAAACGGCTGATTTTCGACAAAAGAGATAACACCCCCCATTACGTCATGCTTCAGAAATGTGGAAAATGGTCCGTTTTCAAATGTTTTATTTTTGAACGTCAGTTCACATTTGTAGGTGGATCATCAGTGTTAGAGCTAAAATTAGCATGTTTAAAGTGGTTTTCATGCTTCCAGGGGCCCTAAACACAAGACTTATGGAATGGTTAAAAGTGCATGAAAATGGCCAATTTACTCACTCTGAGTTCTCAAAAAGGGTTTCTTCACCCAGGGAAGTTAATTAAATACCATTTGGAGGCATTTAATGTTCGAGCAAAAACGGCTGATTTTCACCAAAAGAGATAACACCCCCCCCCATTACGTCATGCTTCAGAAATGTGGAAAATGGTCCGTTTTCAAATGTTTTATTTTTGAACGTCAGTTCACATTTGTAGGTGGATCATCAGTGTTGGAGCTAAAATTAGCATGTTTAAAGTGATTTTCATGCTTCCAGGGGCTCGGGAAGTGAATTAAATACTATTTGGAGGCATTTAATGTTCAATCAAAAACAGCTGATTTTTGACAAAAGAGATAACACCCCCCATTACGTCATGCTTCAGAAATGTGGAAAATGGTCCGTTTTCAAATGTTTTATTTTTGAACGTCAGTTCACATTTGTAGGTGGATCATCAGTGTTAGAGCTAAAATTAGCATGTTTAAAGTGATTTTCATTCTTCCAGGGGCCCTAAACACAAGATTTATGGAATGGTTAAAAGTGCATGAAAATGGACAATTTACTCACTCTGAGTTCTCAAAAAGGGTTTCTTCACCCCGGGAAGTTAATTAAATACCATTTGGAGGCATTTAATGTTCGAGCAAAAACGGCTGATTTTCGACAAAAGAGATAACACCCCCCCATTACGTCATGCTTCAGAAATGTGGAAAATGGTCTGTTTTCAAATGTTTTATTTTTGAACGTCAGTTCACATTTGTAGGTGGATCATCAGTGTTAGAGCTAAAATTAGCATGTTTAAAGTGATTTTCATGCTTCCAGGGGCCCTAAACACAAGATTTATGGAATGGTTAAAAGTGCATGAAAATTGCCAATTTACTCACTCTGAGTTCTCAAAAAGGGTTTCTTCACCCCGGGAAGTTAATTAAATAACATTTGGAGGCATTTAATGTTCGAGCAAAAACGGCTGATTTTCGACAAAAGAGATAACACCCCCCCATTACGTCAAGCTTCAGAAATGTGGAAAATGGACCATTTTCAAATGTTTTATTTTTGAACGTCAGTTCACATTTGTAGGTGGATCATCAGTGTTAGAGCTAAAATTCGCATGTTTAAAGTGATTTTCATGCTTCCAGGGGCTCGGGAAGTGAATTAAATACTATTTGGAGGAATTTAATGTTCAAGCAAAAACGGCTGATTTTCGACAAAAGAGATAACACCCCCCCATTACGTCATGCTTCAGAAATGTGGAAAATGGTCAGTTTTCAAATGTTTTATTTTTGAACGTCAGTTCACATTTTTAGGTGGATCATCAGTGTTAGAGCTAAAATTAGCATGTTTAAAGTGATTTTCATACTTCCAGGGGCTCAGGAAGTGAATTAAATACTATTTGGAGGCATTTAATGTTCAATCAAAAACAGCTGATTTTTGAAAAAAGAGATAACACCCCCCCATTACGTCATGCTTCAGAAATGTGGAAAATGGTCCGTTTTCAAAAGTTTTATTTTTGAACCTCAGTTCACATTTGTAGGTGGATCATCAGTTTTAGAGCTAAAATTAGCATGTTTAAAGTGATTTTCATGCTTCCAGGGGCTCAGGAAGTGAATTAAATACTATTTGGAGGCATTTAATGTTCAATCAAAAACAGCTGATTTTTGACAAAAGAGATAACACCCCCCCCATTACATCATGCTTCAGAAATGTGGAAAATGGTCCGTTTTCAAATGTTTTCTTTTTGAACTTCAGTTCACATTTGTAGGTGGATCATCAGTGTTAGAGCTAAAATTAGCATGTTTAAAGTGATTTTCATGCTTCCAGGGGCCCTAAACACAAGATTTATGGAATGGTTAAAAGTGCATGAAAATGGCCAATTTACTCACTCTGAGTTCTCAAAAAGGGTTTCTTCACCCCGGGAAGTTAATTAAATACCATTTGGAGGCATTTAGTGTTCGAGCAAAAACGGCTGATTTTCGACAAAAGAGATAACACCCCCCCATTACGTCATGCTTCAGAAATGTTGAAAATGGTCCGTTTTCAAATGTTTTATTTTTGAACGTCAGTTCACATTTGTAGGTGGATCATCAGTGTTAGAGCTAAAATTAGCATGTTTAAAGTGATTTTCATGCTTCCAGGGGCTCGGGAAGTGAATTAAATACTATTTGGAGGCATTTAATGTTCATGCAAAAACGGCTGATTTTCGACAAAAGAGATAACACCCCCCATTACGTCATGCTTCAGTAATGTGGAAAATGGTCCGTTTTCAAATGTTTTATTTTTGAACGTCAGTTCACATTTGTAGGTGGATCATCAGTGTTAGAGCTAAAATTAGCATGTTTAAAGTGGTTTTCATGCTTCCAGGGGCCCTAAACACAAGATTTATGGAATGGTTAAAAGTGCATGAAAATGGCCAATTTACTCACTCTGAGTTCTCAAAAAGGGTTTCTTCACCCAGGGAAGTTAATTAAATACCATTTGGAGGCATTTAATGTTCGAGCAAAAACAGCTGATTTTCGACAAAAGAGATAACACCCCCCCATTACGTCATGCTTCAGAAATGTAGAAAATGGTCCGTTTTCAAATGTTTTATTTTTGAACGTCAGTTCACATTTGTAGGTGGATCATCAGTGTTAGAGCTAAAATTCGCATGTTTAAAGTGATTTTCATGCTTCCAGGGGCTCGGGAAGTGAATTAAATACTATTTGGAGGCATTTAATGTTCAATCAAAAACAGCTGATTTTTGACAAAAGAGATAACACCCCCCCATTACGTCATGCTTCAGAAATGTGGAAAATGGTCCGTTTTCAAATGTTTTATTTTTGAACGTCAGTTCACATTTGTAGGTGGATCATCAGTGTTAGAGCTAAAATTAGCATGTTTAAAGTGATTTTCATGCTTCCAGGGTCTTGGGAAGTGAATTAAATACTATTTGGAGGCATTTAATGTTCAATCAAAAACAGCTGATTTTTGACAAAAGAGATAACACCCCCCCATTACGTCATGCTTCAGAAATGTGGAAAATGGTCCGTTTTCAAATGTTTTATTTTTGAATGTCAGTTCACATTTGTAGGTGGATCATCAGTGTTAGAGCTAAAATTAGCATGTTTAAAGTGATTTTCATGCTTCCAGGGGCCCTAAACACAAGATTTATGGAATGGTAAAAGTGCATGAAAATGGCCAATTTACTCACTCTGAGTTCTCAAAAAGGGTTTCTTCACCCTGGGAAGTTAATTAAATACCATTTGGAGGCATTTAATGTTCGAGCAAAAACGGCTGATTTTTGACAAAAGAGATAACACCCCCCCATTACGTCATGCTTCAGAAATGTGGAAAATGGTCCGTTTTCAAATGTTTTATTTTTGAACGTCAGTTCACATTTGTAGGTGGATCATCAGTGTTAGAGCTAAAATTAGCATGTTTAAAGTGATTTTCATGCTTCCAGGGGCTCGGGAAGTGAATTAAATACTATTTGGAGGCATTTAATGTTCAAGCAAAAACGGCTGATTTTCGACAAAAGAGATAACACCCCCCATTACGTCATGCTTCAGAAATGTGGAAAATGGTCCGTTTTCAAATGTTTTATTTTTGAACGTCAGTTCACATTTGTAGGTGGATCATCAGTGTTAGAGCTAAAATTAGCATGTTTAAAGTGGTTTTCATGCTTCCAGGGGCCCTAAACACAAGACTTATGGAATGGTTAAAAGTGCATGAAAATGGCCAATTTACTCACTCTGAGTTCTCAAAAAGGGTTTCTTCACCCAGGGAAGTTAATTAAATACCATTTGGAGGCATTTAATGTTCGAGCAAAAACGGCTGATTTTCACCAAAAGAGATAACACCCCCCCCATTACGTCATGCTTCAGAAATGTGGAAAATGGTCCGTTTTCAAATGTTTTATTTTTGAACGTCAGTTCACATTTGTAGGTGGATCATCAGTGTTAGAGCTAAAATTAGCATGTTTAAAGTGATTTTCATGCTTCCAGGGGCTCGGGAAGTGAATTAAATACTATTTGGAGGCATTTAATGTTCAATCAAAAACAGCTGATTTTTGACAAAAGAGATAACACCCCCCATTACGTCATGCTTCAGAAATGTGGAAAATGGTCCGTTTTCAAATGTTTTATTTTTGAACGTCAGTTCACATTTGTAGGTGGATCATCAGTGTTAGAGCTAAAATTAGCATGTTTAAAGTGATTTTCATTCTTCCAGGGGCCCTAAACACAAGATTTATGGAATGGTTAAAAGTGCATGAAAATGGACAATTTACTCACTCTGAGTTCTCAAAAAGGGTTTCTTCACCCCGGGAAGTTAATTAAATACCATTTGGAGGCATTTAATGTTCGAGCAAAAACGGCTGATTTTCGACAAAAGAGATAACACCCCCCCATTACGTCATGCTTCAGAAATGTGGAAAATGGTCTGTTTTCAAATGTTTTATTTTTGAACGTCAGTTCACATTTGTAGGTGGATCATCAGTGTTAGAGCTAAAATTAGCATGTTTAAAGTGATTTTCATGCTTCCAGGGGCCCTAAACACAAGATTTATGGAATGGTTAAAAGTGCATGAAAATTGCCAATTTACTCACTCTGAGTTCTCAAAAAGGGTTTCTTCACCCCGGGAAGTTAATTAAATAACATTTGGAGGCATTTAATGTTCGAGCAAAAACGGCTGATTTTCGACAAAAGAGATAACACCCCCCCATTACGTCAAGCTTCAGAAATGTGGAAAATGGACCGTTTTCAAATGTTTTATTTTTGAACGTCAGTTCACATTTGTAGGTGGATCATCAGTGTTAGAGCTAAAATTCGCATGTTTAAAGTGATTTTCATGCTTCCAGGGGCTCGGGAAGTGAATTAAATACTATTTGGAGGAATTTAATGTTCAAGCAAAAACGGCTGATTTTCGACAAAAGAGATAACACCCCCCCATTACGTCATGCTTCAGAAATGTGGAAAATGGTCAGTTTTCAAATGTTTTATTTTTGAACGTCAGTTCACATTTTTAGGTGGATCATCAGTGTTAGAGCTAAAATTAGCATGTTTAAAGTGATTTTCATACTTCCAGGGGCTCAGGAAGTGAATTAAATACTATTTGGAGGCATTTAATGTTCAATCAAAAACAGCTGATTTTTGAAAAAAGAGATAACACCCCCCCATTACGTCATGCTTCAGAAATGTGGAAAATGGTCCGTTTTCAAAAGTTTTATTTTTGAACCTCAGTTCACATTTGTAGGTGGATCATCAGTTTTAGAGCTAAAATTAGCATGTTTAAAGTGATTTTCATGCTTCCAGGGGCTCAGGAAGTGAATTAAATACTATTTGGAGGCATTTAATGTTCAATCAAAAACAGCTGATTTTTGACAAAAGAGATAACACCTCCCCCCATTACATCATGCTTCAGAAATGTGGAAAATGGTCCGTTTTCAAATGTTTTCTTTTTAAACTTCAGTTCACATTTGTAGGTGGATCATCAGTGTTAGAGCTAAAATTAGCATGTTTAAAGTGATTTTCATGCTTCCAGGGGCCCTAAACACAAGATTTATGGAATGGTTAAAAGTGCATGAAAATGGCCAATTTACTCACTCTGAGTTCTCAAAAAGGGTTTCTTCACCCCGGGAAGTTAATTAAATACCATTTGGAGGCATTTAATGTTCGAGCAAAAACGGCTGATTTTCGACAAAAGAGATAACACCCCCCCATTACGTCATGCTTCAGAAATGTGGAAAATGGTCCGTTTTCAAATGTTTTATTTTTGAACGTCAGTTCACATTTGTAGGTGGATCATCAGTGTTAGAGCTAAAATTAGCATGTTTAAAGTGATTTTCATGCTTCCAGGGGCTCGGGAAGTGAATTAAATACTATTTGGAGGCATTTAATGTTCATGCAAAAACGGCTGATTTTCGACAAAAGAGATAACACCCCCCATTACGTCATGCTTCAGTAATGTGGAAAATGGTCCGTTTTCAAATGTTTTATTTTTGAACGTCAGTTCACATTTGTAGGTGGATCATCAGTGTTAGAGCTAAAATTAGCATGTTTAAAGTGGTTTTCATGCTTCCAGGGGCCCTAAACACAAGATTTATGGAATGGTTAAAAGTGCATGAAAATGGCCAATTTACTCACTCTGAGTTCTCAAAAAGGGTTTCTTCACCCAGGGAAGTTAATTAAATACCATTTGGAGGCATTTAATGTTCGAGCAAAAACAGCTGATTTTCGACAAAAGAGATAACACCCCCCCATTACGTCATGCTTCAGAAATGTAGAAAATGGTCCGTTTTCAAATGTTTTATTTTTGAACGTCAGTTCACATTTGTAGGTGGATCATCAGTGTTAGAGCTAAAATTAGCATGTTTAAAGTGATTTTCATGCTTCCAGGGGCTCGGGAAGTGAATTAAATACTATTTGGAGGCATTTAATGTTCAATCAAAAACAGCTGATTTTTGACAAAAGAGATAACACCCCCCCCATTACGTCATGCTTCAGAAATGTGGAAAATGGTCCGTTTTCAAATGTTTTATTTTTGAACGTCAGTTCACATTTGTAGGTGGATCATCAGTGTTAGAGCTAAAATTAGCATGTTTAAAGTGATTTTCATGCTTCCAGGGTCTTGGGAAGTGAATTAAATACTATTTGGAGGCATTTAATGTTCAATCAAAAACAGCTGATTTTTGACAAAAGAGATAACACCCCCCCCATTACGTCATGCTTCAGAAATGTGGAAAATGGTCCGTTTTCAAATGTTTTATTTTTGAATGTCAGTTCACATTTGTAGGTGGATCATCAGTGTTAGAGCTAAAATTAGCATGTTTAAAGTGATTTTCATGCTTCCAGGGGCCCTAAACACAAGATTTATGGAATGGTAAAAGTGCATGAAAATGGCCAATTTACTCACTCTGAGTTCTCAAAAAGGGTTTCTTCACCCTGGGAAGTTAATTAAATACCATTTGGAGGCATTTAATGTTCGAGCAAAAACGGCTGATTTTTGACAAAAGAGATAACACCCCCCCATTACGTCATGCTTCAGAAATGTGGAAAATGGTCCGTTTTCAAATGTTTTATTTTTGAACGTCAGTTCACATTTGTAGGTGGATCATCAGTGTTAGAGCTAAAATTAGCATGTTTAAAGTGATTTTCATGCTTCCAGGGGCTCGGGAAGTGAATTAAATACTATTTGGAGGCATTTAATGTTCAAGCAAAAACGGCTGATTTTCGACAAAAGAGATAACACCCCCCATTACGTCATGCTTCAGAAATGTGGAAAATGGTCCGTTTTCAAATGTTTTATTTTTGAACGTCAGTTCACATTTGTAGGTGGATCATCAGTGTTAGAGCTAAAATTAGCATGTTTAAAGTGGTTTTCATGCTTCCAGGGGCCCTAAACACAAGACTTATGGAATGGTTAAAAGTGCATGAAAATGGCCAATTTACTCACTCTGAGTTCTCAAAAAGGGTTTCTTCACCCAGGGAAGTTAATTAAATACCATTTGGAGGCATTTAATGTTCGAGCAAAAACGGCTGATTTTCACCAAAAGAGATAACACCCCCCCCCATTACGTCATGCTTCAGAAATGTGGAAAATGGTCCGTTTTCAAATGTTTTATTTTTGAACGTCAGTTCACATTTGTAGGTGGATCATCAGTGTTAGAGCTAAAATTAGCATGTTTAAAGTGATTTTCATGCTTCCAGGGGCTCGGGAAGTGAATTAAATACTATTTGGAGGCATTTAATGTTCAATCAAAAACAGCTGATTTTTGACAAAAGAGATAACACCCCCCATTACGTCATGCTTCAGAAATGTGGAAAATGGTCCGTTTTCAAATGTTTTATTTTTGAACGTCAGTTCACATTTGTAGGTGGATCATCAGTGTTAGAGCTAAAATTAGCATGTTTAAAGTGATTTTCATTCTTCCAGGGGCCCTAAACACAAGATTTATGGAATGGTTAAAAGTGCATGAAAATGGACAATTTACTCACTCTGAGTTCTCAAAAAGGGTTTCTTCACCCCGGGAAGTTAATTAAATACCATTTGGAGGCATTTAATGTTCGAGCAAAAACGGCTGATTTTCGACAAAAGAGATAACACCCCCCCATTACGTCATGCTTCAGAAATGTGGAAAATGGTCTGTTTTCAAATGTTTTATTTTTGAACGTCAGTTCACATTTGTAGGTGGATCATCAGTGTTAGAGCTAAAATTAGCATGTTTAAAGTGATTTTCATGCTTCCAGGGGCCCTAAACACAAGATTTATGGAATGGTTAAAAGTGCATGAAAATTGCCAATTTACTCACTCTGAGTTCTCAAAAAGGGTTTCTTCACCCCGGGAAGTTAATTAAATAACATTTGGAGGCATTTAATGTTCGAGCAAAAACGGCTGATTTTCGACAAAAGAGATAACACCCCCCCATTACGTCAAGCTTCAGAAATGTGGAAAATGGACCGTTTTCAAATGTTTTATTTTTGAACGTCAGTTCACATTTGTAGGTGGATCATCAGTGTTAGAGCTAAAATTCGTATGTTTAAAGTGATTTTCATGCTTCCAGGGGCTCGGGAAGTGAATTAAATACTATTTGGAGGAATTTAATGTTCAAGCAAAAACGGCTGATTTTCGACAAAAGAGATAACACCCCCCCATTACGTCATGCTTCAGAAATGTGGAAAATGGTCAGTTTTCAAATGTTTTATTTTTGAACGTCAGTTCACATTTTTAGGTGGATCATCAGTGTTAGAGCTAAAATTAGCATGTTTAAAGTGATTTTCATACTTCCAGGGGCTCAGGAAGTGAATTAAATACTATTTGGAGGCATTTAATGTTCAATCAAAAACAGCTGATTTTTGAAAAAAGAGATAACACCCCCCCATTACGTCATGCTTCAGAAATGTGGAAAATGGTCCGTTTTCAAAAGTTTTATTTTTGAACCTCAGTTCACATTTGTAGGTGGATCATCAGTTTTAGAGCTAAAATTAGCATGTTTAAAGTGATTTTCATGCTTCCAGGGGCTCAGGAAGTGAATTAAATACTATTTGGAGGCATTTAATGTTCAATCAAAAACAGCTGATTTTTGACAAAAGAGATAACACCCCCCCCATTACATCATGCTTCAGAAATGTGGAAAATGGTCCGTTTTCAAATGTTTTCTTTTTGAACTTCAGTTCACATTTGTAGGTGGATCATCAGTGTTAGAGCTAAAATTAGCATGTTTAAAGTGATTTTCATGCTTCCAGGGGCCCTAAACACAAGATTTATGGAATGGTTAAAAGTGCATGAAAATGGCCAATTTACTCACTCTGAGTTCTCAAAAAGGGTTTCTTCACCCCGGGAAGTTAATTAAATACCATTTGGAGGCATTTAGTGTTCGAGCAAAAACGGCTGATTTTCGACAAAAGAGATAACACCCCCCCATTACGTCATGCTTCAGAAATGTGGAAAATGGTCCGTTTTCAAATGTTTTATTTTTGAACGTCAGTTCACATTTGTAGGTGGATCATCAGTGTTAGAGCTAAAATTAGCATGTTTAAAGTGATTTTCATGCTTCCAGGGGCTCGGGAAGTGAATTAAATACTATTTGGAGGCATTTAATGTTCATGCAAAAACGGCTGATTTTCGACAAAAGAGATAACACCCCCCATTACGTCATGCTTCAGTAATGTGGAAAATGGTCCGTTTTCAAATGTTTTATTTTTGAACGTCAGTTCACATTTGTAGGTGGATCATCAGTGTTAGAGCTAAAATTAGCATGTTTAAAGTGGTTTTCATGCTTCCAGGGGCCCTAAACACAAGATTTATGGAATGGTTAAAAGTGCATGAAAATGGCCAATTTACTCACTCTGAGTTCTCAAAAAGGGTTTCTTCACCCAGGGAAGTTAATTAAATACCATTTGGAGGCATTTAATGTTCGAGCAAAAACAGCTGATTTTCGACAAAAGAGATAACACCCCCCCATTACGTCATGCTTCAGAAATGTAGAAAATGGTCCGTTTTCAAATGTTTTATTTTTGAACGTCAGTTCACATTTGTAGGTGGATCATCAGTGTTAGAGCTAAAATTAGCATGTTTAAAGTGATTTTCATGCTTCCAGGGGCTCGGGAAGTGAATTAAATACTATTTGGAGGCATTTAATGTTCAATCAAAAACAGCTGATTTTTGACAAAAGAGATAACACCCCCCCATTACGTCATGCTTCAGAAATGTGGAAAATGGTCCATTTTCAAATGTTTTATTTTTGAACGTCCGTTCACATTTGTAGGTGGATCATCAGTGTTAGAGCTAAAATTAGCATGTTTAAAGTGATTTTCATGCTTCCAGGGTCTTGGGAAGTGAATTAAATACTATTTGGAGGCATTTAATGTTCAATCAAAAACAGCTGATTTTTGACAAAAGAGATAACACCCCCCCATTACGTCATGCTTCAGAAATGTGGAAAATGGTCCGTTTTCAAATGTTTTATTTTTGAATGTCAGTTCACATTTGTAGGTGGATCATCAGTGTTAGAGCTAAAATTAGCATGTTTAAAGTGATTTTCATGCTTCCAGGGGCCCTAAACACAAGATTTATGGAATGGTAAAAGTGCATGAAAATGGCCAATTTACTCACTCTGAGTTCTCAAAAAGGGTTTCTTCACCCTGGGAAGTTAATTAAATACCATTTGGAGGCATTTAATGTTCGAGCAAAAACGGCTGATTTTTGACAAAAGAGATAACACCCCCCCATTACGTCATGCTTCAGAAATGTGGAAAATGGTCCGTTTTCAAATGTTTTATTTTTGAACGTCAGTTCACATTTGTAGGTGGATCATCAGTGTTAGAGCTAAAATTAGCATGTTTAAAGTGATTTTCATGCTTCCAGGGGCTCGGGAAGTGAATTAAATACTATTTGGAGGCATTTAATGTTCAAGCAAAAACGGCTGATTTTCGACAAAAGAGATAACACCCCCCATTACGTCATGCTTCAGAAATGTGGAAAATGGTCCGTTTTCAAATGTTTTATTTTTGAACGTCAGTTCACATTTGTAGGTGGATCATCAGTGTTAGAGCTAAAATTAGCATGTTTAAAGTGGTTTTCATGCTTCCAGGGGCCCTAAACACAAGACTTATGGAATGGTTAAAAGTGCATGAAAATGGCCAATTTACTCACTCTGAGTTCTCAAAAAGGGTTTCTTCACCCAGGGAAGTTAATTAAATACCATTTGGAGGCATTTAATGTTCGAGCAAAAACGGCTGATTTTCACCAAAAGAGATAACACCCCCCCCATTACGTCATGCTTCAGAAATGTGGAAAATGGTCCGTTTTCAAATGTTTTATTTTTGAACGTCAGTTCACATTTGTAGGTGGATCATCAGTGTTAGAGCTAAAATTAGCATGTTTAAAGTGATTTTCATGCTTCCAGGGGCTCGGGAAGTGAATTAAATACTATTTGGAGGCATTTAATGTTCAATCAAAAACAGCTGATTTTTTACAAAAGAGATAACACCCCCCATTACGTCATGCTTCAGAAATGTGGAAAATGGTCCGTTTTCAAATGTTTTTATTTTTGAACGTCAGTTCACATTTGTAGGTGGATCATCAGTGTTAGAGCTAAAATTAGCATGTTTAAAGTGATTTTCATTCTTCCAGGGGCCCTAAACACAAGATTTATGGAATGGTTAAAAGTGCATGAAAATGGACAATTTACTCACTCTGAGTTCTCAAAAAGGGTTTCTTCACCCCGGGAAGTTAATTAAATACCATTTGGAGGCATTTAATGTTCGAGCAAAAACAGCTGATTTTCGACAAAAGAGATAACACCCCCCCATTACGTCATGCTTCAGAAATGTGGAAAATGGTCTGTTTTCAAATGTTTTATTTTTGAACGTCAGTTCACATTTGTAGGTGGATCATCAGTGTTAGAGCTAAAATTAGCATGTTTAAAGTGATTTTCATGCTTCCAGGGGCCCTAAACACAAGATTTATGGAATGGTTAAAAGTGCATGAAAATTGCCAATTTACTCACTCTGAGTTCTCAAAAAGGGTTTCTTCACCCCGGGAAGTTAATTAAATAACATTTGGAGGCATTTAATGTTCGAGCAAAAACGGCTGATTTTCGACAAAAGAGATAACACCCCCCCATTACGTCAAGCTTCAGAAATGTGGAAAATGGACCGTTTTCAAATGTTTTATTTTTGAACGTCAGTTCACATTTGTAGGTGGATCATCAGTGTTAGAGCTAAAATTCGCATGTTTAAAGTGATTTTCATGCTTCCAGGGGCTCGGGAAGTGAATTAAATACTATTTGGAGGAATTTAATGTTCAAGCAAAAACGGCTGATTTTCGACAAAAGAGATAACACCCCCCCATTACGTCATGCTTCAGAAATGTGGAAAATGGTCAGTTTTCAAATGTTTTATTTTTGAACGTCAGTTCACATTTTTAGGTGGATCATCAGTGTTAGAGCTAAAATTAGCATGTTTAAAGTGATTTTCATACTTCCAGGGGCTCAGGAAGTGAATTAAATACTATTTGGAGGCATTTAATGTTCAATCAAAAACAGCTGATTTTTGAAAAAAGAGATAACACCCCCACATTACGTCATGCTTCAGAAATGTGGAAAATGGTCCGTTTTCAAAAGTTTTATTTTTGAACCTCAGTTCACATTTGTAGGTGGATCATCAGTTTTAGAGCTAAAATTAGCATGTTTAAAGTGATTTTCATGCTTCCAGGGGCTCAGGAAGTGAATTAAATACTATTTGGAGGCATTTAATGTTCAATCAAAAACAGATGATTTTTGACAAAAGAGATAACACCCCCCCCATTACATCATGCTTCAGAAATGTGGAAAATGGTCCGTTTTCAAATGTTTTCTTTTTGAACTTCAGTTCACATTTGTAGGTGGATCATCAGTGTTAGAGCTAAAATTAGCATGTTTAAAGTGATTTTCATGCTTCCAGGGGCCCTAAACACAAGATTTATGGAATGGTTAAAAGTGCATGAAAATGGCCAATTTACTCACTCTGAGTTCTCAAAAAGGGTTTCTTCACCCCGGGAAGTTAATTAAATACCATTTGGAGGCATTTAGTGTTCCAGCAAAAACGGCTGATTTTCGACAAAAGAGATAACACCCCCCCATTACGTCATGCTTCAGAAATGTGGAAAATGGTCCGTTTTCAAATGTTTTATTTTTGAACGTCAGTTCACATTTGTAGGTGGATCATCAGTGTTAGAGCTAAAATTAGCATGTTTAAAGTGATTTTCATGCTTCCAGGGGCTCGGGAAGTGAATTAAATACTATTTGGAGGCATTTAATGTTCATGCAAAAACGGCTGATTTTCGACAAAAGAGATAACACCCCCCATTACGTCATGCTTCAGTAATGTGGAAAATGGTCCGTTTTCAAATGTTTTATTTTTGAACGTCAGTTCACATTTGTAGGTGGATCATCAGTGTTAGAGCTAAAATTAGCATGTTTAAAGTGGTTTTCATGCTTCCAGGGGCCCTAAACACAAGACTTATGGAATGGTTAAAAGTGCATGAAAATGGCCAATTTACTCACTCTGAGTTCTCAAAAAGGGTTTCTTCACCCAGGGAAGTTAATTAAATACCATTTGGAGGCATTTAATGTTCGAGCAAAAACGGCTGATTTTCACCAAAAGAGATAACACCCCCCCCATTACGTCATGCTTCAGAAATGTGGAAAATGGTCCGTTTTCAAATGTTTTATTTTTGAACGTCAGTTCACATTTGTAGGTGGATCATCAGTGTTAGAGCTAAAATTAGCATGTTTAAAGTGATTTTCATGCTTCCAGGGGCTCGGGAAGTGAATTAAATACTATTTGGAGGCATTTAATGTTCAATCAAAAACAGCTGATTTTTTACAAAAGAGATAACACCCCCCATTACGTCATGCTTCAGAAATGTGGAAAATGGTCCGTTTTCAAATGTTTTTATTTTTGAACGTCAGTTCACATTTGTAGGTGGATCATCAGTGTTAGAGCTAAAATTAGCATGTTTAAAGTGATTTTCATTCTTCCAGGGGCCCTAAACACAAGATTTATGGAATGGTTAAAAGTGCATGAAAATGGACAATTTACTCACTCTGAGTTCTCAAAAAGGGTTTCTTCACCCCGGGAAGTTAATTAAATACCATTTGGAGGCATTTAATGTTCGAGCAAAAACAGCTGATTTTCGACAAAAGAGATAACACCCCCCCATTACGTCATGCTTCAGAAATGTGGAAAATGGTCTGTTTTCAAATGTTTTATTTTTGAACGTCAGTTCACATTTGTAGGTGGATCATCAGTGTTAGAGCTAAAATTAGCATGTTTAAAGTGATTTTCATGCTTCCAGGGGCCCTAAACACAAGATTTATGGAATGGTTAAAAGTGCATGAAAATTGCCAATTTACTCACTCTGAGTTCTCAAAAAGGGTTTCTTCACCCCGGGAAGTTAATTAAATAACATTTGGAGGCATTTAATGTTCGAGCAAAAACGGCTGATTTTCGACAAAAGAGATAACACCCCCCCATTACGTCAAGCTTCAGAAATGTGGAAAATGGACCGTTTTCAAATGTTTTATTTTTGAACGTCAGTTCACATTTGTAGGTGGATCATCAGTGTTAGAGCTAAAATTCGCATGTTTAAAGTGATTTTCATGCTTCCAGGGGCTCGGGAAGTGAATTAAATACTATTTGGAGGAATTTAATGTTCAAGCAAAAACGGCTGATTTTCGACAAAAGAGATAACACCCCCCCATTACGTCATGCTTCAGAAATGTGGAAAATGGTCAGTTTTCAAATGTTTTATTTTTGAACGTCAGTTCACATTTTTAGGTGGATCATCAGTGTTAGAGCTAAAATTAGCATGTTTAAAGTGATTTTCATACTTCCAGGGGCTCAGGAAGTGAATTAAATACTATTTGGAGGCATTTAATGTTCAATCAAAAACAGCTGATTTTTGAAAAAAGAGATAACACCCCCACATTACGTCATGCTTCAGAAATGTGGAAAATGGTCCGTTTTCAAAAGTTTTATTTTTGAACCTCAGTTCACATTTGTAGGTGGATCATCAGTTTTAGAGCTAAAATTAGCATGTTTAAAGTGATTTTCATGCTTCCAGGGGCTCAGGAAGTGAATTAAATACTATTTGGAGGCATTTAATGTTCAATCAAAAACAGATGATTTTTGACAAAAGAGATAACACCCCCCCCATTACATCATGCTTCAGAAATGTGGAAAATGGTCCGTTTTCAAATGTTTTCTTTTTGAACTTCAGTTCACATTTGTAGGTGGATCATCAGTGTTAGAGCTAAAATTAGCATGTTTAAAGTGATTTTCATGCTTCCAGGGGCCCTAAACACAAGATTTATGGAATGGTTAAAAGTGCATGAAAATGGCCAATTTACTCACTCTGAGTTCTCAAAAAGGGTTTCTTCACCCCGGGAAGTTAATTAAATACCATTTGGAGGCATTTAGTGTTCCAGCAAAAACGGCTGATTTTCGACAAAAGAGATAACACCCCCCCATTACGTCATGCTTCAGAAATGTGGAAAATGGTCCGTTTTCAAATGTTTTATTTTTGAACGTCAGTTCACATTTGTAGGTGGATCATCAGTGTTAGAGCTAAAATTAGCATGTTTAAAGTGATTTTCATGCTTCCAGGGGCTCGGGAAGTGAATTAAATACTATTTGGAGGCATTTAATGTTCATGCAAAAACGGCTGATTTTCGACAAAAGAGATAACACCCCCCATTACGTCATGCTTCAGTAATGTGGAAAATGGTCCGTTTTCAAATGTTTTATTTTTGAACGTCAGTTCACATTTGTAGGTGGATCATCAGTGTTAGAGCTAAAATTAGCATGTTTAAAGTGGTTTTCATGCTTCCAGGGGCCCTAAACACAAGATTTATGGAATGGTTAAAAGTGCATGAAAATGGCCAATTTACTCACTCTGAGTTCTCAAAAAGGGTTTCTTCACCCAGGGAAGTTAATTAAATACCATTTGGAGGCATTTAATGTTCGAGCAAAAACAGCTGATTTTCGACAAAAGAGATAACACCCCCCCATTACGTCATGCTTCAGAAATGTAGAAAATGGTCCGTTTTCAAATGTTTTATTTTTGAACGTCAGTTCACATTTGTAGGTGGATCATCAGTGTTAGAGCTAAAATTCGCATGTTTAAAGTGATTTTCATGCTTCCAGGGGCTCGGGAAGTGAATTAAATACTATTTGGAGGCATTTAATGTTCAATCAAAAACAGCTGATTTTTGACAAAAGAGATAACACCCCCCCATTACGTCATGCTTCAGAAATGTGGAAAATGGTCCGTTTTCAAATGTTTTATTTTTGAACGTCAGTTCACATTTGTAGGTGGATCATCAGTGTTAGAGCTAAAATTAGCATGTTTAAAGTGATTTTCATGCTTCCAGGGGCCCTAAACACAAGATTTATGGAATGGTAAAAGTGCATGAAAATGGCCAATTTACTCACTCTGAGTTCTCAAAAAGGGTTTCTTCACCCTGGGAAGTTAATTAAATACCATTTGGAGGCATTTAATGTTCGAGCAAAAACGGCTGATTTTTGACAAAAGAGATAACACCCCCCCATTACGTCATGCTTCAGAAATGTGGAAAATGGTCCGTTTTCAAATGTTTTATTTTTGAACGTCAGTTCACATTTGTAGGTGGATCATCAGTGTTAGAGCTAAAATTAGCATGTTTAAAGTGATTTTCATGCTTCCAGGGGCTCGGGAAGTGAATTAAATACTATTTGGAGGCATTTAATGTTCAAGCAAAAACGGCAGATTTTCGACAAAAGAGATAACACCCCCCATTACGTCATGCTTCAGAAATGTGGAAAATGGTCCGTTTTCAAATGTTTTATTTTTGAACGTCAGTTCACATTTGTAGGTGGATCATCAGTGTTAGAGCTAAAATTAGCATGTTTAAAGTGGTTTTCATGCTTCCAGGGGCCCTAAACACAAGACTTATGGAATGGTTAAAAGTGCATGAAAATGGCCAATTTACTCACTCTGAGTTCTCAAAAAGGGTTTCTTCACCCAGGGAAGTTAATTAAATACCATTTGGAGGCATTTAATGTTCGAGCAAAAACGGCTGATTTTCACCAAAAGAGATAACACCCCCCCCATTACGTCATGCTTCAGAAATGTGGAAAATGGTCCGTTTTCAAATGTTTTATTTTTGAACGTCAGTTCACATTTGTAGGTGGATCATCAGTGTTAGAGCTAAAATTAGCATGTTTAAAGTGATTTTCATGCTTCCAGGGGCTCGGGAAGTGAATTAAATACTATTTGGAGGCATTTAATGTTCAATCAAAAACAGCTGATTTTTGACAAAAGAGATAACACCCCCCATTACGTCATGCTTCAGAAATGTGGAAAATGGTCCGTTTTCAAATGTTTTATTTTTGAACGTCAGTTCACATTTGTAGGTGGATCATCAGTGTTAGAGCTAAAATTAGCATGTTTAAAGTGATTTTCATTCTTCCAGGGGCCCTAAACACAAGATTTATGGAATGGTTAAAAGTGCATGAAAATGGACAATTTACTCACTCTGAGTTCTCAAAAAGGGTTTCTTCACCCCGGGAAGTTAATTAAATACCATTTGGAGGCATTTAATGTTCGAGCAAAAACGGCTGATTTTCGACAAAAGAGATAACACCCCCCCATTACGTCATGCTTCAGAAATGTGGAAAATGGTCTGTTTTCAAATGTTTTATTTTTGAACGTCAGTTCACATTTGTAGGTGGATCATCAGTGTTAGAGCTAAAATTAGCATGTTTAAAGTGATTTTCATGCTTCCAGGGGCCCTAAACACAAGATTTATGGAATGGTTAAAAGTGCATGAAAATTGCCAATTTACTCACTCTGAGTTCTCAAAAAGGGTTTCTTCACCCCGGGAAGTTAATTAAATAACATTTGGAGGCATTTAATGTTCGAGCAAAAACGGCTGATTTTCGACAAAAGAGATAACACCCCCCCATTACGTCAAGCTTCAGAAATGTGGAAAATGGACCGTTTTCAAATGTTTTATTTTTGAACGTCAGTTCACATTTGTAGGTGGATCATCAGTGTTAGAGCTAAAATTCGCATGTTTAAAGTGATTTTCATGCTTCCAGGGGCTCGGGAAGTGAATTAAATACTATTTGGAGGAATTTAATGTTCAAGCAAAAACGGCTGATTTTCGACAAAAGAGATAACACCCCCCCATTACGTCATGCTTCAGAAATGTGGAAAATGGTCAGTTTTCAAATGTTTTATTTTTGAACGTCAGTTCACATTTTTAGGTGGATCATCAGTGTTAGAGCTAAAATTAGCATGTTTAAAGTGATTTTCATACTTCCAGGGGCTCAGGAAGTGAATTAAATACTATTTGGAGGCATTTAATGTTCAATCAAAAACAGCTGATTTTTGAAAAAAGAGATAACACCCCCCCATTACGTCATGCTTCAGAAATGTGGAAAATGGTCCGTTTTCAAAAGTTTTATTTTTGAACCTCAGTTCACATTTGTAGGTGGATCATCAGTTTTAGAGCTAAAATTAGCATGTTTAAAGTGATTTTCATGCTTCCAGGGGCTCAGGAAGTGAATTAAATACTATTTGGAGGCATTTAATGTTCAATCAAAAACAGCTGATTTTTGACAAAAGAGATAACACCCCCCCCATTACATCATGCTTCAGAAATGTGGAAAATGGTCCGTTTTCAAATGTTTTCTTTTTGAACTTCAGTTCACATTTGTAGGTGGATCATCAGTGTTAGAGCTAAAATTAGCATGTTTAAAGTGATTTTCATGCTTCCAGGGGCCCTAAACACAAGATTTATGGAATGGTTAAAAGTGCATGAAAATGGCCAATTTACTCACTCTGAGTTCTCAAAAAGGGTTTCTTCACCCCGGGAAGTTAATTAAATACCATTTGGAGGCATTTAGTGTTCGAGCAAAAACGGCTGATTTTCGACAAAAGAGATAACACCCCCCCATTACGTCATGCTTCAGAAATGTGGAAAATGGTCCGTTTTCAAATGTTTTATTTTTGAACGTCAGTTCACATTTGTAGGTGGATCATCAGTGTTAGAGCTAAAATTAGCATGTTTAAAGTGATTTTCATGCCTCCAGGGGCTCGGGAAGTGAATTAAATACTATTTGGAGGCATTTAATGTTCATGCAAAAACAGCTGATTTTCGACAAAAGAGATAACACCCCCCATTACGTCATGCTTCAGTAATGTGGAAAATGGTCCGTTTTCAAATGTTTTATTTTTGAACGTCAGTTCACATTTGTAGGTGGATCATCAGTGTTAGAGCTAAAATTAGCATGTTTAAAGTGGTTTTCATGCTTCCAGGGGCCCTAAACACAAGATTTATGGAATGGTTAAAAGTGCATGAAAATGGCCAATTTACTCACTCTGAGTTCTCAAAAAGGGTTTCTTCACCCAGGGAAGTTAATTAAATACCATTTGGAGGCATTTAATGTTCGAGCAAAAACAGCTGATTTTCGACAAAAGAGATAACACCCCCCCATTACGTCATGCTTCAGAAATGTAGAAAATGGTCCATTTTCAAATGTTTTATTTTTGAACGTCAGTTCACATTTGTAGGTGGATCATCAGTGTTAGAGCTAAAATTAGCATGTTTAAAGTGATTTTCATGCTTCCAGGGGCTCGGGAAGTGAATTAAATACTATTTGGAGGCATTTAATGTTCAATCAAAAACAGCTGATTTTTGACAAAAGAGATAACACCCCCCCATTGCGTCATGCTTCAGAAATGTGGAAAATGGTCCGTTTTCAAATGTTTTATTTTTGAACGTCAGTTCACATTTGTAGGTGGATCATCAGTGTTAGAGCTAAAATTAGCATGTTTAAAGTGATTTTCATGCTTCCAGGGTCTTGGGAAGTGAATTAAATACTATTTGGAGGCATTTAATGTTCAATCAAAAACAGCTGATTTTTGACAAAAGAGATAACACCCCCCCATTACGTCATGCTTCAGAAATGTGGAAAATGGTCCGTTTTCAAATGTTTTATTTTTGAATGTCAGTTCACATTTGTAGGTGGATCATCAGTGTTAGAGCTAAAATTAGCATGTTTAAAGTGATTTTCATGCTTCCAGGGGCCCTAAACACAAGATTTATGGAATGGTAAAAGTGCATGAAAATGGCCAATTTACTCACTCTGAGTTCTCAAAAAGGGTTTCTTCAACCTGGGAAGTTAATTAAATACCATTTGGAGGCATTTAATGTTCGAGCAAAAACGGCTGATTTTTGACAAAAGAGATAACACCCCCCCATTACGTCATGCTTCAGAAATGTGGAAAATGGTCCATTTTCAAATGTTTTATTTTTGAACGTCAGTTCACATTTGTAGGTGGATCATCAGTGTTAGAGCTAAAATTAGCATGTTTAAAGTGATTTTCATGCTTCCAGGGGCTCGGGAAGTGAATTAAATACTATTTGGAGGCATTTAATGTTCAAGCAAAAACGGCTGATTTTCGACAAAAGAGATAACACCCCCCATTACGTCATGCTTCAGAAATGTGGAAAATGGTCCGTTTTCAAATGTTTTATTTTTGAACGTCAGTTCACATTTGTAGGTGGATCATCAGTGTTAGAGCTAAAATTAGCATGTTTAAAGTGGTTTTCATGCTTCCAGGGGCCCTAAACACAAGACTTATGGAATGGTTAAAAGTGCATGAAAATGGCCAATTTACTCACTCTGAGTTCTCAAAAAGGGTTTCTTCACCCAGGGAAGTTAATTAAATACCATTTGGAGGCATTTAATGTTCGAGCAAAAACGGCGGATTTTCAACAAAAGAGATAACACCCCCCCCCATTACGTCATGCTTCAGAAATGTGGAAAATGGTCCGTTTTCAAATGTTTTATTTTTGAACGTCAGTTCACATTTGTAGGTGGATCATCAGTGTTAGAGCTAAAATTAGCATGTTTAAAGTGATTTTCATGCTTCCAGGGGCTCGGGAAGTGAATTAAATACTATTTGGAGGAATTTAATGTTCAAGCAAAAACGGCTGATTTTCGACAAAAGAGATAACACCCCCCATTACGTCATGCTTCAGAAATGTGGAAAATGGTCAGTTTTCAAATGTTTTATTTTTGAACGTCAGTTCACATTTGTAGGTGGATCATCAGTGTTAGAGCTAAAATTAGCATGTTTAAAGTGATTTTCATGCTTCCAGGGGCCCTAAACACAAGATTTATGGAATGGTTAAAAGTGCATGAAAATTGCCAATTTACTCACTCTGAGTTCTCAAAAAGGGTTTCTTCACCCCGGGAAGTTAATTAAATAACATTTGGAGGCATTTAATGTTCGAGCAAAAACGGCTGATTTTCGACAAAAGAGATAACACCCCCCCATTACGTCAAGCTTCAGAAATGTGGAAAATGGACCGTTTTCAAATGTTTTATTTTTGAACGTCAGTTCACATTTGTAGGTGGATCATCAGTGTTAGAGCTAAAATTTGCATGTTTAAAGTGATTTTCATGCTTCCAGGGGCTCGGGAAGTGAATTAAATACTATTTGGAGGAATTTAATGTTCAAGCAAAAACGGCTGATTTTCGACAAAAGAGATAACACCCCCCCATTACGTCATGCTTCAGAAATGTGGAAAATGGTCAGTTTTCAAATGTTTTATTTTTGAACGTCAGTTCACATTTGTAGGTGGATCATCAGTGTTAGAGCTAAAATTAGCATGTTTAAAGTGATTTTCATTCTTCCAGGGGCCCTAAACACAAGATTTATGGAATGGTTAAAAGTGCATGAAAATGGCCAATTTACTCACTCTGAGTTCTCAAAAAGGGTTTCTTCACCCCGGGAAGTTAATTAAATACCATTTGGAGGCATTTAATGTTCAAGCAAAAAGGGCTGATTTTCGACAAAAGAGATAACACCCCCCCATTACGTCATGCTTCAGAAATGTGGAAAATGGTCAGTTTTCAAATGTTTTATTTTTGAACGTCAGTTCACATTTGTAGGTGGATCATCAGTGTTAGAGCTAAAATTAGCATGTTTAAAGTGATTTTCATTCTTTCAGGGGCCCTAAACACAAGATTTATGGAATGGTTAAAAGTGCATGAAAATGGCCAATTTACTCACTCTGAGTTCTCAAAAAGGGTTTCTTCACCCCGGGAAGTTAATTAAATACCATTTGGAGGCATTTAATGTTCGAGCAAAAACGGCTGATTTTCGACAAAAGAGATAACACCCCCCCCCATTACGTCATGCTTCAGAAATGTGGAAAATGGTCCGTTTTCAAATGTTTTATTTTTGAACGTCAGTTCACATTTGTAGGTGGATCATCAGTGTTAGAGCTAAAATTAGCATGTTTAAAGTGATTTTCATGCTTCCAGGGGCTCGGGAAGTGAATTAAATACTATTTGGAGGCATTTAATGTTCAATCAAAAACAGCTGATTTTTGACAAAAGAGATAACACCCCCCCATTACGTCATGCTTCAGAAATGTGGAAAATGGTCCGTTTTCAAATGTTTTCTTTTTTAAAGTCAGTTCACATTTGTAGGTGGATCATCAGTGTTAGAGCTAAAATTAGCATGTTTAAAGTGATTTTCATGCTTCCAGGCGCCCTAAACACAAGATTTATGGAATGGTTAAAAGTGCATGAAAATGGCCAATTTACTCACTCTGAGTTCTCAAAAAGGGTTTCTTCACCCCGGGAAGTTAATTAAATACCATTTGGAGGCATTTAATGTTCGAGCAAAAACGGCTGATTTTCGACAAAAGAGATAACACCCCCCCCATTACGTCATGCTTCAGAAATGTGGAAAATGGTCCGTTTTCAAATGTTTTATTTTTGAACGTCAGTTCACATTTGTAGGTGGATCATCAGTGTTAGAGCTAAAATTAGCATGTTTAAAGTGATTTTCATGCTTCCAGGGGCTCTGGAAGTGAATTAAATACTATTTGGAGGCATTTAATGTTCAAGCAAAAACGGCTGATTTTCGACAAAAGAGATAACACCCCCCCCCCATTACGTCATGCTTCAGAAATGTGGAAAATGGTCCGTTTTCAAATGTTTTATTTTTGAACGTCAGTTCACATTTGTAGGTGGATCATCAGTGTTAGAGCTAAAATTAGCATGTTTAAAGTGGTTTTCATGCTTCCAGGGGCCCAAAACACAAGATTTATGGAATGGTTAAAAGTGCATGAAAATGGCCAATTTACTGACTGAGTTCTCAAAAAGGGTTTCTTCACCCAGGGAAGTTAATTAAATACCATTTGGAGGCATTTAATGTTCGAGCAAAAACGGCTGATTTTCGACAAAAGAGATAACACCCCCCCATTACGTCATGCTTCAGAAATGTGGAAAATGGTCCGTTTTCAAATGTTTTATTTTTGAACTTCAGTTCACATTTGTAGGTGGATCATCAGTGTTAGAGCTAAAATTAGCATGTTTAAAGTGATTTTCATGCTTCCAGGGGCTCGGGAAGTGAATTAAATACTATTTGGAGGCATTTAATGTTCAAGCAAAAACGGCTGATTTTCGACAAAAGAGATAACACCCCCCCATTACGTCATGCTTCAGAAATGTGGAAAATGGTCCGTTTTCAAATGTTTTATTTTTGAACGTCAGTTCACATTTGTAGGTGGATCATCAGTGTTAGAGCTAAAATTAGCATGTTTAAAGTGGTTTTCATGCTTCCAGGGGCCCTAAACACAAGATTTATGGAATGGTTAAAAGTGCATGCAAATGGCCAATTTACTCACTCTGAGTTCTCAAAAAGGGTTTCTTCACCCAGGGAAGTTAATTAAATACCATTTGGAGGCATTTAATGTTCGAGCAAAAACGGCTGATTTTCGACAAAAGAGATAACACCCCCCCATTACGTCATGCTTCAGAAATGTGGAAAATGGTCCGTTTTCAAATGTTTTATTTTTGAACGTCAGTTCACATTTTTAGGTGGATCATCAGTGTTAGAGCTAAAATTAGCATGTTTAAAGTGATTTTCATGCTTCCAGGGGCTCGGGAAGTGAATTAAATACTATTTGGAGGCATTTAATGTTCAATCAAAAACAGCTGATTTTTGAAAAAAGAGATAACACCCCCCCATTACGTCATGCTTCAGAAATGTGGAAAATGGTCCGTTTTCAAAAGTTTTATTTTTGAACGTCAGTTCACATTTGTAGGTGGATCATCAGTTTTAGAGCTAAAATTAGCATGTTTAAAGTGATTTTCATGCTTCCAGGGGATCGGGAAGTGAATTAAATACTATTTGGAGGCATTTAATGTTCGAGCAAAAACGGCTGATTTTCGACAAAAGAGATAACACCCCCCCCCATTACGTCATGCTTCAGAAATGTGGAAAATGGTCCGTTTTCAAATGTTTTATTTTTGAACGTCAGTTCACATTTGTAGGTGGATCATCAGTGTTAGAGCTAAAATTAGCATGTTTAAAGTGATTTTCATGCTTCCAGGGGCTCGGGAAGTGAATTAAATACTATTTGGAGGCATTTAATGTTCAATCAAAAACAGCTGATTTTTGACAAAAGAGATAACACCCCCCCATTACGTCATGCTTCAGAAATGTGGAAAATGGTCCGTTTTCAAATGTTTTCTTTTTTAAAGTCAGTTCACATTTGTAGGTGGATCATCAGTGTTAGAGCTGAAATTAGCATGTTTAAAGTGATTTTCATGCTTCCAGGCGCCCTAAACACAAGATTTATGGAATGGTTAAAAGTGCATGAAAATGGCCAATTTACTCACTCTGAGTTCTCAAAAAGGGTTTCTTCACCCCGGGAAGTTAATTAAATACCATTTGGAGGCATTTAATGTTCGAGCAAAAACGGCTGATTTTCGACAAAAGAGATAACACCCCCCCCATTACGTCATGCTTCAGAAATGTGGAAAATGGTCCGTTTTCAAATGTTTTATTTTTGAACGTCAGTTCACATTTGTAGGTGGATCATCAGTGTTAGAGCTAAAATTAGCATGTTTAAAGTGATTTTCATGCTTCCAGGGGCTCTGGAAGTGAATTAAATACTATTTGGAGGCATTTAATGTTCAAGCAAAAACGGCTGATTTTCGACAAAAGAGATAACACCCCCCCCCATTACGTCATGCTTCAGAAATGTGGAAAATGGTCCGTTTTCAAATGTTTTATTTTTGAACGTCAGTTCACATTTGTAGGTGGATCATCAGTGTTAGAGCTAAAATTAGCATGTTTAAAGTGGTTTTCATGCTTCCAGGGGCCCAAAACACAAGATTTATGGAATGGTTAAAAGTGCATGAAAATGGCCAATTTACTGACTCTGAGTTCTCAAAAAGGGTTTCTTCACCCAGGGAAGTTAATTAAATACCATTTGGAGGCATTTAATGTTCGAGCAAAAACGGCTGATTTTCGACAAAAGAGATAACACCCCCCCATTACGTCATGCTTCAGAAATGTGGAAAATGGTCCGTTTTCAAATGTTTTATTTTTGAACTTCAGTTCACATTTGTAGGTGGATCATCAGTGTTAGAGCTAAAATTAGCATGTTTAAAGTGATTTTCATGCTTCCAGGGGCTCGGGAAGTGAATTAAATACTATTTGGAGGCATTTAATGTTCAAGCAAAAACGGCTGATTTTCGACAAAAGAGATAACACCCCCCCATTACGTCATGCTTCAGAAATGTGGAAAATGGTCCGTTTTCAAATGTTTTATTTTTGAACGTCAGTTCACATTTGTAGGTGGATCATCAGTGTTAGAGCTAAAATTAGCATGTTTAAAGTGGTTTTCATGCTTCCAGGGGCCCTAAACACAAGATTTATGGAATGGTTAAAAGTGCATGCAAATGGCCAATTTACTCACTCTGAGTTCTCAAAAAGGGTTTCTTCACCCAGGGAAGTTAATTAAATACCATTTGGAGGCATTTAATGTTCGAGCAAAAACGGCTGATTTTCGACAAAAGAGATAACACCCCCCCATTACGTCATGCTTCAGAAATGTGGAAAATGGTCCGTTTTCAAATGTTTTATTTTTGAACGTCAGTTCACATTTTTAGGTGGATCATCAGTGTTAGAGCTAAAATTAGCATGTTTAAAGTGATTTTCATGCTTCCAGGGGCTCGGGAAGTGAATTAAATACTATTTGGAGGCATTTAATGTTCAATCAAAAACAGCTGATTTTTGAAAAAAGAGATAACACCCCCCCATTACGTCATGCTTCAGAAATGTGGAAAATGGTCCGTTTTCAAAAGTTTTATTTTTGAACGTCAGTTCACATTTGTAGGTGGATCATCAGTTTTAGAGCTAAAATTAGCATGTTTAAAGTGATTTTCATGCTTCCAGGGGATCGGGAAGTGAATTAAATACTATTTGGAGGCATTTAATGTTCAATCAAAAACAGCTGATTTTTGACAAAAGAGATAACACCCCCCATTACATCATGCTTCAGAAATGTGGAAAATGGTCCGTTTTCAAATGTTTTATTTTTGAACGTCAGTTCACATTTGTAGGTGGATCATCAGTGTTAGAGCTAAAATTAGCATGTTTAAAGTGATTTTCATGCTTCCAGGGGCCCTAAACACAAGATTTATGGAATGGTTAAAAGTGCATGAAAATGGCCAATTTACTCACTCTGAGTTCTCAAAAAGGGTTTCTTCACCCCGGGAAGTTAATTAAATACCATTTGGAGGCATTTAATGTTCGAGCAAAAACGGCTGATTTTCGACAAAAGAGATAACACCCCCCATTACGTCATGCTTCAGAAATGTGGAAAATGGTCCGTTTTCAAATGTTTTATTTTTGAACGTTAGTTCACATTTGTAGGTGGATCATCAGTGTTAGAGCTAAAATTAGCATGTTTAAAGTGATTTTCATGCTTCCAGGGGCTCTGGAAGTGAATTAAATACTATTTGGAGGCATTTAATGTTCAAGCAAAAACGGCTGATTTTCGACAAAAGAGATAACACCCCCCCCATTACGTCATGCTTCAGAAATGTGGAAAATGGTCCGTTTTCAAATGTTTTATTTTTGAACGTCAGTTCACATTTGTAGGTGGATCATCAGTGTTAGAGCTAAAATTAGCATGTTTAAAGTGGTTTTCATGCTTCCAGGGGCCCAAAACACAAGATTTATGGAATGGTTAAAAGTGCATGAAAATGGCCAATTTACTGACTCTGAGTTCTCAAAAAGGGTTTCTTCACCCAGGGAAGTTAATTAAATACCATTTGGAGGCATTTAATGTTCGAGCAAAAACGGCTGATTTTCGACAAAAGAGATAACACCCCCCCATTACGTCATGCTTCAGAAATGTGGAAAATGGTCCGTTTTCAAATGTTTTATTTTTGAACTTCAGTTCACATTTGTAGGTGGATCATCAGTGTTAGAGCTAAAATTAGCATGTTTAAAGTGATTTTCATGCTTCCAGGGGCTCGGGAAGTGAATTAAATACTATTTGGAGGCATTTAATGTTCAAGCAAAAACGGCTGATTTTCGACAAAAGAGATAACACCCCCCCATTACGTCATGCTTCAGAAATGTGGAAAATGGTCCGTTTTCAAATGTTTTATTTTTGAACGTCAGTTCACATTTGTAGGTGGATCATCAGTGTTAGAGCTAAAATTAGCATGTTTAAAGTGGTTTTCATGCTTCCAGGGGCCCTAAACACAAGATTTATGGAATGGTTAAAAGTGCATGAAAATGGCCAATTTACTCACTCTGAGTTCTCAAAAAGGGTTTCTTCACCCAGGGAAGTTAATTAAATACCATTTGGAGGCATTTAATGTTCGAGCAAAAACGGCTGATTTTCGACAAAAGAGATAACACCCCCCCATTACGTCATGCTTCAGAAATGTGGAAAATGGTCCGTTTTCAAATGTTTTATTTTTGAACGTCAGTTCACATTTTTAGGTGGATCATCAGTGTTAGAGCTAAAATTAGCATGTTTAAAGTGATTTTCATGCTTCCAGGGGCTCGGGAAGTGAATTAAATACTATTTGGAGGCATTTAATGTTCAATCAAAAACAGGTGATTTTTGAAAAAAGAGATAACACCCCCCATTACGTCATGCTTCAGAAATGTGGAAAATGGTCCGTTTTCAAAAGTTTTATTTTTGAACGTCAGTTCACATTTGTAGGTGGATCATCAGTTTTAGAGCTAAAATTAGCATGTTTAAAGTGATTTTCATGCTTCCAGGGGATCGGGAAGTGAATTAAATACTATTTGGAGGCATTTAATGTTCAATCAAAAACAGCTGATTTTTGACAAAAGAGATAACACCCCCCCATTACATCATGCTTCAGAAATGTGGAAAATGGTCCATTTTCAAATGTTTTCTTTTTGAACTTCAGTTCACATTTGTAGGTGGATCATCAGTGTTAGAGCTAAAATTAGCATGTTTAAAGTGATTTTCATGCTTCCAGGGGCCCTAAACACAAGATTTATGGAATGGTTAAAAGTGCATGAAAATGGCCAATTTACTCACTCTGAGTTCTCAAAAAGGGTTTCTTCACCCCGGGAAGTTAATTAAATACCATTTGGAGGCATTTAATGTTCGAGCAAAAACGGCTGATTTTCGACAAAAGAGATAACACCCCCCCATTACGTCATGCTTCAGAAATGTGGAAAATGGTCCGTTTTCAAATGTTTTATTTTTGAACGTCAGTTCACATTTGTAGGTGGATCATCAGTGTTAGAGCTAAAATTAGCATGTTTAAAGTGATTTTCATGCTTCCAGGGGCTCGGGAAGTGAATTAAATACTATTTGGAGGCATTTAATGTTCAATAAAAAACAGCTGATTTTTGACAAAAGAGATAACACCCCCCCATTACGTCATGCTTCAGAAATGTGGAAAATGGTCCGTTTTCAAATGTTTTATTTTTGAACGTCAGTTCACATTTGTAGGTGGATCATCAGTGTTAGAGCTAAAATTAGCATGTTTAAAGTGATTTTCATGCTTCCAGGGGCTCGGGAAGTGAATTAAATACTATTTGGAGGCATTTAATGTTCAATCAAAAACAGCTGATTTTTGACAAAAGAGATAACACCCCCCCCATTACGTCATGCTTCAGAAATGTGGAAAATGGTCCGTTTTCAAATGTTTTATTTTTGAACGTCAGTTCACATTTGTAGGTGGATCATCAGTGTTAGAGCTAAAATTAGCATGTTTAAAGTGATTTTCATGCTTCCAGGGGCTCGGGAAGTGAATTAAATACTATTTGGAGGCATTTAATGTTCAATCAAAAACAGCTGATTTTTGACAAAAGAGATAACACCCCCCCATTACGTCATGCTTCAGAAATGTGGAAAATGGTCCGTTTTCAAATGTTTTATTTTTGAACGTCAGTTCACATTTGTAGGTGGATCATCAGTGTTAGAGCTAAAATTAGCATGTTTAACCCCTTCCAC
This sequence comes from Lissotriton vulgaris, assembly GCF_964263255.1. Classification (NCBI taxonomy): domain Eukaryota; kingdom Metazoa; phylum Chordata; class Amphibia; order Caudata; family Salamandridae; genus Lissotriton; species Lissotriton vulgaris. Next base: position 642,632 of record NW_028255042.1, on the reverse strand, counting down.
ACTCATGACGAGCTGGGCTCGTCATGGTGTAGCCTCCTCATACACTGATGACGAGCCCAGCTCGTCATAAAACAATATAAAAAAGCAAATCCCAGCACAGGAGGGGAATTGCCTTAGCAGCCATGGAGTTAAAGTGATTTTCATGCTTCCAGGGGCCCTAAACACAAGATTTATGGAATGGTTAAAAGTGCATGAAAATGGCCAATTTACTCACTCTGAGTTCTCAAAAAGGGTTTCTTCACCCAGGGAAGTTAATTAAATACCATTTGGAGGCATTTAATGTTCGAGCAAAAACAGCTGATTTTCGACAAAAGAGATAACACCCCCCCATTACGTCATGCTTCAGAAATGTAGAAAATGGTCCGTTTTCAAATGTTTTATTTTTGAACGTCAGTTCACATTTGTAGGTGGATCATCAGTGTTAGAGCTAAAATTAGCATGTTTAAAGTGATTTTCATGCTTCCAGGGGCTCGGGAAGTGAATTAAATACTATTTGGAGGCATTTAATGTTCAATCAAAAACAGCTGATTTTTGACAAAAGAGATAACACCCCCCCATTACGTCATGCTTCAGAAATGTGGAAAATGGTCCGTTTTCAAATGTTTTATTTTTGAACGTCAGTTCACATTTGTAGGTGGATCATCAGTGTTAGAGCTAAAATTAGCATGTTTAAAGTGATTTTCATGCTTCCAGGGGCTCGGGAAGTGAATTAAATACTATTTGGAGGCATTTAATGTTCAATCAAAAACAGCTGATTTTTGACAAAAGAGATAACACCCCCCCATTACGTCATGCTTCAGAAATGTGGAAAATGGTCCGTTTTCAAATGTTTTATTTTTGAACGTCAGTTCACATTTGTAGGTGGATCATCAGTGTTAGAGCTAAAATTAGCATGTTTAAAGTGATTTTCATGCTTCCAGGGGCCCTAAACACAAGATTTATGGAATGGTTAAAAGTGCATGAAAATGGCCAATTTACTCACTCTGAGTTCTCAAAAAGGGTTTCTTCACCCAGGGAAGTTAATTAAATACCATTTGGAGGCATTTAATATTCGAGCAAAAACGGCTGATTTTCGACAAAAGAGATAACACCCCCCCATTACGTCATGCTTCAGAAATGTGGAAAATGGTCCGTTTTCAAATGTTTTATTTTTGAACGTCAGTTCACATTTGTAGGTGGATCATCAGGGTTAGAGCTAAAATTAGCATGTTTAAAGTGACTTTCATGCTTCCAGGGGCTCGGGAAGTGAATTAAATACTATTTGGAGGCATTTAATGTTCAATCAAAAACAGCTGATTTTTGACAAAAGAGATAACACCCCCCCATTACGTCATGCTTCAGAAATGTGGAAAATGGTCCGTTTTCAAATGTTTTATTTTTGAACGTCAGTTCACATTTGTAGGTGGATCATCAGTGTTAGAGCTAAAATTAGCATGTTTAAAGTGATTTTCATGCTTCCAGGGGCTCGGGAAGTGAATTAAATACTATTTGGAGGCATTTAATGTTCAATCAAAAACAGCTGATTTTTGACAAAAGAGATAACACCCCCCCATTACGTCATGCTTCAGAAATGTGGAAAATGGTCCGTTTTCAAATGTTTTATTTTTGAATGTCAGTTCACATTTGTAGGTGCATCATCAGTGTTAGAGCTAAAATTAGCATGTTTAAAGTGATTTTCATGCTTCCAGGGGCTCGGGAAGTGAATTAAATACTATTTGGAGGCATTTAATGTTCACGCAAAAACTGCTGATTTTCGACAAAAGAGATAACACCCCCCATTACGTCATGCTTCAGAAATGTGGAAAATGGTCCGTTTTCAAATGTTTTATTTTTGAACGTCAGTTCACATTTGTAGGTGGATCATCAGTGTTAGAGCTAAAATTAGCATGTTTAAAGTGGTTTTCATGCTTCCAGGGGCCCTAAACACAAGATTTATGGAATGGTTAAAAGTGCATGAAAATGGCCAATTTACTCACTCTGAGTTCTCAAAAAGGGTTTCTTCACCCCGGGAAGTTAATTAAATACCATTTGGAGGCATTTAATGTTCGAGCAAAAACGGCTGATTTTCGACAAAAGAGATAACACCCCCCCATTACGTCATGCTTCAGAAATGTGGAAAATGGTCCGTTTTCAAATGTTTTATTTTTGAACGTCAGTTCACATTTGTAGGTGGATCATCAGTGTTAGAGCTAAAATTGGCATGTTTAAAGTGATTTTCATGCTTCCAGGGGCTCTGGAAGTGAATTAAATACTATTTGGAGGCATTTAATGTTCAAGCAAAAACGGCTGATTTTCGACAAAAGAGATAACACCCCCCCCATTACGTCATGCTTCAGAAATGTGGAAAATGGTCTGTTTTCAAATGTTTTATTTTTGAACGTCAGTTCACATTTGTAGGTGGATCATCAGTGTTAGAGCTAAAATTAGCATGTTTAAAGTGGTTTTCATGCTTCCAGGGGCCCAAAACACAAGATTTATGGAATGGTTAAAAGTGCATGAAAATGGCCAATTTACTGACTCTGAGTTCTCAAAAAGGGTTTCTTCACCCAGGGAAGTTAATTAAATACCATTTGGAGGCATTTAATGTTCGAGCAAAAACGGCTGATTTTCGACAAAAGAGATAACACCCCCCCATTACGTCATGCTTCAGAAATGTGGAAAATGGTCCGTTTTCAAATGTTTTATTTTTGAACTTCAGTTCACATTTGTAGGTGGATCATCAGTGTTAGAGCTAAAATTAGCATGTTTAAAGTGATTTTCATGCTTCCAGGGGCTCGGGAAGTGAATTAAATACTATTTGGAGGCATTTAATGTTCAAGCAAAAACGGCTGATTTTCGACAAAAGAGATAACACCCCCCCATTACGTCATGCTTCAGAAATGTGGAAAATGGTCCGTTTTCAAATGTTTTATTTTTGAACGTCAGTTCACATTTGTAGGTGGATCATCAGTGTTAGAGCTAAAATTAGCATGTTTAAAGTGGTTTTCATGCTTCCAGGGGCCCTAAACACAAGATTTATGGAATGGTTAAAAGTGCATGAAAATGGCCAATTTACTCACTCTGAGTTCTCAAAAAGGGTTTCTTCACCCAGGGAAGTTAATTAAATACCATTTGGAGGCATTTAATGTTCGAGCAAAAACGGCTGATTTTCGACAAAAGAGATAACACCCCCCCATTACGTCATGCTTCAGAAATGTGGAAAATGGTCCGTTTTCAAATGTTTTATTTTTGAACGTCAGTTCACATTTTTAGGTGGATCATCAGTGTTAGAGCTAAAATTAGCATGTTTAAAGTGATTTTCATGCTTCCAGGGGCTCGGGAAGTGAATTAAATACTATTTGGAGGCATTTAATGTTCAATCAAAAACAGCTGATTTTTGAAAAAAGAGATAACACCCCCCCATTACGTCATGCTTCAGAAATGTGGAAAATGGTCCGTTTTCAAAAGTTTTATTTTTGAACGTCAGTTCACATTTGTAGGTGGATCATCAGTTATAGAGCTAAAATTAGCATGTTTAAAGTGATTTTCATGCTTCCAGGGGCTCAGGAAGTGAATTAAATACTATTTGGAGGCATTTAATGTTCAATCAAAAACAGCTGATTTTTGACAAAAGAGATAACACCCCCCCATTACATCATGCTTCAGAAATGTGGAAAATGGTCCGTTTTCAAATGTTTTCTTTTTGAACTTCAGTTCACATTTGTAGGTGGATCATCAGTGTTAGAGCTAAAATTAGCATGTTTAAAGTGATTTTCATGCTTCCAGGGGCCCTAAACACAAGATTTATGGAATGGTTAAAAGTGCATGAAAATGGCCAATTTACTCACTCTGAGTTCTCAAAAAGGGTTTCTTCACCCCGGGAAGTTAATTAAATACCATTTGGAGGCATTTAATGTTCGAGCAAAAACGGCTGATTTTCGACAAAAGAGATAACACCCCCCCATTACGTCATGCTTCAGAAATGTGGAAAATGGTCCGTTTTCAAATGTTGTATTTTTGAACGTCAGTTCACATTTGTAGGTGGATCATCAGTGTTAGAGCTAAAATTAGCATGTTTAAAGTGATTTTCATGCTTCCAGGGGCTCTGGAAGTGAATTAAATACTATTTGGAGGCATTTAATGTTCACGCAAAAACGGCTGATTTTCGACAAAAGAGATAACACCCCCCATTACGTCATGCTTCAGTAATGTGGAAAATGGTCCGTTTTCAAATGTTTTATTTTTGAACGTCAGTTCACATTTGTAGGTGGATCATCAGTGTTAGAGCTAAAATTAGCATGTTTAAAGTGGTTTTCATGCTTCCAGGGGCCCTAAACACAAGATTTATGGAATCGTTAAAAGTGCATGAAAATGGCCAATTTACTCACTCTGAGTTCTCAAAAAGGGTTTCTTCACCCAGGGAAGTTAATTAAATACCATTTGGAGGCATTTAATGTTCGAGCAAAAACAGCTGATTTTCGACAAAAGTGATAACACCCCCCCATTACGTCATGCTTCAGAAATGTAGAAAATGGTCCGTTTTCAAATGTTTTATTTTTGAACGTCAGTTCACATTTGTAGGTGGATCATCAGTGTTAGAGCTAAAATTAGCATGTTTAAAGTGATTTTCATGCTTCCAGGGGCTCGGGAAGTGAATTAAATACTATTTGGAGGCATTTAATGTTCAATCAAAAACAGCTGATTTTTGACAAAAGAGATAACACCCCCCCATTACGTCATGCTTCAGAAATGTGGAAAATGGTCCATTTTCAAATGTTTTATTTTTGAACGTCAGTTCACATTTGTAGGTGGATCATCAGTGTTAGAGCTAAAATTAGCATGTTTAAAGTGATTTTCATGCTTCCAGGGTCTCGGGAAGTGAATTAAATACTATTTGGAGGCATTTAATGTTCAATCAAAAACAGCTGATTTTTGACAAAAGAGATAACACCCCCCATTATGTCATGCTTCAGAAATGTGGAAAATGGTCCGTTTTCAAATGTTTTATTTTTGAACGTCAGTTCACATTTGTAGGTGGATCATCAGTGTTAGAGCTAAAATTAGCATGTTTAAAGTGATTTTCATGCTTCCAGGGGCCCTAAACGCAAGATTTATGGAATGGTTAAAAGTGCATGAAAATGGACAATTTACTCACTCTGAGATCTCAAAAAGGGTTTCTTCACCCCGGGAAGTTAATTAAATACCATTTGGAGGCATTTAATGTTCGAGCAAAAACGGCTGATTTTCGACAAAAGAGATAACACCCCCCCATTACGTCATGCTTCAGAAATGTGGAAAATGGTCTGTTTTCAAATGTTTTATTTTTGAACGTCAGTTCACATTTGTAGGTGGATCATCAGTGTTAGAGCTAAAATTAGCATGTTTAAAGTGATTTTCATGCTTCCAGGGGCCCTAAACACAAGATTTATGGAATGGTTAAAAGTGCATGAAAATTGCCAATTTACTCACTCTGAGTTCTCAAAAAGGGTTTCTTCACCCCGGGAAGTTAATTAAATAACATTTGGAGGCATTTAATGTTCGAGCAAAAACGGCTGATTTTCGACAAAAGAGATAACACCCCCCCATTACGTCAAGCTTCAGAAATGTGGAAAATGGTCCGTTTTCAAATGTTTTATTTTTGAACGTCAGTTCACATTTGTAGGTGGATCATCAGTGTTAGAGCTAAAATTCGCATGTTTAAAGTGATTTTCATGCTTCCAGGGGCTCGGGAAGTGAATTAAATACTATTTGGAGGCATTTAATGTTCAATCAAAAACAGCTGATTTTTGACAAAAGAGATAACACCCCCCCATTACGTCATGCTTCAGAAATGTGGAAAATGGTCCGTTTTCAAATGTTTTCTTTTTGAACGTCAGTTCACATTTGTAGGTGGATCATCAGTGTTAGAGCTAAAATTAGCATGTTTAAAGTGATTTTCATGCTTCCAGGGGCCCTAAACACAAGATTTATTGAATGGTTAAAAGTGCATGAAAATGGCCAATTTACTCACTCTGAGTTCTCAAAAAGGGTTTCTTCACCCAGGGAAGTTAATTAAATACCATTTGGAGGCATTTAATGTTCGAGCAAAAACGGCTGATTTTCGACAAAAGAGATAACACCCCCCCATTACGTCATGCTTCAGAAATGTGGAAAATGGTCTGTTTTCAAATGTTTTATTTTTGAACGTCAGTTCACATTTGTAGGTGGATCATCAGTGTTAGAGCTAAAATTAGCATGCTTAAAGTGATTTTCATGCTTCCAGGGGCCCTAAACACAAGATTTATGGAATGGTTAAAAGTGCATGAAAATGGCCAATTTACTCACTCTGAGTTCTCAAAAAGGGTTTCTTCACCCCGGGAAAATAATTAAATAACATTTGGAGGCATTTAATGTTCGAGCAACAACGGCTGATTTTCGTCAAAAGAGATAACACCCCCCCCATTACGTCAAGCTTCAGAAATGTGGAAAATGGTCCGTTTTCAAATGTTTTATTTTTGAACGTCAGTTCACATTTGTAGGTGGATCATCAGTGTTAGAGCTAAAATTCGCATGTTTAAAGTGATTTTCATGCTTCCAGGGGCTCGGGAAGTGAATTAATTACTATTTGGAGGCATTTAATGTTCAAGCAAAAACGGCTGATTTTCAACAAAAGAGATAACACCCCCCCCATTACGTCATGCTTCAGAAATGTGGAAAATGGTCCGTTTTCAAATGTTTTATTTTTGAACGTCAGTTCACATTTGTAGGTGGATCATTAGTGTTAGAGCTAAAATTAGCATGTTTAAAGTGATTTTCATGCTTCCAGGGGCCCTAAACACAAGATTTATGGAATGGTTAAAAGTGCATGAAAATGGCCAATTTACTCACTCTGAGTTCTCAAAAAGGGTTTCTTCACCCCGGGAAGTTAATTAAATACCATTTGGAGGCATTTAATGTTCGAGCAAAAACGGCTGATTTTCGACAAAAGAGATAACACCCCCCCATTACGTCATGCTTCAGAAATGTGGAAAATGGTCCGTTTTCAAATGTTTTATTTTTGAACGTCAGTTCACATTTGTAGGTGGATCATCAGTGTTAGAGCTAAAATTTGCATGTTTAAAGTGATTTTCATGCTTCCAGGGGCTCGGGAAGTGAATTAAATACTATTTGGAGGCATTTAATGTTCAATCAAAAACAGCTGATTTTCGACAAAAGAGATAACACCCCCCCCATTACGTCATGCTTCAGAAATGTGGAAAATGGTCTGTTTTCAAATGTTTTCTTTTTGAACGTCAGTTCACATTTGTAGGTGGATCATCAGTGTTAGAGCTAAAATTAGAATGTTTAAAGTGATTTTCATGCTTCCAGGGGCCCTAAACACAAGATTTATGGAATGGTTAAAAGTGCATGAAAATGGCCAATTTACTCACTCTGAGTTCTCAAAAAGGGTTTCTTCACCCCGGGAAGTTAATTAAATACTATTTGGAGGCATTTAATGTTCGAGCAAAAACGGCTGATTTTCGACAAAAGAGATAACACCCCCCCATTACGTCATGCTTCAGAAATGTGGAAAATGGTCCGTTTTCAAATGTTTTATTTTTGAACATCAGTTCACATTTGTAGGTGGATCATCAGTGTTAGAGCTAAAATTAGCATGTTTAAAGTGATTTTCATGCTTCCAGGGGCTCTGGAAGTGAATTAAATACTATTTGGAGGCATTTAATGTTCAAGCAAAAACGGCTTATTTTCGACAAAAGAGATAACACCCCCCCATTACGTCATGCTTCAGAAATGTGGAAAATGGTCCGTTTTCAAATGTTTTATTTTTGAACGTCAGTTCACATTTGTAGGTGGATCATCAGTGTTAGAGCTAAAATTAGCATGTTTAAAGTGATTTTCATGCTTCCAGGGGCTCGGGAAGTGAATTAAATACTATTTGGAGGCATTTAATGTTCAAGCAAAAACGGCTTATTTTCGACAAAAGAGATAACACCCCCCCATTACGTCATGCTTCAGAAATGTGGAAAATGGTCCGTTTTCAAATGTTTTATTTTTGAACGTCAGTTCACATTTGTAGGTGGATCATCAGTGTTAGAGCTAAAATTAGCATGTTTAAAGTGGTTTTCATGCTTCCACGGGCCCTAAACACAAGATTTATGGAATGGTTAAAAGTGCATGAAAATGCCCAATTTACTCACTCTGAGTTCTCAAAAAGGGTTTCTTCACCCCGGGAAGTTAATTAAATACCATTTGGAGGCATTTAATGTTCGAGCAAAAACGGCTGATTTTCGACAAGAGAGATAACCCCCCCCATTACGTCATTCTTCAGAAATGTGGAAAATGGTCCGTTTTCAAATGTTTTATTTTTGAACGTCAGTTCACATTTGTAGGTGGATCATCAGTGTTAGAGCTAAAATTAGCATGTTTAAAGTGATTTTCATGCTTCCAGGGGCTCTGGAAGTGAATTAAATACTATTTGGAGGCATTTAATGTTCAAGCAAAAACGGCTGATTTTCGACAAAAGAGATAACACCCCCCCATTACGTCATGCTTCAGAAATGTGGAAAATGGTCCGTTTTCAAATGTTTTATTTTTGAATGTCAGTTCACATTTGTAGGTGGATCATCAGTGTTAGAGCTACAATTAGCATCTTTAAAGTGGTTTTCATGCTTCCAGGGGCCCTAAACACAAGATTTATGGAATGGTTAAAAGTGCATGAAAATGGCCAATTTACTCACTCTGAGTTCTCAAAAAGGGTTTCTTCACCCAGGGAAGTTAATTAAATACCATTTGGAGGCATTTAATGTTCGAGCAAAAACGGCTGATTTTCGACAAAAGAGATAACACCCCCCCATTACGTCATGCTTCAGAAATGTGGAAAATGGTCCGTTTTCAAATGTTTTATTTTTGAACGTCAGTTCACATTTGTAGGTGGATCATCAGTGTTAGAGCTAAAATTAGCATGTTTAAAGTGGTTTTCATGCTTCCAGGGGCCCTAAGCACAAGATTTATGGAATGGTTAAAAGTGCATGAAAATGGCCAATTTACTCACTCTGAGTTCTCAAAAAGGGTTTCTTCACCCAGGGAAGTTAATTAAATACCATTTGGAGGCATTTAATGTTCGAGCAAAAACGGCTGATTTTCGACAAAAGAGATAACACCCCCCCATTACGTCATGCTTCAGAAATGTGGAAAATGGTCTGTTTTCAAATGTTTTATTTTTGAACGTCAGTTCACATTTGTAGGTGGATCATCAGTGTTAGAGCTAAAATTAGCATGCTTAAAGTGATTTTCATGCTTCCAGGGGCCCTAAACACAAGATTTATGGAATGGTTAAAAGTGCATGAAAATGGCCAATTTACTCACTCTGAGTTCTCAAAAAGGGTTTCTTCACCCAGGGAAGTTAATTAAATACCATTTGGAGGCATTTAATGTTCGAGCAAAAACGGCTGATTTTCGACAAAAGAGATAACACCCCCCCATTACGTCATGCTTCAGAAATGTGGAAAATGGTCCGTTTTCAAATGTTTTATTTTTGAACGTCAGTTCACATTTTTAGGTGGATCATCAGTGTTAGAGCTAAAATTAGCATGTTTAAAGTGATTTTCATGCTTCCAGGGGCTCGGGAAGTGAATTAAATACTATTTGGAGGCATTTAATGTTCAATCAAAAACAGCTGATTTTTGAAAAAAGAGATAACACCCCCCCATTACGTCATGCTTCAGAAATGTGGAAAATGGTCCGTTTTCAAAAGTTTTATTTTTGAACGTCAGTTCACATTTGTAGGTGGATCATCAGTTATAGAGCTAAAATTAGCATGTTTAAAGTGATTTTCATGCTTCCAGGGGCTCAGGAAGTGAATTAAATACTATTTGGAGGCATTTAATGTTCAATCAAAAACAGCTGATTTTTGACAAAAGAGATAACACCCCCCCATTACATCATGCTTCAGAAATGTGGAAAATGGTCCGTTTTCAAATGTTTTCTTTTTGAACTTCAGTTCACATTTGTAGGTGGATCATCAGTGTTAGAGCTAAAATTAGCATGTTTAAAGTGATTTTCATGCTTCCAGGGGCCCTAAACACAAGATTTATGGAATGGTTAAAAGTGCATGAAAATGGCCAATTTACTCACTCTGAGTTCTCAAAAAGGGTTTCTTCACCCCGGGAAGTTAATTAAATACCATTTGGAGGCATTTAATGTTCGAGCAAAAACGGCTGATTTTCGACAAAAGAGATAACACCCCCCCATTACGTCATGCTTCAGAAATGTGGAAAATGGTCCGTTTTCAAATGTTGTATTTTTGAACGTCAGTTCACATTTGTAGGTGGATCATCAGTGTTAGAGCTAAAATTAGCATGTTTAAAGTGATTTTCATGCTTCCAGGGGCTCGGGAAGTGAATTAAATACTATTTGGAGGCATTTAATGTTCACGCAAAAACGGCTGATTTTCGACAAAAGAGATAACACCCCCCATTACGTCATGCTTCAGTAATGTGGAAAATGGTCCGTTTTCAAATGTTTTATTTTTGAACGTCAGTTCACATTTGTAGGTGGATCATCAGTGTTAGAGCTAAAATTCGCATGTTTAAAGTGATTTTCATGCTTCCAGGGGCTCGGGAAGTGAATTAATTACTATTTGGAGGCATTTAATGTTCAAGCAAAAACGGCTGATTTTCAACAAAAGAGATAACACCCCCCCCATTACGTCATGCTTCAGAAATGTGGAAAATGGTCCGTTTTCAAATGTTTTATTTTTGAACGTCAGTTCACATTTGTAGGTGGATCATTAGTGTTAGAGCTAAAATTAGCATGTTTAAAGTGATTTTCATGCTTCCAGGGGCCCTAAACACAAGATTTATGGAATGGTTAAAAGTGCATGAAAATGGCCAATTTACTCACTCTGAGTTCTCAAAAAGGGTTTCTTCACCCCGGGAAGTTAATTAAATACCATTTGGAGGCATTTAATGTTCGAGCAAAAACGGCTGATTTTCGACAAAAGAGATAACACCCCCCCATTACGTCATGCTTCAGAAATGTGGAAAATGGTCCGTTTTCAAATGTTTTATTTTTGAACGTCAGTTCACATTTGTAGGTGGATCATCAGTGTTAGAGCTAAAATTTGCATGTTTAAAGTGATTTTCATGCTTCCAGGGGCTCGGGAAGTGAATTAAATACTATTTGGAGGCATTTAATGTTCAATCAAAAACAGCTGATTTTCGACAAAAGAGATAACACCCCCCCCATTACGTCATGCTTCAGAAATGTGGAAAATGGTCTGTTTTCAAATGTTTTCTTTTTGAACGTCAGTTCACATTTGTAGGTGGATCATCAGTGTTAGAGCTAAAATTAGAATGTTTAAAGTGATTTTCATGCTTCCAGGGGCCCTAAACACAAGATTTATGGAATGGTTAAAAGTGCATGAAAATGGCCAATTTACTCACTCTGAGTTCTCAAAAAGGGTTTCTTCACCCCGGGAAGTTAATTAAATACTATTTGGAGGCATTTAATGTTCGAGCAAAAACGGCTGATTTTCGACAAAAGAGATAACACCCCCCCATTACGTCATGCTTCAGAAATGTGGAAAATGGTCCGTTTTCAAATGTTTTATTTTTGAACATCAGTTCACATTTGTAGGTGGATCATCAGTGTTAGAGCTAAAATTAGCATGTTTAAAGTGATTTTCATGCTTCCAGGGGCTCTGGAAGTGAATTAAATACTATTTGGAGGCATTTAATGTTCAAGCAAAAACGGCTTATTTTCGACAAAAGAGATAACACCCCCCCATTACGTCATGCTTCAGAAATGTGGAAAATGGTCCGTTTTCAAATGTTTTATTTTTGAACGTCAGTTCACATTTGTAGGTGGATCATCAGTGTTAGAGCTAAAATTAGCATGTTTAAAGTGATTTTCATGCTTCCAGGGGCTCGGGAAGTGAATTAAATACTATTTGGAGGCATTTAATGTTCAAGCAAAAACGGCTTATTTTCGACAAAAGAGATAACACCCCCCCATTACGTCATGCTTCAGAAATGTGGAAAATGGTCCGTTTTCAAATGTTTTATTTTTGAACGTCAGTTCACATTTGTAGGTGGATCATCAGTGTTAGAGCTAAAATTAGCATGTTTAAAGTGGTTTTCATGCTTCCACGGGCCCTAAACACAAGATTTATGGAATGGTTAAAAGTGCATGAAAATGCCCAATTTACTCACTCTGAGTTCTCAAAAAGGGTTTCTTCACCCCGGGAAGTTAATTAAATACCATTTGGAGGCATTTAATGTTCGAGCAAAAACGGCTGATTTTCGACAAGAGAGATAACCCCCCCCATTACGTCATTCTTCAGAAATGTGGAAAATGGTCCGTTTTCAAATGTTTTATTTTTGAACGTCAGTTCACATTTGTAGGTGGATCATCAGTGTTAGAGCTAAAATTAGCATGTTTAAAGTGATTTTCATGCTTCCAGGGGCTCTGGAAGTGAATTAAATACTATTTGGAGGCATTTAATGTTCAAGCAAAAACGGCTGATTTTCGACAAAAGAGATAACACCCCCCCATTACGTCATGCTTCAGAAATGTGGAAAATGGTCCGTTTTCAAATGTTTTATTTTTGAATGTCAGTTCACATTTGTAGGTGGATCATCAGTGTTAGAGCTACAATTAGCATCTTTAAAGTGGTTTTCATGCTTCCAGGGGCCCTAAACACAAGATTTATGGAATGGTTAAAAGTGCATGAAAATGGCCAATTTACTCACTCTGAGTTCTCAAAAAGGGTTTCTTCACCCAGGGAAGTTAATTAAATACCATTTGGAGGCATTTAATGTTCGAGCAAAAACGGCTGATTTTCGACAAAAGAGATAACACCCCCCCATTACGTCATGCTTCAGAAATGTGGAAAATGGTCCGTTTTCAAATGTTTTATTTTTGAACGTCAGTTCACATTTGTAGGTGGATCATCAGTGTTAGAGCTAAAATTAGCATGTTTAAAGTGGTTTTCATGCTTCCAGGGGCCCTAAGCACAAGATTTATGGAATGGTTAAAAGTGCATGAAAATGGCCAATTTACTCACTCTGAGTTCTCAAAAAGGGTTTCTTCACCCAGGGAAGTTAATTAAATACCATTTGGAGGCATTTAATGTTCGAGCAAAAACGGCTGATTTTCGACAAAAGAGATAACACCCCCCCATTACGTCATGCTTCAGAAATGTGGAAAATGGTCTGTTTTCAAATGTTTTATTTTTGAACGTCAGTTCACATTTGTAGGTGGATCATCAGTGTTAGAGCTAAAATTAGCATGCTTAAAGTGATTTTCATGCTTCCAGGGGCCCTAAACACAAGATTTATGGAATGGTTAAAAGTGCATGAAAATGGCCAATTTACTCACTCTGAGTTCTCAAAAAGGGTTTCTTCACCCAGGGAAGTTAATTAAATACCATTTGGAGGCATTTAATGTTCGAGCAAAAACGGCTGATTTTCGACAAAAGAGATAACACCCCCCCATTACGTCATGCTTCAGAAATGTGGAAAATGGTCCGTTTTCAAATGTTTTATTTTTGAACGTCAGTTCACATTTTTAGGTGGATCATCAGTGTTAGAGCTAAAATTAGCATGTTTAAAGTGATTTTCATGCTTCCAGGGGCTCGGGAAGTGAATTAAATACTATTTGGAGGCATTTAATGTTCAATCAAAAACAGCTGATTTTTGAAAAAAGAGATAACACCCCCCCATTACGTCATGCTTCAGAAATGTGGAAAATGGTCCGTTTTCAAAAGTTTTATTTTTGAACGTCAGTTCACATTTGTAGGTGGATCATCAGTTATAGAGCTAAAATTAGCATGTTTAAAGTGATTTTCATGCTTCCAGGGGCTCAGGAAGTGAATTAAATACTATTTGGAGGCATTTAATGTTCAATCAAAAACAGCTGATTTTTGACAAAAGAGATAACACCCCCCCATTACATCATGCTTCAGAAATGTGGAAAATGGTCCGTTTTCAAATGTTTTCTTTTTGAACTTCAGTTCACATTTGTAGGTGGATCATCAGTGTTAGAGCTAAAATTAGCATGTTTAAAGTGATTTTCATGCTTCCAGGGGCCCTAAACACAAGATTTATGGAATGGTTAAAAGTGCATGAAAATGGCCAATTTACTCACTCTGAGTTCTCAAAAAGGGTTTCTTCACCCCGGGAAGTTAATTAAATACCATTTGGAGGCATTTAATGTTCGAGCAAAAACGGCTGATTTTCGACAAAAGAGATAACACCCCCCCATTACGTCATGCTTCAGAAATGTGGAAAATGGTCCGTTTTCAAATGTTGTATTTTTGAACGTCAGTTCACATTTGTAGGTGGATCATCAGTGTTAGAGCTAAAATTAGCATGTTTAAAGTGATTTTCATGCTTCCAGGGGCTCGGGAAGTGAATTAAATACTATTTGGAGGCATTTAATGTTCACGCAAAAACGGCTGATTTTCGACAAAAGAGATAACACCCCCCATTACGTCATGCTTCAGTAATGTGGAAAATGGTCCGTTTTCAAATGTTTTATTTTTGAACGTCAGTTCACATTTGTAGGTGGATCATCAGTGTTAGAGCTAAAATTAGCATGTTTAAAGTGGTTTTCATGCTTCCAGGGGCCCTAAACACAAGATTTATGGAATCGTTAAAAGTGCATGAAAATGGCCAATTTACTCACTCTGAGTTCTCAAAAAGGGTTTCTTCACCCAGGGAAGTTAATTAAATACCATTTGGAGGCATTTAATGTTCGAGCAAAAACAGCTGATTTTCGACAAAAGTGATAACACCCCCCCATTACGTCATGCTTCAGAAATGTAGAAAATGGTCCGTTTTCAAATGTTTTATTTGTGAACGTCAGTTCACATTTGTAGGTGGATCATCAGTGTTAGAGCTAAAATTAGCATGTTTAAAGTGATTTTCATGCTTCCAGGGGCTCGGGAAGTGAATTAAATACTATTTGGAGGCATTTAATGTTCAATCAAAAACAGCTGATTTTTGACAAAAGAGATAACACCCCCCCATTACGTCATGCTTCAGAAATGTGGAAAATGGTCCATTTTCAAATGTTTTATTTTTGAACGTCAGTTCACATTTGTAGGTGGATCATCAGTGTTAGAGCTAAAATTAGCATGTTTAAAGTGATTTTCATGCTTCCAGGGTCTCGGGAAGTGAATTAAATACTATTTGGAGGCATTTAATGTTCAATCAAAAACAGCTGATTTTTGACAAAAGAGATAACACCCCCCCATTACGTCATGCTTCAGAAATGTGGAAAATGGTCCGTTTTCAAATGTTTTATTTTTGAATGTCAGTTCACATTTGTAGGTGGATCATCAGTGTTAGAGCTAAAATTAGCATGTTTAAAGTGATTTTCATGCTTCCAGGGGCCCTAAACACAAGATTTATGGAATGGTAAAAGTGCATGAAAATGGCCAATTTACTCACTCTGAGTTCTCAAAAAGGGTTTCTTCACCCTGGGAAGTTAATTAAATACCATTTGGAGGCATTTAATGTTCGAGCAAAAACGGCTGATTTTCGACAAAAGAGATAACACCCCCCCATTACGTCATGCTTCAGAAATGTGGAAAATGGTCCGTTTTCAAATGTTTTATTTTTGAACGTCAGTTCACATTTGTAGGTGGATCATCAGTGTTAGAGCTAAAATTAGCATGTTTAAAGTGATTTTCATGCTTCCAGGGGCTCGGGAAGTGAATTAAATACTATTTGGAGGCATTTAATGTTCAAGCAAAAACGGCTGATTTTCGACAAAAGAGATAACACCCCCCATTACGTCATGCTTCAGAAATGTGGAAAATGGTCCGTTTTCAAATGTTTTATTTTTGAACGTCAGTTCACATTTGTAGGTGGATCATCAGTGTTAGAGCTAAAATTAGCATGTTTAAATTGGTTTTCATGCTTCCAGGGGCCCTAAACACAAGATTTATGGAATGGTTAAAAGTGCATGAAAATGGCCAATTTACTCACTCTGAGTTCTCAAAAAGGGTTTCTTCACCCAGGGAAGTTAATTAAATACCATTTGGAAGCATTTAATGTTCGAGCAAAAACGGCTGATTTTCAACAAAAGAGATAACACCCCCCTCATTACGTCATGCTTCAGAAATGTGGAAAATGGTCCGTTTTCAAATGTTTTATTTTTGAACGTCAGTTCACATTTGTAGGTGGATCATCAGTGTTAGAGCTAAAATTAGCATGTTTAAAGTGATTTTCATGCTTCCAGGGGCTCGGGAAGTGAATTAAATACTATTTGGAGGCATTTAATGTTCAATCAAAAACAGCTGATTTTTGACAAAAGAGATAACACCCCCCATTATGTCATGCTTCAGAAATGTGGAAAATGGTCCGTTTTCAAATGTTTTATTTTTGAACGTCAGTTCACATTTGTAGGTGGATCATCAGTGTTAGAGCTAAAATTAGCATGTTTAAAGTGATTTTCATGCTTCCAGGGGCCCTAAACGCAAGATTTATGGAATGGTTAAAAGTGCATGAAAATGGACAATTTACTCACTCTGAGATCTCAAAAAGGGTTTCTTCACCCCGGGAAGTTAATTAAATACCATTTGGAGGCATTTAATGTTCGAGCAAAAACGGCTGATTTTCGACAAAAGAGATAACACCCCCCCATTACGTCATGCTTCAGAAATGTGGAAAATGGTCTGTTTTCAAATGTTTTATTTTTGAACGTCAGTTCACATTTGTAGGTGGATCATCAGTGTTAGAGCTAAAATTAGCATGTTTAAAGTGATTTTCATGCTTCCAGGGGCCCTAAACACAAGATTTATGGAATGGTTAAAAGTGCATGAAAATTGCCAATTTACTCACTCTGAGTTCTCAAAAAGGGTTTCTTCACCCCGGGAAGTTAATTAAATAACATTTGGAGGCATTTAATGTTCGAGCAAAAACGGCTGATTTTCGACAAAAGAGATAACACCCCCCCATTACGTCAAGCTTCAGAAATGTGGAAAATGGTCCGTTTTCAAATGTTTTATTTTTGAACGTCAGTTCACATTTGTAGGTGGATCATCAGTGTTAGAGCTAAAATTCGCATGTTTAAAGTGATTTTCATGCTTCCAGGGGCTCGGGAAGTGAATTAAATACTATTTGGAGGCATTTAATGTTCAATCAAAAACAGCTGATTTTTGACAAAAGAGATAACACCCCCCCATTACGTCATGCTTCAGAAATGTGGAAAATGGTCCGTTTTCAAATGTTTTCTTTTTGAACGTCAGTTCACATTTGTAGGTGGATCATCAGTGTTAGAGCTAAAATTAGCATGTTTAAAGTGATTTTCATGCTTCCAGGGGCCCTAAACACAAGATTTATTGAATGGTTAAAAGTGCATGAAAATGGCCAATTTACTCACTCTGAGTTCTCAAAAAGGGTTTCTTCACCCAGGGAAGTTAATTAAATACCATTTGGAGGCATTTAATGTTCGAGCAAAAACGGCTGATTTTCGACAAAAGAGATAACACCCCCCCATTACGTCATGCTTCAGAAATGTGGAAAATGGTCTGTTTTCAAATGTTTTATTTTTGAACGTCAGTTCACATTTGTAGGTGGATCATCAGTGTTAGAGCTAAAATTAGCATGCTTAAAGTGATTTTCATGCTTCCAGGGGCCCTAAACACAAGATTTATGGAATGGTTAAAAGTGCATGAAAATGGCCAATTTACTCACTCTGAGTTCTCAAAAAGGGTTTCTTCACCCCGGGAAAATAATTAAATAACATTTGGAGGCATTTAATGTTCGAGCAACAACGGCTGATTTTCGTCAAAAGAGATAACACCCCCCCCATTACGTCAAGCTTCAGAAATGTGGAAAATGGTCCGTTTTCAAATGTTTTATTTTTGAACGTCAGTTCACATTTGTAGGTGGATCATCAGTGTTAGAGCTAAAATTCGCATGTTTAAAGTGATTTTCATGCTTCCAGGGGCTCGGGAAGTGAATTAATTACTATTTGGAGGCATTTAATGTTCAAGCAAAAACGGCTGATTTTCAACAAAAGAGATAACACCCCCCCCATTACGTCATGCTTCAGAAATGTGGAAAATGGTCCGTTTTCAAATGTTTTATTTTTGAACGTCAGTTCACATTTGTAGGTGGATCATTAGTGTTAGAGCTAAAATTAGCATGTTTAAAGTGATTTTCATGCTTCCAGGGGCCCTAAACACAAGATTTATGGAATGGTTAAAAGTGCATGAAAATGGCCAATTTACTCACTCTGAGTTCTCAAAAAGGGTTTCTTCACCCCGGGAAGTTAATTAAATACCATTTGGAGGCATTTAATGTTCGAGCAAAAACGGCTGATTTTCGACAAAAGAGATAACACCCCCCCATTACGTCATGCTTCAGAAATGTGGAAAATGGTCCGTTTTCAAATGTTTTATTTTTGAACGTCAGTTCACATTTGTAGGTGGATCATCAGTGTTAGAGCTAAAATTTGCATGTTTAAAGTGATTTTCATGCTTCCAGGGGCTCGGGAAGTGAATTAAATACTATTTGGAGGCATTTAATGTTCAATCAAAAACAGCTGATTTTTGACAAAAGAGATAACACCCCCCCATTACGTCATGCTTCAGAAATGTGGAAAATGGTCTGTTTTCAAATGTTTTCTTTTTGAACGTCAGTTCACATTTGTAGGTGGATCATCAGTGTTAGAGCTAAAATTAGAATGTTTAAAGTGATTTTCATGCTTCCAGGGGCCCTAAACACAAGATTTATGGAATGGTTAAAAGTGCATGAAAATGGCCAATTTACTCACTCTGAGTTCTCAAAAAGGGTTTCTTCACCCCGGGAAGTTAATTAAATACTATTTGGAGGCATTTAATGTTCGAGCAAAAACGGCTGATTTTCGACAAAAGAGATAACACCCCCCCATTACGTCATGCTTCAGAAATGTGGAAAATGGTCCGTTTTCAAATGTTTTATTTTTGAACATCAGTTCACATTTGTAGGTGGATCATCAGTGTTAGAGCTAAAATTAGCATGTTTAAAGTGATTTTCATGCTTCCAGGGGCTCTGGAAGTGAATTAAATACTATTTGGAGGCATTTAATGTTCAAGCAAAAACGGCTTATTTTCGACAAAAGAGATAACACCCCCCCATTACGTCATGCTTCAGAAATGTGGAAAATGGTCCGTTTTCAAATGTTTTATTTTTGAACGTCAGTTCACATTTGTAGGTGGATCATCAGTGTTAGAGCTAAAATTAGCATGTTTAAAGTGATTTTCATGCTTCCAGGGGCTCGGGAAGTGAATTAAATACTATTTGGAGGCATTTAATGTTCAAGCAAAAACGGCTTATTTTCGACAAAAGAGATAACACCCCCCCATTACGTCATGCTTCAGAAATGTGGAAAATGGTCCGTTTTCAAATGTTTTATTTTTGAACGTCAGTTCACATTTGTAGGTGGATCATCAGTGTTAGAGCTAAAATTAGCATGTTTAAAGTGGTTTTCATGCTTCCACGGGCCCTAAACACAAGATTTATGGAATGGTTAAAAGTGCATGAAAATGCCCAATTTACTCACTCTGAGTTCTCAAAAAGGGTTTCTTCACCCCGGGAAGTTAATTAAATACCATTTGGAGGCATTTAATGTTCGAGCAAAAACGGCTGATTTTCGACAAGAGAGATAACCCCCCCATTACGTCATTCTTCAGAAATGTGGAAAATGGTCCGTTTTCAAATGTTTTATTTTTGAACGTCAGTTCACATTTGTAGGTGGATCATCAGTGTTAGAGCTAAAATTAGCATGTTTAAAGTGATTTTCATGCTTCCAGGGGCTCTGGAAGTGAATTAAATACTATTTGGAGGCATTTAATGTTCAAGCAAAAACGGCTGATTTTCGACAAAAGAGATAACACCCCCCCATTACGTCATGCTTCAGAAATGTGGAAAATGGTCCGTTTTCAAATGTTTTATTTTTGAATGTCAGTTCACATTTGTAGGTGGATCATCAGTGTTAGAGCTACAATTAGCATCTTTAAAGTGGTTTTCATGCTTCCAGGGGCCCTAAACACAAGATTTATGGAATGGTTAAAAGTGCATGAAAATGGCCAATTTACTCACTCTGAGTTCTCAAAAAGGGTTTCTTCACCCAGGGAAGTTAATTAAATACCATTTGGAGGCATTTAATGTTCGAGCAAAAACGGCTGATTTTCGACAAAAGAGATAACACCCCCCCATTACGTCATGCTTCAGAAATGTGGAAAATGGTCCGTTTTCAAATGTTTTATTTTTGAACGTCAGTTCACATTTGTAGGTGGATCATCAGTGTTAGAGCTAAAATTAGCATGTTTAAAGTGGTTTTCATGCTTCCAGGGGCCCTAAACACAAGATTTATGGAATGGTTAAAAGTGCATGAAAATGGCCAATTTACTCACTCTGAGTTCTCAAAAAGGGTTTCTTCACCCAGGGAAGTTAATTAAATACCATTTGGAGGCATTTAATGCTCGAGCAAAAACGGCTGATTTTCGACAAAAGAGATAACACCCCCCCATTACGTCATGCTTCAGAAATGTGGAAAATGGTCTGTTTTCAAATGTTTTATTTTTGAACGTCAGTTCACATTTGTAGGTGGATCATCAGTGTTAGAGCTAAAATTAGCATGCTTAAAGTGATTTTCATGCTTCCAGGGGCCCTAAACACAAGATTTATGGAATGGTTAAAAGTGCATGAAAATGGCCAATTTACTCACTCTGAGTTCTCAAAAAGGGTTTCTTCACCCCGGGAAGTTAATTAAATACCATTTGGAGGCATTTAATGTTCGAGCAAAAACGGCTGATTTTCGACAAAAGAGATAACACCCCCCCCCATTACGTCATGCTTCAGAAATGTGGAAAATGGTCCGTTTTCAAATGTTTTATTTTTGAACGTCAGTTCACATTTGTAGGTGGATCATCAGTGTTAGAGCTAAAATTAGCATGTTTAAAGTGATTTTCATGCTTCCAGGGGCTCGGGAAGTGAATTAAATACTATTTGGAGGCATTTAATGTTCAATCAAAAACAGCTGATTTTTGACAAAAGAGATAACACCCCCCCATTACGTCATGCTTCAGAAATGTGGAAAATGGTCCGTTTTCAAATGTTTTCTTTTTTAAAGTCAGTTCACATTTGTAGGTGGATCATCAGTGTTAGAGCTAAAATTAGCATGTTTAAAGTGATTTTCATGCTTCCAGGCGCCCTAAACACAAGATTTATGGAATGGTTAAAAGTGCATGAAAATGGCCAATTTACTCACTCTGAGTTCTCAAAAAGGGTTTCTTCACCCCGGGAAGTTAATTAAATACCATTTGGAGGCATTTAATGTTCGAGCAAAAACGGCTGATTTTCGACAAAAGAGATAACACCCCCCCCATTACGTCATGCTTCAGAAATGTGGAAAATGGTCCGTTTTCAAATGTTTTATTTTTGAACGTCAGTTCACATTTGTAGGTGGATCATCAGTGTTAGAGCTAAAATTAGCATGTTTAAAGTGATTTTCATGCTTCCAGGGGCTCTGGAAGTGAATTAAATACTATTTGGAGGCATTTAATGTTCAAGCAAAAACGGCTGATTTTCGACAAAAGAGATAACACCCCCCCCCATTACGTCATGCTTCAGAAATGTGGAAAATGGTCCGTTTTCAAATGTTTTATTTTTGAACGTCAGTTCACATTTGTAGGTGGATCATCAGTGTTAGAGCTAAAATTAGCATGTTTAAAGTGGTTTTCATGCTTCCAGGGGCCCAAAACACAAGATTTATGGAATGGTTAAAAGTGCATGAAAATGGCCAATTTACTGACTCTGAGTTCTCAAAAAGGGTTTCTTCACCCAGGGAAGTTAATTAAATACCATTTGGAGGCATTTAATGTTCGAGCAAAAACGGCTGATTTTCGACAAAAGAGATAACACCCCCCCATTACGTCATGCTTCAGAAATGTGGAAAATGGTCCGTTTTCAAATGTTTTATTTTTGAACTTCAGTTCACATTTGTAGGTGGATCATCAGTGTTAGAGCTAAAATTAGCATGTTTAAAGTGATTTTCATGCTTCCAGGGGCTCGGGAAGTGAATTAAATACTATTTGGAGGCATTTAATGTTCAAGCAAAAACGGCTGATTTTCGACAAAAGAGATAACACCCCCCCATTACGTCATGCTTCAGAAATGTGGAAAATGGTCCGTTTTCAAATGTTTTATTTTTGAACGTCAGTTCACATTTGTAGGTGGATCATCAGTGTTAGAGCTAAAATTAGCATGTTTAAAGTGGTTTTCATGCTTCCAGGGGCCCTAAACACAAGATTTATGGAATGGTTAAAAGTGCATGCAAATGGCCAATTTACTCACTCTGAGTTCTCAAAAAGGGTTTCTTCACCCAGGGAAGTTAATTAAATACCATTTGGAGGCATTTAATGTTCGAGCAAAAACGGCTGATTTTCGACAAAAGAGATAACACCCCCCCATTACGTCATGCTTCAGAAATGTGGAAAATGGTCCGTTTTCAAATGTTTTATTTTTGAACGTCAGTTCACATTTTTAGGTGGATCATCAGTGTTAGAGCTAAAATTAGCATGTTTAAAGTGATTTTCATGCTTCCAGGGGCTCGGGAAGTGAATTAAATACTATTTGGAGGCATTTAATGTTCAATCAAAAACAGCTGATTTTTGAAAAAAGAGATAACACCCCCCCATTACGTCATGCTTCAGAAATGTGGAAAATGGTCCGTTTTCAAAAGTTTTATTTTTGAACGTCAGTTCACATTTGTAGGTGGATCATCAGTTTTAGAGCTAAAATTAGCATGTTTAAAGTGATTTTCATGCTTCCAGGGGATCGGGAAGTGAATTAAATACTATTTGGAGGCATTTAATGTTCGAGCAAAAACGGCTGATTTTCGACAAAAGAGATAACACCCCCCCCCATTACGTCATGCTTCAGAAATGTGGAAAATGGTCCGTTTTCAAATGTTTTATTTTTGAACGTCAGTTCACATTTGTAGGTGGATCATCAGTGTTAGAGCTAAAATTAGCATGTTTAAAGTGATTTTCATGCTTCCAGGGGCCCTAAACACAAGATTTATTGAATGGTTAAAAGTGCATGAAAATGGCCAATTTACTCACTCTGAGTTCTCAAAAAGGGTTTCTTCACCCAGGGAAGTTAATTAAATACCATTTGGAGGCATTTAATGTTCGAGCAAAAACGGCTGATTTTCGACAAAAGAGATAACACCCCCCCATTACGTCATGCTTCAGAAATGTGGAAAATGGTCTGTTTTCAAATGTTTTATTTTTGAACGTCAGTTCACATTTGTAGGTGGATCATCAGTGTTAGAGCTAAAATTAGCATGCTTAAAGTGATTTTCATGCTTCCAGGGGCCCTAAACACAAGATTTATGGAATGGTTAAAAGTGCATGAAAATGGCCAATTTACTCACTCTGAGTTCTCAAAAAGGGTTTCTTCACCCCGGGAAAATAATTAAATAACATTTGGAGGCATTTAATGTTCGAGCAACAACGGCTGATTTTCGTCAAAAGAGATAACACCCCCCCCATTACGTCAAGCTTCAGAAATGTGGAAAATGGTCCGTTTTCAAATGTTTTATTTTTGAACGTCAGTTCACATTTGTAGGTGGATCATCAGTGTTAGAGCTAAAATTCGCATGTTTAAAGTGATTTTCATGCTTCCAGGGGCTCGGGAAGTGAATTAATTACTATTTGGAGGCATTTAATGTTCAAGCAAAAACGGCTGATTTTCAACAAAAGAGATAACACCCCCCCCATTACGTCATGCTTCAGAAATGTGGAAAATGGTCCGTTTTCAAATGTTTTATTTTTGAACGTCAGTTCACATTTGTAGGTGGATCATTAGTGTTAGAGCTAAAATTAGCATGTTTAAAGTGATTTTCATGCTTCCAGGGGCCCTAAACACAAGATTTATGGAATGGTTAAAAGTGCATGAAAATGGCCAATTTACTCACTCTGAGTTCTCAAAAAGGGTTTCTTCACCCCGGGAAGTTAATTAAATACCATTTGGAGGCATTTAATGTTCGAGCAAAAACGGCTGATTTTCGACAAAAGAGATAACACCCCCCCATTACGTCATGCTTCAGAAATGTGGAAAATGGTCCGTTTTCAAATGTTTTATTTTTGAACGTCAGTTCACATTTGTAGGTGGATCATCAGTGTTAGAGCTAAAATTTGCATGTTTAAAGTGATTTTCATGCTTCCAGGGGCTCGGGAAGTGAATTAAATACTATTTGGAGGCATTTAATGTTCAATCAAAAACAGCTGATTTTCGACAAAAGAGATAACACCCCCCCCATTACGTCATGCTTCAGAAATGTGGAAAATGGTCTGTTTTCAAATGTTTTCTTTTTGAACGTCAGTTCACATTTGTAGGTGGATCATCAGTGTTAGAGCTAAAATTAGAATGTTTAAAGTGATTTTCATGCTTCCAGGGGCCCTAAACACAAGATTTATGGAATGGTTAAAAGTGCATGAAAATGGCCAATTTACTCACTCTGAGTTCTCAAAAAGGGTTTCTTCACCCCGGGAAGTTAATTAAATACTATTTGGAGGCATTTAATGTTCGAGCAAAAACGGCTGATTTTCGACAAAAGAGATAACACCCCCCCATTACGTCATGCTTCAGAAATGTGGAAAATGGTCCGTTTTCAAATGTTTTATTTTTGAACATCAGTTCACATTTGTAGGTGGATCATCAGTGTTAGAGCTAAAATTAGCATGTTTAAAGTGATTTTCATGCTTCCAGGGGCTCTGGAAGTGAATTAAATACTATTTGGAGGCATTTAATGTTCAAGCAAAAACGGCTTATTTTCGACAAAAGAGATAACACCCCCCCATTACGTCATGCTTCAGAAATGTGGAAAATGGTCCGTTTTCAAATGTTTTATTTTTGAACGTCAGTTCACATTTGTAGGTGGATCATCAGTGTTAGAGCTAAAATTAGCATGTTTAAAGTGGTTTTCATGCTTCCACGGGCCCTAAACACAAGATTTATGGAATGGTTAAAAGTGCATGAAAATGCCCAATTTACTCACTCTGAGTTCTCAAAAAGGGTTTCTTCACCCCGGGAAGTTAATTAAATACCATTTGGAGGCATTTAATGTTCGAGCAAAAACGGCTGATTTTCGACAAGAGAGATAACCCCCCCCATTACGTCATTCTTCAGAAATGTGGAAAATGGTCCGTTTTCAAATGTTTTATTTTTGAACGTCAGTTCACATTTGTAGGTGGATCATCAGTGTTAGAGCTAAAATTAGCATGTTTAAAGTGATTTTCATGCTTCCAGGGGCTCTGGAAGTGAATTAAATACTATTTGGAGGCATTTAATGTTCAAGCAAAAACGGCTGATTTTCGACAAAAGAGATAACACCCCCCCATTACGTCATGCTTCAGAAATGTGGAAAATGGTCCGTTTTCAAATGTTTTATTTTTGAATGTCAGTTCACATTTGTAGGTGGATCATCAGTGTTAGAGCTACAATTAGCATCTTTAAAGTGGTTTTCATGCTTCCAGGGGCCCTAAACACAAGATTTATGGAATGGTTAAAAGTGCATGAAAATGGCCAATTTACTCACTCTGAGTTCTCAAAAAGGGTTTCTTCACCCAGGGAAGTTAATTAAATACCATTTGGAGGCATTTAATGTTCGAGCAAAAACGGCTGATTTTCGACAAAAGAGATAACACCCCCCCATTACGTCATGCTTCAGAAATGTGGAAAATGGTCCGTTTTCAAATGTTTTATTTTTGAACGTCAGTTCACATTTGTAGGTGGATCATCAGTGTTAGAGCTAAAATTAGCATGTTTAAAGTGGTTTTCATGCTTCCAGGGGCCCTAAACACAAGATTTATGGAATGGTTAAAAGTGCATGAAAATGGCCAATTTACTCACTCTGAGTTCTCAAAAAGGGTTTCTTCACCCAGGGAAGTTAATTAAATACCATTTGGAGGCATTTAATGTTCGAGCAAAAACGGCTGATTTTCGACAAAAGAGATAACACCCCCCCATTACGTCATGCTTCAGAAATGTGGAAAATGGTCTGTTTTCAAATGTTTTATTTTTGAACGTCAGTTCACATTTGTAGGTGGATCATCAGTGTTAGAGCTAAAATTAGCATGCTTAAAGTGATTTTCATGCTTCCAGGGGCCCTAAACACAAGATTTATGGAATGGTTAAAAGTGCATGAAAATGGCCAATTTACTCACTCTGAGTTCTCAAAAAGGGTTTCTTCACCCAGGGAAGTTAATTAAATACCATTTGGAGGCATTTAATGTTCGAGCAAAAACGGCTGATTTTCGACAAAAGAGATAACACCCCCCCATTACGTCATGCTTCAGAAATGTGGAAAATGGTCCGTTTTCAAATGTTTTATTTTTGAACGTCAGTTCACATTTTTAGGTGGATCATCAGTGTTAGAGCTAAAATTAGCATGTTTAAAGTGATTTTCATGCTTCCAGGGGCTCGGGAAGTGAATTAAATACTATTTGGAGGCATTTAATGTTCAATCAAAAACAGCTGATTTTTGAAAAAAGAGATAACACCCCCCCATTACGTCATGCTTCAGAAATGTGGAAAATGGTCCGTTTTCAAAAGTTTTATTTTTGAACGTCAGTTCACATTTGTAGGTGGATCATCAGTTATAGAGCTAAAATTAGCATGTTTAAAGTGATTTTCATGCTTCCAGGGGCTCAGGAAGTGAATTAAATACTATTTGGAGGCATTTAATGTTCAATCAAAAACAGCTGATTTTTGACAAAAGAGATAACACCCCCCCATTACATCATGCTTCAGAAATGTGGAAAATGGTCCGTTTTCAAATGTTTTCTTTTTGAACTTCAGTTCACATTTGTAGGTGGATCATCAGTGTTAGAGCTAAAATTAGCATGTTTAAAGTGATTTTCATGCTTCCAGGGGCCCTAAACACAAGATTTATGGAATGGTTAAAAGTGCATGAAAATGGCCAATTTACTCACTCTGAGTTCTCAAAAAGGGTTTCTTCACCCCGGGAAGTTAATTAAATACCATTTGGAGGCATTTAATGTTCGAGCAAAAACGGCTGATTTTCGACAAAAGAGATAACACCCCCCCATTACGTCATGCTTCAGAAATGTGGAAAATGGTCCGTTTTCAAATGTTGTATTTTTGAACGTCAGTTCACATTTGTAGGTGGATCATCAGTGTTAGAGCTAAAATTAGCATGTTTAAAGTGATTTTCATGCTTCCAGGGGCTCGGGAAGTGAATTAAATACTATTTGGAGGCATTTAATGTTCACGCAAAAACGGCTGATTTTCGACAAAAGAGATAACACCCCCCATTACGTCATGCTTCAGTAATGTGGAAAATGGTCCGTTTTCAAATGTTTTATTTTTGAACGTCAGTTCACATTTGTAGGTGGATCATCAGTGTTAGAGCTAAAATTAGCATGTTTAAAGTGGTTTTCATGCTTCCAGGGGCCCTAAACACAAGATTTATGGAATCGTTAAAAGTGCATGAAAATGGCCAATTTACTCACTCTGAGTTCTCAAAAAGGGTTTCTTCACCCAGGGAAGTTAATTAAATACCATTTGGAGGCATTTAATGTTCGAGCAAAAACAGCTGATTTTCGACAAAAGTGATAACACCCCCCCATTACGTCATGCTTCAGAAATGTAGAAAATGGTCCGTTTTCAAATGTTTTATTTGTGAACGTCAGTTCACATTTGTAGGTGGATCATCAGTGTTAGAGCTAAAATTAGCATGTTTAAAGTGATTTTCATGCTTCCAGGGGCTCGGGAAGTGAATTAAATACTATTTGGAGGCATTTAATGTTCAATCAAAAACAGCTGATTTTTGACAAAAGAGATAACACCCCCCCATTACGTCATGCTTCAGAAATGTGGAAAATGGTCCATTTTCAAATGTTTTATTTTTGAACGTCAGTTCACATTTGTAGGTGGATCATCAGTGTTAGAGCTAAAATTAGCATGTTTAAAGTGATTTTCATGCTTCCAGGGTCTCGGGAAGTGAATTAAATACTATTTGGAGGCATTTAATGTTCAATCAAAA
The DNA here is from genome assembly GCF_964263255.1 of Lissotriton vulgaris. NCBI lineage: Eukaryota > Metazoa > Chordata > Amphibia > Caudata > Salamandridae > Lissotriton > Lissotriton vulgaris. The sequence goes on along the minus strand of NW_028255042.1, from coordinate 614,603 downwards.
ACAGCTGATTTTTGACAAAAGAGATAACACCCCCCCATTACGTCATGCTTCAGAAATGTGGAAAATGGTCCGTTTTCAAATGTTTTATTTTTGAATGTCAGTTCACATTTGTAGGTGGATCATCAGTGTTAGAGCTAAAATTAGCATGTTTAAAGTGATTTTCATGCTTCCAGGGGCCCTAAACACAAGATTTATGGAATGGTAAAAGTGCATGAAAATGGCCAATTTACTCACTCTGAGTTCTCAAAAAGGGTTTCTTCACCCTGGGAAGTTAATTAAATACCATTTGGAGGCATTTAATGTTCGAGCAAAAACGGCTGATTTTCGACAAAAGAGATAACACCCACCCATTACGTCATGCTTCAGAAATGTGGAAAATGGTCCGTTTTCAAATGTTTTATTTTTGAACGTCAGTTCACATTTGTAGGTGGATCATCAGTGTTAGAGCTAAAATTAGCATGTTTAAAGTGATTTTCATGCTTCCAGGGGCTCGGGAAGTGAATTAAATACTATTTGGAGGCATTTAATGTTCAAGCAAAAACGGCTGATTTTCGACAAAAGAGATAACACCCCCCATTACGTCATGCTTCAGAAATGTGGAAAATGGTCCGTTTTCAAATGTTTTATTTTTGAACGTCAGTTCACATTTGTAGGTGGATCATCAGTGTTAGAGCTAAAATTAGCATGTTTAAATTGGTTTTCATGCTTCCAGGGGCCCTAAACACAAGATTTATGGAATGGTTAAAAGTGCATGAAAATGGCCAATTTACTCACTCTGAGTTCTCAAAAAGGGTTTCTTCACCCAGGGAAGTTAATTAAATACCATTTGGAAGCATTTAATGTTCGAGCAAAAACGGCTGATTTTCAACAAAAGAGATAACACCCCCCTCATTACGTCATGCTTCAGAAATGTGGAAAATGGTCCGTTTTCAAATGTTTTATTTTTGAACGTCAGTTCACATTTGTAGGTGGATCATCAGTGTTAGAGCTAAAATTAGCATGTTTAAAGTGATTTTCATGCTTCCAGGGGCTCGGGAAGTGAATTAAATACTATTTGGAGGCATTTAATGTTCAATCAAAAACAGCTGATTTTTGACAAAAGAGATAACACCCCCCATTATGTCATGCTTCAGAAATGTGGAAAATGGTCCGTTTTCAAATGTTTTATTTTTGAACGTCAGTTCACATTTGTAGGTGGATCATCAGTGTTAGAGCTAAAATTAGCATGTTTAAAGTGATTTTCATGCTTCCAGGGGCCCTAAACGCAAGATTTATGGAATGGTTAAAAGTGCATGAAAATGGACAATTTACTCACTCTGAGATCTCAAAAAGGGTTTCTTCACCCCGGGAAGTTAATTAAATACCATTTGGAGGCATTTAATGTTCGAGCAAAAACGGCTGATTTTCGACAAAAGAGATAACACCCCCCCATTACGTCATGCTTCAGAAATGTGGAAAATGGTCTGTTTTCAAATGTTTTATTTTTGAACGTCAGTTCACATTTGTAGGTGGATCATCAGTGTTAGAGCTAAAATTAGCATGTTTAAAGTGATTTTCATGCTTCCAGGGGCCCTAAACACAAGATTTATGGAATGGTTAAAAGTGCATGAAAATTGCCAATTTACTCACTCTGAGTTCTCAAAAAGGGTTTCTTCACCCCGGGAAGTTAATTAAATAACATTTGGAGGCATTTAATGTTCGAGCAAAAACGGCTGATTTTCGACAAAAGAGATAACACCCCCCCATTACGTCAAGCTTCAGAAATGTGGAAAATGGTCCGTTTTCAAATGTTTTATTTTTGAACGTCAGTTCACATTTGTAGGTGGATCATCAGTGTTAGAGCTAAAATTCGCATGTTTAAAGTGATTTTCATGCTTCCAGGGGCTCGGGAAGTGAATTAAATACTATTTGGAGGCATTTAATGTTCAATCAAAAACAGCTGATTTTTGACAAAAGAGATAACACCCCCCCATTACGTCATGCTTCAGAAATGTGGAAAATGGTCCGTTTTCAAATGTTTTCTTTTTGAACGTCAGTTCACATTTGTAGGTGGATCATCAGTGTTAGAGCTAAAATTAGCATGTTTAAAGTGATTTTCATGCTTCCAGGGGCCCTAAACACAAGATTTATTGAATGGTTAAAAGTGCATGAAAATGGCCAATTTACTCACTCTGAGTTCTCAAAAAGGGTTTCTTCACCCAGGGAAGTTAATTAAATACCATTTGGAGGCATTTAATGTTCGAGCAAAAACGGCTGATTTTCGACAAAAGAGATAACACCCCCCCATTACGTCATGCTTCAGAAATGTGGAAAATGGTCTGTTTTCAAATGTTTTATTTTTGAACGTCAGTTCACATTTGTAGGTGGATCATCAGTGTTAGAGCTAAAATTAGCATGCTTAAAGTGATTTTCATGCTTCCAGGGGCCCTAAACACAAGATTTATGGAATGGTTAAAAGTGCATGAAAATGGCCAATTTACTCACTCTGAGTTCTCAAAAAGGGTTTCTTCACCCCGGGAAAATAATTAAATAACATTTGGAGGCATTTAATGTTCGAGCAACAACGGCTGATTTTCGTCAAAAGAGATAACACCCCCCCCATTACGTCAAGCTTCAGAAATGTGGAAAATGGTCCGTTTTCAAATGTTTTATTTTTGAACGTCAGTTCACATTTGTAGGTGGATCATCAGTGTTAGAGCTAAAATTCGCATGTTTAAAGTGATTTTCATGCTTCCAGGGGCTCGGGAAGTGAATTAATTACTATTTGGAGGCATTTAATGTTCAAGCAAAAACGGCTGATTTTCAACAAAAGAGATAACACCCCCCCCATTACGTCATGCTTCAGAAATGTGGAAAATGGTCCGTTTTCAAATGTTTTATTTTTGAACGTCAGTTCACATTTGTAGGTGGATCATTAGTGTTAGAGCTAAAATTAGCATGTTTAAAGTGATTTTCATGCTTCCAGGGGCCCTAAACACAAGATTTATGGAATGGTTAAAAGTGCATGAAAATGGCCAATTTACTCACTCTGAGTTCTCAAAAAGGGTTTCTTCACCCCGGGAAGTTAATTAAATACCATTTGGAGGCATTTAATGTTCGAGCAAAAACGGCTGATTTTCGACAAAAGAGATAACACCCCCCCATTACGTCATGCTTCAGAAATGTGGAAAATGGTCCGTTTTCAAATGTTTTATTTTTGAACGTCAGTTCACATTTGTAGGTGGATCATCAGTGTTAGAGCTAAAATTTGCATGTTTAAAGTGATTTTCATGCTTCCAGGGGCTCGGGAAGTGAATTAAATACTATTTGGAGGCATTTAATGTTCAATCAAAAACAGCTGATTTTTGACAAAAGAGATAACACCCCCCCATTACGTCATGCTTCAGAAATGTGGAAAATGGTCTGTTTTCAAATGTTTTCTTTTTGAACGTCAGTTCACATTTGTAGGTGGATCATCAGTGTTAGAGCTAAAATTAGAATGTTTAAAGTGATTTTCATGCTTCCAGGGGCCCTAAACACAAGATTTATGGAATGGTTAAAAGTGCATGAAAATGGCCAATTTACTCACTCTGAGTTCTCAAAAAGGGTTTCTTCACCCCGGGAAGTTAATTAAATACTATTTGGAGGCATTTAATGTTCGAGCAAAAACGGCTGATTTTCGACAAAAGAGATAACACCCCCCCATTACGTCATGCTTCAGAAATGTGGAAAATGGTCCGTTTTCAAATGTTTTATTTTTGAACATCAGTTCACATTTGTAGGTGGATCATCAGTGTTAGAGCTAAAATTAGCATGTTTAAAGTGATTTTCATGCTTCCAGGGGCTCTGGAAGTGAATTAAATACTATTTGGAGGCATTTAATGTTCAAGCAAAAACGGCTTATTTTCGACAAAAGAGATAACACCCCCCCATTACGTCATGCTTCAGAAATGTGGAAAATGGTCCGTTTTCAAATGTTTTATTTTTGAACGTCAGTTCACATTTGTAGGTGGATCATCAGTGTTAGAGCTAAAATTAGCATGTTTAAAGTGGTTTTCATGCTTCCACGGGCCCTAAACACAAGATTTATGGAATGGTTAAAAGTGCATGAAAATGCCCAATTTACTCACTCTGAGTTCTCAAAAAGGGTTTCTTCACCCCGGGAAGTTAATTAAATACCATTTGGAGGCATTTAATGTTCGAGCAAAAACGGCTGATTTTCGACAAGAGAGATAACCCCCCCATTACGTCATTCTTCAGAAATGTGGAAAATGGTCCGTTTTCAAATGTTTTATTTTTGAACGTCAGTTCACATTTGTAGGTGGATCATCAGTGTTAGAGCTAAAATTAGCATGTTTAAAGTGATTTTCATGCTTCCAGGGGCTCTGGAAGTGAATTAAATACTATTTGGAGGCATTTAATGTTCAAGCAAAAACGGCTGATTTTCGACAAAAGAGATAACACCCCCCCATTACGTCATGCTTCAGAAATGTGGAAAATGGTCCGTTTTCAAATGTTTTATTTTTGAATGTCAGTTCACATTTGTAGGTGGATCATCAGTGTTAGAGCTACAATTAGCATCTTTAAAGTGGTTTTCATGCTTCCAGGGGCCCTAAACACAAGATTTATGGAATGGTTAAAAGTGCATGAAAATGGCCAATTTACTCACTCTGAGTTCTCAAAAAGGGTTTCTTCACCCAGGGAAGTTAATTAAATACCATTTGGAGGCATTTAATGTTCGAGCAAAAACGGCTGATTTTCGACAAAAGAGATAACACCCCCCCATTACGTCATGCTTCAGAAATGTGGAAAATGGTCCGTTTTCAAATGTTTTATTTTTGAACGTCAGTTCACATTTGTAGGTGGATCATCAGTGTTAGAGCTAAAATTAGCATGTTTAAAGTGGTTTTCATGCTTCCAGGGGCCCTAAACACAAGATTTATGGAATGGTTAAAAGTGCATGAAAATGGCCAATTTACTCACTCTGAGTTCTCAAAAAGGGTTTCTTCACCCAGGGAAGTTAATTAAATACCATTTGGAGGCATTTAATGTTCGAGCAAAAACGGCTGATTTTCGACAAAAGAGATAACACCCCCCCATTACGTCATGCTTCAGAAATGTGGAAAATGGTCTGTTTTCAAATGTTTTATTTTTGAACGTCAGTTCACATTTGTAGGTGGATCATCAGTGTTAGAGCTAAAATTAGCATGCTTAAAGTGATTTTCATGCTTCCAGGGGCCCTAAACACAAGATTTATGGAATGGTTAAAAGTGCATGAAAATGGCCAATTTACTCACTCTGAGTTCTCAAAAAGGGTTTCTTCACCCCGGGAAGTTAATTAAATACCATTTGGAGGCATTTAATGTTCGAGCAAAAACGGCTGATTTTCGACAAAAGAGATAACACCCCCCCCCATTACGTCATGCTTCAGAAATGTGGAAAATGGTCCGTTTTCAAATGTTTTATTTTTGAACGTCAGTTCACATTTGTAGGTGGATCATCAGTGTTAGAGCTAAAATTAGCATGTTTAAAGTGATTTTCATGCTTCCAGGGGCTCGGGAAGTGAATTAAATACTATTTGGAGGCATTTAATGTTCAATCAAAAACAGCTGATTTTTGACAAAAGAGATAACACCCCCCCATTACGTCATGCTTCAGAAATGTGGAAAATGGTCCGTTTTCAAATGTTTTCTTTTTTAAAGTCAGTTCACATTTGTAGGTGGATCATCAGTGTTAGAGCTAAAATTAGCATGTTTAAAGTGATTTTCATGCTTCCAGGCGCCCTAAACACAAGATTTATGGAATGGTTAAAAGTGCATGAAAATGGCCAATTTACTCACTCTGAGTTCTCAAAAAGGGTTTCTTCACCCCGGGAAGTTAATTAAATACCATTTGGAGGCATTTAATGTTCGAGCAAAAACGGCTGATTTTCGACAAAAGAGATAACACCCCCCCCCATTACGTCATGCTTCAGAAATGTGGAAAATGGTCCGTTTTCAAATGTTTTATTTTTGAACGTCAGTTCACATTTGTAGGTGGATCATCAGTGTTAGAGCTAAAATTAGCATGTTTAAAGTGATTTTCATGCTTCCAGGGGCTCTGGAAGTGAATTAAATACTATTTGGAGGCATTTAATGTTCAAGCAAAAACGGCTGATTTTCGACAAAAGAGATAACACCCCCCCCCATTACGTCATGCTTCAGAAATGTGGAAAATGGTCCGTTTTCAAATGTTTTATTTTTGAACGTCAGTTCACATTTGTAGGTGGATCATCAGTGTTAGAGCTAAAATTAGCATGTTTAAAGTGGTTTTCATGCTTCCAGGGGCCCAAAACACAAGATTTATGGAATGGTTAAAAGTGCATGAAAATGGCCAATTTACTGACTCTGAGTTCTCAAAAAGGGTTTCTTCACCCAGGGAAGTTAATTAAATACCATTTGGAGGCATTTAATGTTCGAGCAAAAACGGCTGATTTTCGACAAAAGAGATAACACCCCCCCATTACGTCATGCTTCAGAAATGTGGAAAATGGTCCGTTTTCAAATGTTTTATTTTTGAACTTCAGTTCACATTTGTAGGTGGATCATCAGTGTTAGAGCTAAAATTAGCATGTTTAAAGTGATTTTCATGCTTCCAGGGGCTCGGGAAGTGAATTAAATACTATTTGGAGGCATTTAATGTTCAAGCAAAAACGGCTGATTTTCGACAAAAGAGATAACACCCCCCCATTACGTCATGCTTCAGAAATGTGGAAAATGGTCCGTTTTCAAATGTTTTATTTTTGAACGTCAGTTCACATTTGTAGGTGGATCATCAGTGTTAGAGCTAAAATTAGCATGTTTAAAGTGGTTTTCATGCTTCCAGGGGCCCTAAACACAAGATTTATGGAATGGTTAAAAGTGCATGCAAATGGCCAATTTACTCACTCTGAGTTCTCAAAAAGGGTTTCTTCACCCAGGGAAGTTAATTAAATACCATTTGGAGGCATTTAATGTTCGAGCAAAAACGGCTGATTTTCGACAAAAGAGATAACACCCCCCCCATTACGTCATGCTTCAGAAATGTGGAAAATGGTCCGTTTTCAAATGTTTTATTTTTGAACGTCAGTTCACATTTTTAGGTGGATCATCAGTGTTAGAGCTAAAATTAGCATGTTTAAAGTGATTTTCATGCTTCCAGGGGCTCGGGAAGTGAATTAAATACTATTTGGAGGCATTTAATGTTCAATCAAAAACAGCTGATTTTTGAAAAAAGAGATAACACCCCCCCATTACGTCATGCTTCAGAAATGTGGAAAATGGTCCGTTTTCAAAAGTTTTATTTTTGAACGTCAGTTCACATTTGTAGGTGGATCATCAGTTTTAGAGCTAAAATTAGCATGTTTAAAGTGATTTTCATGCTTCCAGGGGATCGGGAAGTGAATTAAATACTATTTGGAGGCATTTAATGTTCGAGCAAAAACGGCTGATTTTCGACAAAAGAGATAACACCCCCCCCCATTACGTCATGCTTCAGAAATGTGGAAAATGGTCCGTTTTCAAATGTTTTATTTTTGAACGTCAGTTCACATTTGTAGGTGGATCATCAGTGTTAGAGCTAAAATTAGCATGTTTAAAGTGATTTTCATGCTTCCAGGGGCTCGGGAAGTGAATTAAATACTATTTGGAGGCATTTAATGTTCAATCAAAAACAGCTGATTTTTGACAAAAGAGATAACACCCCCCCATTACGTCATGCTTCAGAAATGTGGAAAATGGTCCGTTTTCAAATGTTTTCTTTTTTAAAGTCAGTTCACATTTGTAGGTGGATCATCAGTGTTAGAGCTAAAATTAGCATGTTTAAAGTGATTTTCATGCTTCCAGGCGCCCTAAACACAAGATTTATGGAATGGTTAAAAGTGCATGAAAATGGCCAATTTACTCACTCTGAGTTCTCAAAAAGGGTTTCTTCACCCCGGGAAGTTAATTAAATACCATTTGGAGGCATTTAATGTTCGAGCAAAAACGGCTGATTTTCGACAAAAGAGATAACACCCCCCCCCATTACGTCATGCTTCAGAAATGTGGAAAATGGTCCGTTTTCAAATGTTTTATTTTTGAACGTCAGTTCACATTTGTAGGTGGATCATCAGTGTTAGAGCTAAAATTAGCATGTTTAAAGTGATTTTCATGCTTCCAGGGGCTCTGGAAGTGAATTAAATACTATTTGGAGGCATTTAATGTTCAAGCAAAAACGGCTGATTTTCGACAAAAGAGATAACACCCCCCCCCATTACGTCATGCTTCAGAAATGTGGAAAATGGTCCGTTTTCAAATGTTTTATTTTTGAACGTCAGTTCACATTTGTAGGTGGATCATCAGTGTTAGAGCTAAAATTAGCATGTTTAAAGTGGTTTTCATGCTTCCAGGGGCCCAAAACACAAGATTTATGGAATGGTTAAAAGTGCATGAAAATGGCCAATTTACTGACTCTGAGTTCTCAAAAAGGGTTTCTTCACCCAGGGAAGTTAATTAAATACCATTTGGAGGCATTTAATGTTCAAGCAAAAACGGCTGATTTTCGACAAAAGAGATAACACCCCCCCATTACGTCATGCTTCAGAAATGTGGAAAATGGTCCGTTTTCAAATGTTTTATTTTTGAACTTCAGTTCACATTTGTAGGTGGATCATCAGTGTTAGAGCTAAAATTAGCATGTTTAAAGTGATTTTCATGCTTCCAGGGGCTCGGGAAGTGAATTAAATACTATTTGGAGGCATTTAATGTTCAAGCAAAAACGGCTGATTTTCGACAAAAGAGATAACACCCCCCCATTACGTCATGCTTCAGAAATGTGGAAAATGGTCCGTTTTCAAATGTTTTATTTTTGAACGTCAGTTCACATTTGTAGGTGGATCATCAGTGTTAGAGCTAAAATTAGCATGTTTAAAGTGGTTTTCATGCTTCCAGGGGCCCTAAACACAAGATTTATGGAATGGTTAAAAGTGCATGCAAATGGCCAATTTACTCACTCTGAGTTCTCAAAAAGGGTTTCTTCACCCAGGGAAGTTAATTAAATACCATTTGGAGGCATTTAATGTTCGAGCAAAAACGGCTGATTTTCGACAAAAGAGATAACACCCCCCCATTACGTCATGCTTCAGAAATGTGGAAAATGGTCCGTTTTCAAATGTTTTATTTTTGAACGTCAGTTCACATTTTTAGGTGGATCATCAGTGTTAGAGCTAAAATTAGCATGTTTAAAGTGATTTTCATGCTTCCAGGGGCTCGGGAAGTGAATTAAATACTATTTGGAGGCATTTAATGTTCAATCAAAAACAGCTGATTTTTGAAAAAAGAGATAACACCCCCCCATTACGTCATGCTTCAGAAATGTGGAAAATGGTCCGTTTTCAAAAGTTTTATTTTTGAACGTCAGTTCACATTTGTAGGTGGATCATCAGTTTTAGAGCTAAAATTAGCATGTTTAAAGTGATTTTCATGCTTCCAGGGGATCGGGAAGTGAATTAAATACTATTTGGAGGCATTTAATGTTCAATCAAAAACAGCTGATTTTTGACAAAAGAGATAACACCCCCCATTACATCATGCTTCAGAAATGTGGAAAATGGTCCGTTTTCAAATGTTTTATTTTTGAACGTCAGTTCACATTTGTAGGTGGATCATCAGTGTTAGAGCTAAAATTAGCATGTTTAAAGTGATTTTCATGCTTCCAGGGGCCCTAAACACAAGATTTATGGAATGGTTAAAAGTGCATGAAAATGGCCAATTTACTCACTCTGAGTTCTCAAAAAGGGTTTCTTCACCCAGGGAAGTTAATTAAATACCATTTGGAGGCATTTAATGTTCGAGCAAAAACGGCTGATTTTCGACAAAAGAGATAACACCCCCCCATTACGTCATGCTTCAGAAATGTGGAAAATGGTCCGTTTTCAAATGTTTTATTTTTGAACTTCAGTTCACATTTGTAGGTGGATCATCAGTGTTAGAGCTAAAATTAGCATGTTTAAAGTGATTTTCATGCTTCCAGGGGCTCGGGAAGTGAATTAAATACTATTTGGAGGCATTTAATGTTCAAGCAAAAACGGCTGATTTTCGACAAAAGAGATAACACCCCCCCATTACGTCATGCTTCAGAAATGTGGAAAATGGTCCGTTTTCAAATGTTTTATTTTTGAACGTCAGTTCACATTTGTAGGTGGATCATCAGTGTTAGAGCTAAAATTAGCATGTTTAAAGTGGTTTTCATGCTTCCAGGGGCCCTAAACACAAGATTTATGGAATGGTTAAAAGTGCATGAAAATGGCCAATTTACTCACTCTGAGTTCTCAAAAAGGGTTTCTTCACCCAGGGAAGTTAATTAAATACCATTTGGAGGCATTTAATGTTCGAGCAAAAACGGCTGATTTTCGACAAAAGAGATAACACCCCCCCATTACGTCATGCTTCAGAAATGTGGAAAATGGTCAGTTTTCAAATGTTTTATTTTTGAACGTCAGTTCACATTTTTAGGTGGATCATCAGTGTTAGAGCTAAAATTAGCATGTTTAAAGTGATTTTCATGCTTCCAGGGGCTCGGGAAGTGAATTAAATACTATTTGGAGGCATTTAATGTTCAATCAAAAACAGGTGATTTTTGAAAAAAGAGATAACACCCCCCATTACGTCATGCTTCAGAAATGTGGAAAATGGTCCGTTTTCAAAAGTTTTATTTTTGAACGTCAGTTCACATTTGTAGGTGGATCATCAGTTTTAGAGCTAAAATTAGCATGTTTAAAGTGATTTTCATGCTTCCAGGGGATCGGGAAGTGAATTAAATACTATTTGGAGGCATTTAATGTTCAATCAAAAACAGCTGATTTTTGACAAAAGAGATAACACCCCCCCATTACATCATGCTTCAGAAATGTGGAAAATGGTCCATTTTCAAATGTTTTCTTTTTGAACTTCAGTTCACATTTGTAGGTGGATCATCAGTGTTAGAGCTAAAATTAGCATGTTTAAAGTGATTTTCATGCTTCCAGGGGCCCTAAACACAAGATTTATGGAATGGTTAAAAGTGCATGAAAATGGCCAATTTACTCACTCTGAGTTCTCAAAAAGGGTTTCTTCACCCCGGGAAGTTAATTAAATACCATTTGGAGGCATTTAATGTTCGAGAAAAAAACGGCTGATTTTCGACAAAAGAGATAACACCCCCCCATTACGTCATGCTTCAGAAATGTGGAAAATGGTCCGTTTTCAAATGTTTTATTTTTGAACGTCAGTTCACATTTGTAGGTGGATCATCAGTGTTAGAGCTAAAATTAGCATGTTTAAAGTGGTTTTCATGCTTCCAGGGGCTCGGGAAGTGAATTAAATACTATTTGGAGGCATTTAATGTTCAATCAAAAACAGCTGATTTTTGACAAAAGAGATAACACCCCCCCATTACGTCATGCTTCAGAAATGTGGAAAATGGTCCGTTTTCAAATGTTTTATTTTTGAACGTCAGTTCACATTTGTAGGTGGATCATCAGTGTTAGAGCTAAAATTAGCATGTTTAAAGTGATTTTCATGCTTCCAGGGGCTCGGGAAGTGAATTAAATACTATTTGGAGGCATTTAATGTTCAATCAAAAACAGCTGATTTTTGACAAAAGAGATAACACCCCCCCATTACGTCATGCTTCAGAAATGTGGAAAATGGTCCGTTTTCAAATGTTTTATTTTTGAACGTCAGTTCACATTTGTAGGTGGATCATCAGTGTTAGAGCTAAAATTAGCATGTTTAAAGTGATTTTCATGCTTCCAGGGGCTCGGGAAGTGAATTAAATACTATTTGGAGGCATTTAATGTTCAATCAAAAACAGCTGATTTTTGACAAAAGAGATAACACCCCCCCATTACGTCATGCTTCAGAAATGTGGAAAATGGTCCGTTTTCAAATGTTTTATTTTTGAACGTCAGTTCACATTTGTAGGTGGATCATCAGTGTTAGAGCTAAAATTAGCATGTTTAAAGTGATTTTCATGCTTCCAGGGGCCCTAAACACAAGATTTATGGAATGGTTAAAAGTGCATGAAAATGGCCAATCTACTCACTCTGAGTTCTCAAAAAGGGTTTCTTCACCCAGGGAAGTTAATTAAATACCATTTGGAGGCATTTAATGTTCGAGCAAAAACAGCTGATTTTCGACAAAAGAGATAACACCCCCCATTACGTCATGCTTCAGAAATGTAGAAAATGGTCCGTTTTCAAATGTTTTATTTTTGAACGTCAGTTCACATTTGTAGGTGGATCATCAGTGTTAGAGCTAAAATTAGCATGTTTAAAGTGATTTTCATGCTTCCAGGGGCTCGGGAAGTGAATTAAATACTATTTGGAGGCATTTAATGTTCAATCAAAAACAGCTGATTTTTGACAAAAGAGATAACACCCCCCCATTACGTCATGCTTCAGAAATGTGGAAAATGGTCCGTTTTCAAATGTTTTATTTTTGAACGTCAGTTCACATTTGTAGGTGGATCATCAGTGTTAGAGCTAAAATTAGCATGTTTAAAGTGATTTTCATGCTTCCAGGGGCTCGGGAAGTGAATTAAATACTATTTGGAGGCATTTAATGTTCAATCAAAAACAGCTGATTTTTGACAAAAGAGATAACACCCCCCCATTACGTCATGCTTCAGAAATGTGGAAAATGGTCCGTTTTCAAATGTTTTATTTTTGAACGTCAGTTCACATTTGTAGGTGGATCATCAGTGTTAGAGCTAAAATTAGCATGTTTAAAGTGATTTTCATGCTTCCAGGGGCCCTAAACACAAGATTTATGGAATGGTTAAAAGTGCATGAAAATGGCCAATTTACTCACTCTGAGTTCTCAAAAAGGGTTTCTTCACCCAGGGAAGTTAATTAAATACCATTTGGAGGCATTTAATATTCGAGCAAAAACGGCTGATTTTCGACAAAAGAGATAACACCCCCCCATTACGTCATGCTTCAGAAATGTGGAAAATGGTCCGTTTTCAAATGTTTTATTTTTGAACGTCAGTTCACATTTGTAGGTGGATCATCAGGGTTAGAGCTAAAATTAGCATGTTTAAAGTGACTTTCATGCTTCCAGGGGCTCGGGAAGTGAATTAAATACTATTTGGAGGCATTTAATGTTCAATCAAAAACAGCTGATTTTTGACAAAAGAGATAACACCCCCCCATTACGTCATGCTTCAGAAATGTGGAAAATGGTCCGTTTTCAAATGTTTTATTTTTGAACGTCAGTTCACATTTGTAGGTGGATCATCAGTGTTAGAGCTAAAATTAGCATGTTTAAAGTGATTTTCATGCTTCCAGGGGCTCGGGAAGTGAATTAAATACTATTTGGAGGCATTTAATGTTCAATCAAAAACAGCAGATTTTTGACAAAAGAGATAACACCCCCCCATTACGTCATGCTTCAGAAATGTGGAAAATGGTCCGTTTTCAAATGTTTTATTTTTGAATGTCAGTTCACATTTGTAGGTGCATCATCAGTGTTAGAGCTAAAATTAGCATGTTTAAAGTGATTTTCATGCTTCCAGGGGCTCGGGAAGTGAATTAAATACTATTTGGAGGCATTTAATGTTCACGCAAAAACTGCTGATTTTCGACAAAAGAGATAACACCCCCCATTACGTCATGCTTCAGAAATGTGGAAAATGGTCCGTTTTCAAATGTTTTATTTTTGAACGTCAGTTCACATTTGTAGGTGGATCATCAGTGTTAGAGCTAAAATTAGCATGTTTAAAGTGGTTTTCATGCTTCCAGGGGCCCTAAACACAAGATTTATGGAATGGTTAAAAGTGCATGAAAATGGCCAATTTACTCACTCTGAGTTCTCAAAAAGGGTTTCTTCACCCCGGGAAGTTAATTAAATACCATTTGGAGGCATTTAATGTTCGAGCAAAAACGGCTGATTTTCGACAAAAGAGATAACACCCCCCCATTACGTCATGCTTCAGAAATGTGGAAAATGGTCCGTTTTCAAATGTTTTATTTTTGAACGTCAGTTCACATTTGTAGGTGGATCATCAGTGTTAGAGCTAAAATTGGCATGTTTAAAGTGATTTTCATGCTTCCAGGGGCTCTGGAAGTGAATTAAATACTATTTGGAGGCATTTAATGTTCAAGCAAAAACGGCTGATTTTCGACAAAAGAGATAACACCCCCCCCATTACGTCATGCTTCAGAAATGTGGAAAATGGTCTGTTTTCAAATGTTTTATTTTTGAACGTCAGTTCACATTTGTAGGTGGATCATCAGTGTTAGAGCTAAAATTAGCATGTTTAAAGTGGTTTTCATGCTTCCAGGGGCCCAAAACACAAGATTTATGGAATGGTTAAAAGTGCATGAAAATGGCCAATTTACTGACTCTGAGTTCTCAAAAAGGGTTTCTTCACCCAGGGAAGTTAATTAAATACCATTTGGAGGCATTTAATGTTCGAGCAAAAACGGCTGATTTTCGACAAAAGAGATAACACCCCCCCATTACGTCATGCTTCAGAAATGTGGAAAATGGTCCGTTTTCAAATGTTTTATTTTTGAACTTCAGTTCACATTTGTAGGTGGATCATCAGTGTTAGAGCTAAAATTAGCATGTTTAAAGTGATTT